>NW_020947062.1:21860356-21871375 GCF_900497805.2 Vombatus ursinus
TCCTCCTCCTCCTCCTCCTCCTCCTCCTCCTCCTCCTCCTCCTCCTCCTCCTCCTCCTCCTCCTTCTTCTTCTTCTTCTTCTTCTTCTTCTTCTTCTTCTTCTTCTTCTTCTTCTCTCTCTCTCTCTCTAACTTTCTCGGATACAGGTAGCAATTTGTTTTATATATTTAGGTGTTCTGGGAAGTTTTTTTTTTTAAATTAAGGTTTTAATTATATTTTCTATTTCTCATATCACCATAGTTATCACAAGTATCCCTTCCTCTCCTCCTCCTAGCCAAACCACATGACAAATATATTTTTTAAAGAGACAAAAAATCAATGTAATTGATTAATACATTGAAATAGTCTGAAAACATGTGCAATGTGAAACACTTGTGGACCTCCCACTCCACGTGGGGTTGGAGTGTCTTCTCATATCTCTTCATTTTTGTCCTGCTGATCTTTATAATTTTGTTATATTTACTTTTGATTTTTTGGTGTATAGTTGGAAACATTTACATTGTTGTATCTGCCATGAATATTGTTTTCTGGGATCTGCTTACTTCACTCTGCATCAGTTCATATAGATCATTTCATGCTTCTCTGTATTCATCACACTTGTTATTTCTTATGCATAATAATATTCCATTACATCAATGTACCACAATTAGTTTAGTCATTCCCCAATTGATGGGTGTCAACTTTGTTTCCAATTTTTAGCTATTACAAAAAGTGCCAAAAAAAGTGCCACTATAAATATTTTGGAATATATGGAGACTTTCTTCATATCAATGGCTTCCTTGGGGTATTATAAATTCAGTGATATAGTCTTTGGTTCACTCTACTTTGTATCTGTTGTTCTTCTTGGTTTCACCTTCACAGAATAAGATCCCAGGATAAGTTCATCACTTCTAAATTCACCACCCGGCTTCTAATTCATCTCGATTGACACCATCTCCCTCAGTTTTCTTCTCTCCCTCTGACCAGAGGGCTGAAAGGCTTGAGTATCAAATTTTTCCCAATGCCTTCCTTTATGGAGGGCAGAAAATGGACTCTGGGCTCAATTACCTTTGCATCTGCTGCTCTGAAATCAGGCAGGTTTCAACTCCATGGAACAAGATGCTCCCATGCCAGGTACCCTCGGGAGCCCCTATCTCTGTTTTTTTTTTTGCCTTTTTTGTGTGATATCTCTCTCTTTAGATTGTAAGCTTAGAATTTTTATTAATTGTAACTCCAGCATTTAGCACAGTGCATGGCACATGGTAGGTGCTTAATAAATGTTTATTGGATTGAATTGGTTGAAAAGGTACTGGCATTTTAGCACTTTATTTGCATAGTTCCAGATTGCTTTCCAAAATGGTTGTACCATTTCGTACAACCCTTCCAACATTGTCATTTTTGCCAATTTGCAGGGTATGAAGTGAAACTTCAATGTTATTTGGATTTGCATTTCTTTTCTTATTAGTGATTTGGAGCACTTTTATGTGGTTGTGAATATTTTGCTATTACTTTTGAGAACTGTTTGTTCATATCCTTTGACCATTTATCTATCAGGTAATAGCTATTAATTATGCATATGTTGTTGTTCTCCAGTTGTTCAGTTGTGTCTGACCCTTCGTGACCCTGTGGACCATAGCATGCCAATATTGTCTGTGGGGTTTTCTTGGAAAAGATACTGGAGTGGTTTGCCATTTCCTTCTCCAGTGAACTAAGGCTAACAGAAGTTAAGTGGCTTGCCCAGGGTCACATAGTAAGTGACTGAAGCCAGATTTGAACTCAGGTCTTCCTGATTTCAGGCCAAGTGCTCTATCCAGTGAGCCATCTAGCTGCCCCTGTGTATATATACATACATTCATATACATAAAAACATAATTATATAATATATATGTATACACTTTGATACAAAGATGTTTTTCTTATTTGACCATTTCCATTCTTATCCTAGGTACATTAATTTTGTCTCTGCAGAAGCTTTTCAATTTCAAGTAATCAAAGTTATCTGATTTATCTTTTGTAATTGCCTCTATATCTTATTTGATTAAGAATATATCTCCTACTCATAGCTGTGAAAGGTCTGTTTCTCTTTTAATTTTTTAATAGTATGCTTCTTAATATTAAGATCATGTAATAATTTAGAATGTATTGTGGAATATGGTGTAAGGAGCTGGTCTAAACTTAATTTCTGCCAGACTGCTTTCCAGTTGTTTTTTTTTTTTTTTTAACAGTTTTTAATCAAACAAGAAGTTTTTTCCCCTAGGTAATTTATTTTTTCCATTGTATTAAATAAACACTGGGTTACTGAGTTCCATTGTTTCAGAATCTCACTTGCCTCATCCATTTCATTGATCTATCTATTCTTTAACCAATACCAGATGACTTTGATGATTTCTACTTTATAATATAGTTTGAGGTCTGGAAGTGCTAGATTCCTTTTGTCTCTATTTTCATCACTTCTCTTGATATTCCCTATTTCTTTCTCCTCTTTTTTCCTCTCAGTCAAGTAAATTTCCCCTCCTCTCTATCCCCTTCAATTAGTCATATTCATTAGTTTTTTTAATTTCATTTTTCTTTTGCATCTCTTCCTATCTTCATTATCCATCTTCTCTTTCTGTTTACTCTATACCCTCATTCTTTGATTCATGACCCCTATAATCATGTGGTCTCAATCTTTTCTCTGTATTCCTCATGAAATCAAACTGACTGTCCCCTTTAGACAGTTTCTGCCATTGCCTCATAGAGCTTGTCCCGCGGATACCCATTTTCCATTGTGCCTCACTCTCAGGACAATTTCAATTATTGCAAGCATTAGAGAGGACACTGCCCCGTGATTGGGCCCCTCTCCCGCCATGTCTCTGATTATGCAGCCTACCACTGATCTATACCCTCTTTGGTTACCTTTCTTTACTGATTTGCCTCAAAATTCTCTACCCTGGGTCTATTCTCTCCCACTTAGCCAAGAGCCATTTGCCCCGACAGGTTCCAACTCCACCTCCTTCCAATGTAAGAAAGTAGACTTTTTGAGCACCAAATTCCCCAGACCATACTCAGCAGAAGGTCCCCATCTCCCTTCAGAGACCACCTCTCTTCACCCACAGAAGCATTCATCAGTGAAACCCCCTCCCACTACCAAAGTGAGGCCTCTTTCCTTCCCTCTCTCTCCTCACCCATTACCTGTGGGCTCTTTCTGAAACTGCAGGAGTCACCTTCCCCTCATTGCTAGTCCTTGATTTGACTCAGGCACATCACACATTCCTCTAACTCCCCTGCTCCCCTTTATGTACCCTTCCCTGTTGTAATGTAGTTTTTTTTTTCTTTAGGCAATTGGGGTTAAGTGACTTGCCCAGGGTCACACAGCTAGTGAGTGTCAAGTGTTTGGTCTGAGGCCGGATTTGAACTCAGGTACTCCTGACTTCAGGGCTGGTGCTCTATCCACCGCACCACCTAGCTGCCCCTGTAATGTAGTTTTACTATATATATATTGATTCACCTGTAGGCAGAGTGTTACCAGGCTCTGCACCTAACACCACCATCTGCCTCTTTATTGTTACTTCCATCAGATTTCTGTCTTTACTCCTGTTTCCTTGTGCATATTTAGAAGGAAGTCTCTTTTTGGTCTCTATGCTGTCACTCTGCTGCTGTTGGCGTCCTTGGCTATTGTAGTTATTCACTCCTTCTGCATTTCTGTTGTTTGGGGTCTTTGAAAAACAAACAATCTCTTTAACTCTGGTTTTCTTTCTAAAAAGATTTCAAATGCCTCTTTGTTATTTTTCATGCATGATTAAGCTCTGGTTTTCAAGGTAGGTCACTCTGGGCTACGTCTTGAGCTGCATTGCTCTTCAAAACACATTATTCCGTTCCCTCTTATATTTTTTGGTAGGTGCAGAATAGTTTTTTGTTATTATTCCCTTTCCTTTGTATTTGAAGGTCTTTCTCCAGATCACTTGCAGAACTTGTTTCTGAATTGAGTTAAATTTAACCACTATGTGTCATAGAGTTTGCTGCCTAGTTTTTTGTTTTGTTTTGTTTTGGTTTTCCTTCTAGAAGTGATCTGTGAATTCTTTCCATTAGAATTTCATTTTCCATGTTCAGAAGTTCTGGGAAGTTCTATTACT
Source organism: Vombatus ursinus (assembly GCF_900497805.2). NCBI lineage: Eukaryota > Metazoa > Chordata > Mammalia > Diprotodontia > Vombatidae > Vombatus > Vombatus ursinus. The sequence goes on from NW_020947062.1 coordinate 21,864,448, forward strand.
TTTTAAATTTTGAGTGTTAAGATTTTTTGTCCTGTCATGTTCTTCTGGGAGACCTATGATTCTTAGGTCAATATGCATCCTGTCTTTGAGATCAGTATGTTTTGCTTAGTGAGCATATTTTCTTTTAATGTTATGTTTTTTGTTTCTCTTCTCCTAGATTATCCTTCACTTCTGTGTTTTTGAATTCTCAACCTATTGTTGTTTTTTGTTTGTTTATTTCTTTGGTGTAACTTGCCATTGCAGATTCTAGTTTTTTTTCCTGTTCTATCACGATCATATATCGCAATTTGTTCAGTGATTCCCCCAATTGACAGGCATCCTCACAATTTTCAGTTCTTTGCCACACAAAAAGAAGTGGTTATAAATATTTTAGAACATATAGATTCTTTTCCTTTTTCCCTAATAATCTTGAAAAACAGAATCATGGTGGTATTGTCAGGTCAAAGGGTATGGGCATTTTACTAACTGTTTGGGCATAATTCCAGATTGCTCTCCAAAATGATTCTATCAGTTCACAGTTCCACCAATAGTGAATTAGTGTCTCAATTTATCCACATCCCCTTCAACATTTATCCCTTTCTCCTTCAATCATTTTAGCCAATCTGAAAGGTATAAAGCGATATCTCAAGGTTGTTTTAATTTGCATTTCTCTAATCAATTATGATTTAGAGCATTTTTCTATGACTATAAATGTGTTTTTTTCTTCATCAGAAAACTGCCTGTTCATATCCTTTGACCATTTATCAATTGGGGCATGACTCATTTTCTTATAGAGTTGACAAAGTTCTTTACATATTTGAGATATGAGACCTTTATTTCTGAAACTGTCTATAAAATTTCCATCCCTCCTCCCAACTTTCTGCTTTTCTTCTTATCTTGGCTACGTTTAATTTGTACAAAACCTTTTTAGTTTAATGTAATTGAAATTTCCATTTTGCACCTAATTTTGCTCTCTATTTCTTGTTTATTCATAAGTTGCTTGCCTATCCATAAGTCTGATGTGTTCTATGTTCTACTAATTTTCTTGTAATATTTCTTTATATCTGATCATGTATCTATTTTGGCCTTTTCTTGGTAAATGGTAGAAGATTTTGCTAAATTTCTGCCATACTGCTTTCCAGTTTTCCCAACAAATTTTTGCCAAATAATGAATTCTTATCCCCAAAATTTGTCTTTACATTTGTCAAACACAAGGTTACTATTGCCATTTACTGCTGTAAATTGTATGTCTACTCTGTTCCATTGATCTACCTGTGTATTTCTTAGCCAGTACCAGATAGTTTGGATAATTACTGCCTTGTAATATAGTTTAAGATCTGGTACTGCTAAACCTCCTTCCTATACAATTTTTTTTTCATTAGCTCCTTTGATATTCTCGATTTTTTGTTCTTCCAAGTGAATTTTGTTATTTTTTTTTCTAACTCAGTAAAATATTTTTTGGTAATTTAATTGGGATAGTATTGAATATATAAATTAGGTAAATTATTATTTTTTAATATTGGCCCTGTCTATTCATGAACAATTAATGTTTCTTTCTCTAATTATTTAAATCTGATTTTATTTGTATAAATTTTTTTTATAATTATGTTCGTGCAGTTCCTTGGTTTGTCTTAGCAGGTACATTCCCAAACATTTTGTACTATCTATGGTTATTTTAAATGAGATTTCTCTTACTATCTCTTCCTGCAGCATTTTGTTTATGATATAGAGGAATGTTGGTGATTTATGTGAATTTGCTTTACATCCTGCTACTTTGCTAAAATTATTAATTGTTTCAACTAACTTTTTAGTTGAGTTTTGAGATTTTCCAAGTATATCATCATATCATCTCCAAAGAGAGAAGGTTTTATTACCTCATTTTCTATTCTGAATCTATTTCTTTTTCTTCTCTTATTGCTATTGCTATGATTTCCAATACAGTATTGTTTTGCTGCTGCTATTTTAATGTGAATTCTTTTTGCTTCTTTTCTTCTAGATTGACATTCACTTCTATATATTTGAATTCTCAATCAGGTATTCATTTTTTTTACCTTTTTAGAGAGACTCATTTCCATAGATTCAATAGTTTTCTATTCTGAGAATTATTTCTGCTGTGTAGCACATAGATTTTGCTTTCACAATTCTAATTTCTTTCTTGAGCAGTTGGGAACATTCTGTCAGGGTCCTCTGCCTCATCAAGTGCTGGGTTCCTTTGTCTTGAGATATTTATTTAGAGATATTTTGACTCATTTAGATGTACCAGTGACCACCTTCCCTTCTATTTTAATATCTTTTCTGTTGATTTATCTGCTTTTGCTCAAAGTTTTTAATTGAGTCTCCTTCCTCCTGTTTTCCTTTGTCATTTCAGTCTTTTGCCTGATGTTCTCCTATTGCTTACTTTCTGACTTCCTTACTTTCTACAGAGACTCATCAAGGTCTGGACCTTAAAGCTGCCCCAGTCTTCTCCTATTTTGGGAAACTCACTTTGCCCTGGTCTCAGTCCCTGCCCCTAAATGACTTCTGGGACTACAGGATTGGGTCCAGCTAGACTCCAGTCCCCTTTGCTTCAGATTTATGCAGTCCAACATACGTGTTGGTTTTCTGATCCAGTTTCTTTTATTCTTTAATTCTTTGACTGAGTATTACTATAACAGCATAGTGCTACCCCAGGCAGAATATGCTTCTACATTTCTGTATTTCTCTCCACCTCACAAGGGGAGGAGGGGTAAGTAGCATTGAACACCTGCTGCATGTGGTGTTGGCAGGGGCAGGGTGCATTGGCAAAGACTACCAAAGCAACAAGGGACACGTACTGAATGGATTCCTGAGCACAAGCCTGTAGGTCAGGTTATGCTGCCCTTCTAGAGTGTGAGGGCCAAGTGAGCACATTAGGAATCAGTGATTCTGTGCTGTCAATTCATTAGATTGTTACTTTGATCAACTTCTTGGTGTCTTGGCTTGCAGAAACAGCTGCAATTACTTTACCTCTTGCACATAATTCTTATTTTGAGGAGATTTTAGGGTTTGAGAGGGTTGAAGAAAACATCTAGTTCTCCTCTTTGTTAGCCACGTGACCTGAACTCTCCAGTATAGTTTCTTACAAGGCATATGCACTCAGTAAATGTTTGGTGAATTGAATGGATTAAAATTTGGCTAAATTTTCATTCAGGATACATTACCTTACAGTGAACTCTAAAATATTGCCCTAATTCAATATTATGTTGAATGTTATTCTAAGTAAATGGTCCATCAACTGGGGTTTGGAAATGTTTTAGCTCTGCCATAATTGTTTTGCTGATATTGGAGCTGATAGGTATATTGTTTCAAATAGTATTTTAGAGCAGCTTCCTTGAAGAGGGAGGAGGAAGTTGGAGATTGGCAACCTTTCCATGTAATTGATTGGCTTAGAGTGGAGTCAAGGTGGTGGCAGATCGGCTGGTTTCTTCAGAACAGGCTGATCTATTGCCATGTTTGCTTTACAATATCCATGGTTGTTAGAAGGGGCTGTAGGTGCTCAGGACACTACTATTCCCCAACCCTGCTGGACAAAGGGGAAAAGTAGAAGTGATCCACAAAGGCCCATCCAAAAATAGCCAATTGTTCACTGACTCTGGTAAGTGCATACTTGGAGTTTGAGTCAAAAATCTGTGGTGCACCTCAGGCACCCCCAACCCATCTGGGTTTTATTTTGGCCCTAACCCTGACTCCTCTCCTACCATAAAAGCCATGTGGTTTACTGGAAAAGGATACAATTCCACCAGAGACATAGTTATATACCTCAAAAGGTGAAGGGTTTTGCAACTTACGAGCTCATGATGTTGGCTAAATCCCTTCACTTTTTTGAACATTGGATAGACTCTCTCCCCGCTGACTCCGGTGGCGAATTTGCAAAGGGGCATAGACAAAAATCACTCAGTAATGGAAGAGTTGCAATTGATATCACTGTCTGGAAAAATCTACATAGATTCCATGGAATATGACCTCCATCTCAAGATATGCTGGTAAATATTTTACAGCTAGCTCTCCAGGAAAACAACAACGACAAAAACAACAATAACCTAAATTTTAAACACAATATACTTTAGTGTTTAATCTGCATTATTAACATTTTCTCCATCACTTTCTTAAGTCTAGAAAATCAATTAAACAAGAAATAAAGCCCTGATTTGTAGCATTCACCAATGTCTGAGGTGTAAATACTCACACAAATTGAACAATTTGAGCTGACTCCAATACACTCCCAACCTGGGGTCTCTGTGCATATCAACCAAGGTGACTTTCCTCCAGGATCATCAGGCACCTGGTGGCCAGTCATCTATTGGGGCTGTCTTCTGAACCAGGCTACTCTAGTTTCTGACGTTTAGAGGTATGTTTTTATCTGCTGGTCAAATCAATTAGTCCCAGCTTCTGTCACTTATCTCTTCCCTTACCTCATGGCTGTTAGTTGTGCTTCAACAAACCAACTCTAACCATCTCATATTTAAAAAAAAAAACATTTAGCAAAACTAGTATAAGAATATACAAGCATATCAATATTCCCTCAATACAATTCAGGTTGAGTATGAAGTGGCATTATCAGTTGCCCCTGAGCCTGGATCTTCAAATGAGAAATGTAGCCTTAGACACCCTACTACATATAAAATGTGTTGGTTGTAAATGATATTGAGGGTCCCTTTCAGTTCTGTCATTGTAAGTCTATACCATATTGGCCCTGAATATAATAGATTTTAGTTTTTCTCTACCCAGGTATGAATTCATCATTCCAAGAGCAAGGAAAAAAAATGCCTGATGGAGGATTTAAAAAACAAAACAAAACAAAGATTACTGAAAAGGAAAAATTCTAAGAAATAATATTAGTAGCTAGCATTTATATATATATGTGCCTATATATATATATTATATATATACATATTGCTTTGAGGTTTGCAAAGTACTTCACATGCTATATTATTTGCTCTTTACAACAATTATCCCCATTTTACAGGTAAAATATTGAGGCTGAGAGAGTGATTTGCCCATGATCACACTGGTAGCAAGTGTCACAGGTGAGATTGGCACAAAAGTCCTTGTATTTTATGTAATTTTTAGTGATGCTTGTTTGGGGAGAAATTTCTGCTTATGTTTAATGGCCAAGGATTGCCATATGCATCCACCGGCCAAGAGAAACCATCAACAGGGAAAGCTCTCCTCAGGGTTTTATAGTCCAACAAAATTCAGGATGGAAATACGTTCTAATTAACCCTCGTCATAAAGTTCATATTCTGTGAAATGGTCTTATAGTAAGGAGTGAGCACATTTCTCCTGAGATGGTGGATGCCTTTGATTGACTGGAGTCTTTGTGTGAAAGACACAAGGGAGGAGTTAGATCCAGTGTTATCTTTTTTTTTTTTTTCCTTGCCTCCATGACAGGTGTTTCAGGGGTTAGTTGCTTTGCCACTCACCACTGAGAATGTAATTAGGACTCACATGTTCTTGTCTGTAAGTCTGGAAAACACAAAGTCTCTGGAGATGTAAAATGCTTCCAAACCCTTTGTGAGGTTGCCTAAGAGAAAGGAAGATTGCCATTGGACTCAGTGAGAGTAAAAAGCAGATGTTTCCAATCAAGTGTAGTTTCATAGGACCATAGATTTACAGCTGGAAGAGACTTAAGAAGCCAACTAGTCCCTCCATTTTACAGATGAGAAAACTGAGGCCAAGATAACTTAAGCAACCTGCCCGAAGTGGCAGAGGTCCTGTATAATAGGGATCCGAATGGAACCCACTTGCCCACATGTCAAATTCCGTGTGCTTTCTAACACACCAGCTGCCTTCCCTTTATTAGACACTCCTGATGGCGCTGTATTATTTTCTTTCCTTCCTGGCCTAGCTCTTTGCTCCCCACCCCAACTTCCAGTCCTGAAACAGTGGTGGGATCTCATTGATTTAAAAGCAAGATTCAAAGCAGGTGGAAGAGCTAGTAAAAATGAAGGCTAAAGCAAGCATTGGGGCCAGTAGAAGGATGGTTGAAAATTTCTAGTAAAACTTTACAATTTCCTTATTCCCCTCTCTTCTCCATCTCTCCATGAAGCCCATATATCTGTAGGGGCATTGTGGATGATTGCTATTCTATGGGGAAGCCTATTAGACTTCCCCAGTGGGAAGGCTGCTCCTGCCTGCAGAAGGACCTTTCTATCCTCATTAGAGGCTGGCCCCAGCTACTGCTCTCCCCTGCCCCAGTCTACTAATTGGAGCGCAGGGGAATCCAAGGAAATGTTTAGCAACACAGGGAGAGACTAAGAGCTGCCCTGACTATCCTATCAGATGCCAAGAGTCTTCAGTAAGTGGCTTGGTTTGAGAGAAGAGAAACCAGTTAGTTAAAAGACGGGCTAACTTTAGCTACCTCCAGTTAGTAGTTACTGGCTTTGCACTTGCTGGGCCATATTTGCCTGTAGGATGCTCAGTTGTTGGGCCTTTCATGTGTATTGACTTAGCAGAGTGCAAACATGTTAAAAGTTCACTCTCTCCTTTATAGGAGTCTATAAAAAAGCTCTTAAACTGGAGTCATAGAGTTTCAATGAGACAAATGAATGATCTGCTCCTTGGAGCCACCCTTTCCGAAGACTTAACCCAGTAGGTGTGAGCAGTTTTAAGATGTTGCTTCAGCTTGAAGACTTGGTTTGGTTGTGGGGCCTTTGGCAGTGGGCTCTAGCCACTGGGAGGCAGGATGGGAGGTCCAGGAAGGTGGGAAGGAGCTGCCCCTGTGGAATGGCAGGCAGTGAGCTCATGGGGACAGCCCCAGCCAGCCTGAAGCATGGGCGGACTGGGTACTTAATCACCTTCAGGCTATGATGGGAGGATGCTGGGAAGGCTTTTTGCTCTTCCAAGTTTTTCCGTCACTCAGCATGGTGGAGAGAGAGAAGGACAGAGAGAGAGAGAGAGAGAGAGAGAGAGAGAGAGAGAGAGAGAGAGA
>NW_020947062.1:21871385-22015846 GCF_900497805.2 Vombatus ursinus
GAGAGAGAGAGAGAGAGAGAGAGAGAGAGAGAGAGAGAGAGAGAGAGGTCTTAGAGCTAGAAAGACTGAAGTTCAAATCACATAAGTAGCTTTATAATCATCTCAGGGAAGTCACTGAACCTTTTTGTGCTCTGACCAACTTTCTAAGGAGAAGAAGGGGTCAGCCTGCACTGGGAGAGGGAGTTCCTTCCTCAGAGTATTCTCTGTACCGAGGAAATCATGGGTCCAGTCCCTATCCCCACCCTGTGTTCAACAAGTGTGTGGGTGTGCATGCATGCGTCTGTTTTAATTTGAATGAAATTGCCAGAAACCAATCAGTCAACAAGCACTTACTCTGTGTCAGGTACTATGCTAAATGCTATGAATACATAAAAGAGCTTTAAGGATGGGGAGCATGGGGGGGGGGGGGGGGGGGGGCAACATGTAAATGACTATCTGAATGTCTGATAAGCATCTAGTGTCAATGGAAGGCTATTTCCAAGTGAAGGCACTAGAAACTGGGAGCAGCACTTCCTGTGGAAGGTGGGTCTTAAGCTGAGTCCTGAAGGAAGCCAGGGAAGCCAAGCGGAAGTGACAAGGGGACAAAGCATTTCGGGCATGGGGAACAGCCAGCACAAAGTCATGAAGATGGGAGCCCGGAAGGGGCCAGGTTGTGCAGGACCACAATGCCGAACAGAGGAGTTTATATTTGAGCATAGCAGTGATCAAGAACCAGTGGGGTTCTCTCAGTAGGGTGGTAACACTTTCCTAAACTTTAGGAAAATCACCTGGGCAGCTGAGTGAAGACTGGATTGGAACAGAGGGAGGTTTGGAGCAGGGAGATCAGTTGGAAGGCTAATTCAAGGCCTGAAGTAGGTCTGGACATGGTGGCTCTGAGCCCACTTCTTCCTTTAAAAACAACCCCCTCTGGAAGGAGATAATCTGCTCATGGTACAGAACAAAGCAACATGAGGGTGTTAGAACCTTAGAGGATGGGAAATATCATGTGGAGAGGAAAAGTGCTAGGAAGGAGGGTCAAACACAATTTTGGTCTACACCATCATTTCACCTGGCTGTCCTGGTGGTCTCCACAGTCTTGATTTTTGAAACAGAAAGCAGTTACTCAAATTGTGAGCCAGCATTTTCCAGGATGGGAGTTACAGATGACAGTTCCTGGAATCATAGATCTCATTTAAAGGGTCTGATTTATATTTCAAGGTGGCCTCTGTATTTTGACCAATATGGTGTAGTCAAAAGTCAGCATGATATAACAGAAAAAAAAATATTTAATTTGGAGTCGGAGGACCTGGGCACAAATTCCAATTCTGTCACTCTCTGTGTGATCTGAATCAAGCTACTTCATACATGCACACTCACATACACACCCACAAATTTAGAACTGGAAAGGGCCTTAGAGGTTATCTATTCTGTTATCATTTTATATATGAAGAAATTGAGGTCCAGAGAAGTGATACAACTTACCTTTAATCACCCAGATGGGTAAGTGGCAGAGCTGGGATTCAAACCCAGGTCCTTTGATTCCAAATCCAATATTTTTTTTTTTGGCTAGGCAATAGGTTAAGTGACTTGCCCAGGGTCACACAGCTAGTAAGTGTCATGTATCTGAGGCCAGATTTGAACTCAGGTCCTCCTGAATCCAGGGCCAGTGCTCTATCCCCTGTGCCACCTAGCTGCCCCCAAATTCAATATTCTTTTCACCATACTACTTTTCTTTCTCAGTGCCCATTCCAACTTGGATTAATTGATGACTTTGGTATAGGGCTAGTGATCCCTGTTCTAAATAATGTGAATTAATTTATCTTACAGTAGAAAATATAATAATAATAACAATAATAATACCATTTACATAGCTCTTTAAGGTTTGCAAAGCACTTTAGAGATGTCATCTCATTTGAACCTCACAACAACCCTGGAAAGTAGGTTCTATTATTATCCCCATTTTACAGATAGCTGAAGCCAAGACAGGTTAAGTGATCACATAGCTAGTGTCTGAGGCAAGATTCAAACTCAGGTCTTCCTGACTCCAAGTCAGATACTCTACCAGGAGTGGGTACCTGCGGCCTTGAGGTCACATGTGGCCCTCTAGGTCTTCAAGTGTGACCCTCTGACTGAGTCCAAACTTCACAGAACAAATCCCCTTAATAAAAGGATTTGTTCTGTGAAGCTTGGATTCAGTCAAAGGGCTGCACTTGAGGACCTAGAGAGCCAGATGTGGCCTTGAGGTTGCAGGTTACTTACCCCTGCATTCACTCCACCACTTAAATGCCAAATGTAATCAGACGTAAACTCTTTGGGACATAATATTATTTTCAGTGTCTGGGAGACAGCAAACCCATTTCTGTAGAAAGGAAATCTACTTCAGCAACTATTTATTAAGTGACTCTTCTGGTACTTTACAATGGAAAGAAGTGTGAGTATGGTGCCGGAGGACTTGGTTTTGAATCCCAGCTTTGTTACTTACTGCCTATGTGACTTTGAGCAAGTCCTTTACTCTCTCTGCGCCTCAGTTTCCTCTTCTATAAAATGAGGTTGGAGGGAAGTAGGGGATAAGCATTTATATAGCACCTACTATATGCCAGGCACTGTGCTAAGTGTTTTTTAATTTTTTTTTCAAATATTATCTCATTTGATAATGGTGGGTAGACTTTGATGGCTCCTAATGTCCTGTCCAGCTCTTGTCTGTATTCCTATTATCCCTAGTCAGATTAGATGAGGAGATGCTTCCTTGGCAGGATAACCCTTGGTGCCAGCTGATGTCTGGGTACTTCTGTCTCATTTCTGTACTGGGTTCCAACAGTCAAATAGTACATTTATTTCTAGGCGATTGGCTTCTCAGTGTTTCAAAGTGTGGCCTTTCATTTTGATCAGGTCAAGTGAATTAAAACAATGCTACATGATCCTTAGCGAGAAGGAACAAAGAAGAAACGAATGTGTTCAGGCCCACTCCACTGAATGATACAGGGAATACCTGAAGTCCCCCAAATGAAAAGAACTGAATGTTCCTGATGTGCACATTTCATTAAGAAAACATTATCTCTATGCTCAGCATGTGGAGGACAGTTTAGCTAAGACACAATCTCTGCTTTCATGTCACTCAGTTTGATTGAGGAGGGAGGTGAGAGAGGGTAATGAGATACAAACACAGAGAATTATAATAAATAATATTACATAATAAATATGGGAAGATTTATATGAATAAATGCAAAGAGTCATAACTACTTAACGATGCCAATAAAACTGCCCATAAAACAATGTACCCAAGCAGTACAACAATGTAAGTGGAAACAACAAATAGAAAACAATTTAAACTTGAATGTCTCAAAATTATAAAAAACAAACTTGGCCCCAAAGAAAAGATTTGACAACAGAGTGCTACTCACACCACCATCTCCCTCTCCCACACCCCAACTTTGCAGAGGTAATGGTTCACGGGTGTCTAACCATGCATCTATAGATTTATTCAAAGTGTTGAATGATTTTGCTGATTTTTTCCCCTCTTCCTTCTTATTCTTTGTTATACAAGGGATGACTCTATGGGATGGGAGAGGGATAAAAGATAACATTTTGGTGATGTAAAAGCAAAATATATCAACACAATCTATTTTAAGACATACAGTATTTCATGATGAAGGTGCAAAGCACTCTGTGAGTTTCCAGGAGCAGGTCAGGGGAAGCTGCCATCATACTGTGCCTGCTTGGCTAAGCTTGCTGGTTGACTTGGGTCTCTGGTTTCAGGAAGCAATGGACCAAGCATCTCTGGGTGAGGACCATGTGCCTGGCTTTCACACTAGTGCCATGTGAGGGACAAAAGCCAGCACAGGCTCTGGGAGAATGGCCTTAGTGTGGTTTATCAAGAACATGCTATCGCCATAGAGAACAAGTTTGCCTTGTGCTTCTGTTGTTCAGTCATTTTGGTCATGTCTGACTCTTTGCGACCCCATTTGGGATTTTCTTAGCAAAGATACTGGAATGACTCGCCATTTCTTTCTCTAGTTCTTTTTACAGATGAGGAAACTAAGGCAAACAGGATTAAGTGACTTGTCCAGGGTCACACAGCTAGTAAGTGTCTGAGGCTGGATTTGAACTCAGGAAGGTGAGTCTTCCAGACTGCAGGCCCAGAGCTCCATCCCCTGCACCAGGATGCTGTGCTTTAAATGTCCCCTTTCCAGTTCCACTCAGAAGTTTCTCTGGTGGGGTGGGGGAAGTGGGGTAAGGGGTCTCTTTAAGACTGAAACTTCAGCCTCTGTGGGGTTGCTATAGCAAACAGTTTTTCGCTCCCCTGAAGACTGCACAGCAGAAGAAACAAACACATGAAATATGTGTACAGTACCTCCTAGGCAACTTTGGTGTTGAGAAGGGCTTTAGTGACTTGGCTGTCTTCCTTCTCAAGGTGTCTCTCCACTTTGACCCCTCTACAACCATTAGAAAACACATGCATTTCTCCTCAGAGCTAAGAATTCTCTTTTCTGGGCCATAGCAGGAAGGTGACCTGAGTGCCTGGAGGCAATCCGGCTTATGTTGTACAGCACACTTATACAGTACTGAGAAGAAGACAATGTGGCAGGAGATACTGGGAAATGATCCAGCGAATGGCAGCCCTCCCTGCAGCACTGAGCCTCCTACATTCTGTGTCAGCTGCCCTGCTTAAATCAGAATTTCATGGGCAATAGTGAATACCCACAGCCACTCTGCCAACATTTTTCTTCTTTCCACAGATAGCTCACCTACATAGTTCAGTGTTTGACTCAGAGAGGTCCAGTGTGCTGTGGACAGTGCCTGGGGGACTCATAAACAAGCATTTATTAAGCACCAAACATGTACAAAGTCCTGCTTAGCATTGGGAGAGATGTAAAGTTTAGATAAGACAAAATGCCCACCCTCATGGGGCTTGTCTAATAGGAGGATAATACGTAACATGAATAACTACAATATGCAATTTGGCACACTATAAATATTTTAAGAGGGTAAAGGGCAGAGATATAAAGTGGGAGGCCAACCAGTTTCTTTTCAAAAGGGTCCTCAATGACTCTGGGAGACTAGAGTGCTGGCTCTTGAGTCAGGAAGAACTGAGTTCAAATCCAACCTCAGACACTTACTAGTTGTGTGACCCAGGGTAAGTCACTGAACCCTATTTGCTTCAATTTCCTCATCTGTAAAATGAGCTGGAGAAGGGAATGAAATGGCAAACCACTCCAATATCTTTGCCATGAAAACCTCAAAGGGGGTCACAAAGAGTTGGATGTGACTAAACAATAGCAACAAACCATTCTCCACTATCTTTTGATGAAGGTATATGTGTGTGTGTGTGTGTGTGTGTGTGTGTGTGTGTGTATGTGTGTGTGGAGTGTGTATGTGTGTGTGTGAGAAGAGTGTGTGTGTGTGTGTGTGTGTGTGTGTAAGAGAGAAAGAGAGAGAGAGAGGGAATCTATACTTCTGGGGACTTTATTTCATCAGCTAAGATGATTAAACAGACCCAAATTAAGTGATTAGTAAATATCACTAAGGAGAAGAGAACTGAATCCTATTCTCTCCTCTGCTTCCAGGACTAAAGTAGGGCTCTTGAGTGGGAGGTTTCATGATGGAATATGACCTGATTTTATCTACTCAAAAACCTTCCATGGATTCCTATTGCCCACTGAAAAAGTATCAACTCCTGACACTGGCATTTAGTTGTTGTTGTTAGTCATTTTCAGTTGTGTTAGACTTTTTGTGACCCCATTTGGGGTTTTCTTGGCAAAAATACTGGAGTGATTTGCCATTACTTTCTCCAACTCATCTTATGGATGAGGAAACTGAGGCAAACAGGGTTAAGTGACTTGCCCAGGGTCACACAGCTAGTAAGTGTCTGAGACCAGAGTTGAACTCAGATCTTCCTGACTCCAAGCCTAGCGCTCTCGCCTTTACATCAACCTAGCTGTCCCATGCATTTAGGGCCCTCCATGGTTTGGCTTAAACCTACTTGTCCAGCATTCTCATCCTGTTTCTTTTGATTCATGCCACAGTCTTCACAAACTGAAATACCCTCCAGCCCCATCCTCATCTTTCATTTTATTTTGATGTGACCCTTTACTTGCAACATCCCCCATGCTTAGAAGGGTCCCTACTCCCATCTTTGTTGAAGATCGTCCCTTCCTTCCTGGCCTCACTGAGATGACATCTCCTCCTTGAAGCCTTCCCCTATTCTCCATCTAAAAGTGATTGTTCACTGCTCACTTTAGCACTTTTCCAGATCCTCTCTTTTACAGTTATCTCATTGTCCCTATTATCATAGTTATTTGTCTAAATGTCTTTCTTCCTAGTAGATTGTAAGATCTCTGTCAAGTATATCTTTATGGTGGAAATGGATAAACCAATTGTGGTAACTGAACCTAATAGAGTATTATTGTGCCATAAGACTCAAAGCTATGAGGAATTCAGAGAAACGCAGAAGATATATAAACTGAGGCAGAATGGATTAAGCAGAACAAGGAAAATAATGTGGTGTAATTACGACCAAGCTTGGCCTTGGTGAAGAGATGAAAAAATGGACCTCCCTCTTTTTGTTGAGGATGTGGGGGACTATGGGTTTAGGATGTTGCACATACTATCAGACAAGGTCCTTGTGTTGGTTTGCTCAACTGGGTTTATTGTTGTTTTGTTTTGCTTTTTAATCTCATTACTTGCTGGGTAGGAAAAGGGAAGGAGTAAATTCAGAAATGAATATGTATAAATGGAAAAACCAATACAAGGGTGTTTGTTTTTAATAATCTGAAAACATCTACAGAACAATTACAACAAACAGAATTTAGTAGAGGAAACACTACCATTTAGTAGCCCCTGCAGAGGCTGCTTAGGGGCATTTAGGTGGTGCAGTGTATAGAGTGCCAGGCCTGGAGTCAGGAAGACTCATCTTCATGAGTTCAAATCTGTTCTCAGACACTTATTAACTGTGTGGCCTTGGGCAAGTCAGCTTTGTTTACCTCAGTTTCCTCATCTTTAAAAAGAGCTGCAGAAGGAAAATGCAAACTACTATAATATCTTTGCCAAGAAAACCCCAAATGGGGTCACAAAGTGTTGGATATGACTGAAAACGACTGAACAACAACATCAGAGGTCACTTAGTTTTTCTGAGACTCAGTTTATTCATCCATGGGGATAATATTTGTACTACCTACTCCAAATATTGTGGTAAGGAAAATTCTTTTTAAAGTGTAAAGAGCTGTATAAATATCAAATGGGATGTGGGGTGGGGATAAAGGTTGAATCTGGACCTGTGATTTCATGAGTGTAAGGAACGACTTGGTGTAGAAACTCTGATCAAATCTAAAGCAATAGGTCTATAACCTACATAGTTTTAGAGAGCTGCCTAGGGCACTGAAATATTAATATTGCTCATGATCAATGACATAACTAGTTGTCATAAATTTCCAGTTAGCTTGAGGGCAGGGGTAATATCTACTCCTTATTTGGGAATGTCATTAGGGAGCTAAAAGAAATTGCAGGTTGAAAAAAATCAAGTTTTCAAAGTCAATTGAATAAAAGTTGTAGACATAAATGTATATTATAAGGAAATAGAATGACATTTAAGTGATAGTTACAATGATATTGTTTATGTATTCTGATTAAGTAATTGGTATGAAGAATCCAATTAATCATGTTTGATCTTATAAATGAAAGCCCTAAATACATAGTCATTCTATGGTAACTTCAAAAAAAAATTTGTGTTTGCATTCCTAGTGCCAAGCACAAAGCCTTGCATATACCCAGACTACAAGTCTGGGGTAGTATGTTCTCCAGGATTCCCAGCTAAACTGCAAAACTGTAGTGTGTGTGTGTATGTGTGTGTGTGTGTGTATGTGCCTTTAATAAATATTGAAACTGTTTTGCTAAATTATTCATGTTCGAGCCTGGCCTTACGATATAGAAAAGAAGGGAGGATGATTTGAGGAAGCTGGATATCAACTCTGCCTAAAAGAATTTTTACTATTTTTTTTGTGGCTCCCAGAATTGTTATCTCTAGTAGAGATTTATACCTAGATTCTAGAGGGCAGATCTAGAACAAAGATTGGACATCCCATGGAATTTCATCATACTCATTATAAGGAAGGACTTTCTGACAATTGGTGCTTTTCAACAAAGGAAAAGGTCAGATAGTGAACTTCCTGGTACTGGAAATGTTTAAGCAGAGCCTGTGTCAAGAATAGATAGAGAGAATTCCCACCTGACATGAGAGATCAGACTATTTGATACTTTTTCCAGCTCTGAGATTCTAGGATTTTATGATTGTAGGACTCTTATTTAGAAGTACAGCTGCTAGGTAAGGCCACACAATCAATATCAATTTTTATTGTCTCAATACAATAACTCAGATTACTCTGGTCTGCTGAGTTTGGGATAGGGGGAAGAAGGAAGTGATGGTCCTAGAACATTAGAATCTGATATGAAGAACTCCCAGATGAGAAAATTTCCTCCACCAATGCAAATTGACACCCTCTCTGTAATTTGTAGTCTATGAGAGTTGCCTAGAATACTGAGAAGTTGTGAGGCTTACCCATGGTCATACAGCCAGGATATGTCAAAGGCAGCACTGGAACCCATATCTTTCTGGCTCAGAGGCCAGATCTCCATCCATACTGTCACAATGCTTCTCTGCATAGAAAGTATGAGGTTGTTGGTGGGGAGCATGGCAGGGCCCAAGACCAACTTCTCCACTTCACATCTTTAACTGGGACTGGCCATATTGGGGTGACTGACAAAATTTCTGTCCTTTCTTGGGACAGTACAGAGCTAGAGTGGAGAAAAGTCCAAATCCATCAGTTCCCTCCAATTCAGCACTCACTGCAACCTAAATTTAGTCTGGCACAGAGAAACCAGCCTTCCTGGCTTTTCTGTTGGGCTACCCAGAGGAAGTACAAGTCTGGGGTAGCCTGTTTTCCAGGATTCCCAGCTAAACTGCAAAACTGCAGTGTGTGTGTGTGTGTGTGTGTGTGTGTGTGTGTGTAAAACGTGGGAGGTGGAAGCAGACTTCACTGTGTGGGGTGTGGAGTGTGTTGGGATTTGGATGAGGAGGCAACCGGGGTGAAATGTATCTCAGACATGGGGCACTCGTTTCTTTCAGTTGTTTGGATTTGCCCATAATTAAATCCTGGTGGAGCTGTCAGTGGCTGTTGACAAATATATTACAAGCACATTGAGTTAAGTGAAAGTTACTTAAAATTAATCCTGCCCTTGCACAATATTCCTATTTTCTCTTCAGAAGAATGCATTGTGCAGCCAGAGTACAATTTCTGTCAAGGTTCTGAGAGACAGAACCACCTAAAGGTGGAAATTTGCAAATCAGGCTCCTGTAGAACCTAATGAGAAGCTGCAAAGGTTTCAATTATCCTCCCCAGCCTCTCTCTTTGCAGCCTGACTGACAGCTAATTATGCTGGTGCCATTTTTTGGCAGTGGAATTTAATCTCCCAGATGGTAAAGCAAATCAATTTGCCCATCCACTGCAGCTGAGCCTACTTGGGCTCAGTTTTAATTTATTCTCCTAAGCCTGAGAAGACTAGTCATTTCGAGTACAAAAATATCAAATTTCTCCCACTTAGCCTGGGCAATGGGAACACGAGGCTAGGATGGCCAGGGGTGGGCAGTAAAGGCCAAAGGAGGTTTTGTAGGCTAGCCATAGTGAGAGCTAGTGATGGTGTCCTCGGTGAGGCCTTGGGGAAGGCTCCAGGGAAGCCCGATGTCACCGAGGAGCAGGCTGCTAGGATAATGGTTACACATGAGTCAGAGAGGCATTAAGCTGGATTCTAAGGAAGATTCTAAGTAAATCTCTAAAGGACACAAGACAGAAAAGAATTGGTGGCAATTTCCAAGTCTTTGAGCTAGTGGCTGCTTTCCACCTCCCAGCAGGGATGGAAATTCAATCCTCTCCCTACCTGCATTCTTTGGGCCCAGCAATTATGCTGCCTGCTGCTACATCTTTGGGCATTGCAACTTTTCTTATGGGAATGTTATGGAAGAATAGGGTATTTTTACTCTGAGACTTGAACACCTTCAATCAGTTTCTTCTTCCTGTCAAGTCTCGGAGCCACTGACTGCAAGTCATATGTGGCACTCTCTCATGCAAGGCTGACTTGCTGCTGATATGAGGACAGCCTTTCTTCCCCTTCTGGCGTAAGTCGAGTCATCAAGCATTTATTAAATGTGTACTAAGTGCCAGGCACTATGCCAAGTTTGGGGAATACAAAGAAAGGCAAAAACAGTCCATGGTATAACAGGGAGACTCTGTAATGTTGTTGACATAAGAATATTAACCTGCAAGCTCCATCCACCCTTGGCTGGCCAGGCCAGTTCATTTCCAAATGGGCCAAAGCAATGTCCATGGAGTTCGTGTTGTGATTCCACAAAATCACAGAACCTCACACTTGGAGGGAACCTCCAGGGCCTTTGAGTATAACCTGTATCTGTTCAAGAATTGCCTCTATGACATTCCAAATAAGTCCCCAACTTCCTGAGTCAATCCCTTCTACTCTGGGACAGCTTTAATGGTTAGGAAGTTGTTTGTTTTTATTTCCCCCCCTTTCTTTTTTACCCTGAGGTATGCCTCTATGCAACTTCCACCATTATGCTTAGTTCTGAACTCTGGGGCCAAACAGAATAAAGCTAATCTGTCTTCCACGAGAAAGTCCTAATACAACTGCTATCCCACCCAAGTTTTTTCTTTTTCCAACTTTATATCCTCAGTTCCTTAAACTAATCCTCTCTGGTATTTCCAGTCTCCTCATCATCTTGGTTACCCTTCTTGATAAGCTAGCTAGATAGTGACCAGCTTATCAATGGTTTTCTCAAAATGAGGCACTCAGAACTCAATAGAATTCTTCAGATGAGGTCTATCAGGGAAATCTTTTAGTCTTAATGAGTTATGTAGAGCACTGAAATTAAGACCTGCCCAGAGTCACATAGATGGTGTGTGTAAGAGGTGAAACTTGAACTCAGGTCTTCATGGTTTCAAGGCCAGTTTAACCACCACACTATGCTGTATAAATAGGTAGAGATGGAGATATCTTAGGTATCGATATTACTACATAGATATACATATCCATGTCCATGCACATATATCATCTCCACCATGCTCGTCATCTTGTCATGCTTGTCAGGAAAGACAAGAATACCATGTATGGAAGAAAAGAAGGAAAAAGAAAGAGAGAAAAGGAAGGAAGGAAAGGGAAAGGAAGAAAGGAGGAAGGAAAGATGGAAGAAAAGAAAAAGGGAAGGAAAAACAAAGGAAGAGGCAGGAAGGAAACATAAAGAAAGTGAGAAAGGAAAGAAAAAAGAAAAGGGAAGAAAAGGAAGAGTAAAAGAGAAGGAAAAATACAAAAAGGAAAAGAAATGGGGAAAGAAAAAGAGAAAGCTAGCTACAAGTTATTCTCAAGGTGCTTCCAGTGAGTCCCCAGAAAATGAGTGTATGCCAGCACTTTATTCAATTAAAAAAAAAAAGCCATATCATTCACCTGCACAATAGTCCCCTGAGCATTAAACATTAAAAAAATGAAAGTGACTTGACCCCAAACCATTTCTATCTTAACTCTATAAAGTATAAAGATGAAAAATCATAATAATGACAATTCTACCACTTTAAAGTTTGCAAAGTGCTTTATATACATGACCTAGGACAATCCTAATTCTGTCCCAGGCTAGAATTTGGGGGAACCAAAAGAAAAGGGGTCTTCAATATATTGCCATGGTTTGGAGGGAAGGTGTTCCTAAGAATCTTCTTAACAAAACCCCATAGGCTGGGGTCAGGGAAAAGCCAATATATTTACACACCTTTGCTGAGCAGCATAGGGGTGTGTGAGAAAAGGATTAATGAGAACTTTTAGCATGGGGCTTGTCAGTAGGTTCCTATGATATCATTTTTGTTAAAGACAATGGGTACAGGTTATAAAAAGAAAAAAACAAAAAGAAAATAACCTCAAACAATCCCATTTAGCTTTCCCTTTTTCTTTCCCCATTTATTTCCCTTCCTTTTATTTTTCTTTCACTATTCCTTTTATTCCCTTTTCTTTTTTTCTTTCCTTTCTCTGTTTCTTTTCCTTCTTGTTTCTTCCTGTTTTTCCTTCCCTTTCTTTTCTTCCCTCCTTTCTTCCTTTTCCTTCTCTTTTTTTTTCCTATGTGGCATTTTTATCTTTCCTGAGATAAACTAAAGAGACAGTTATATAGCCCAGAAAAAAAGATAGCCCACATCCAAATATAAGCATGTTTGCCCTTCACTAAGCCTGAGTGTTAAAAACACCAAGTTGGAAAACTAGAACCCAAGAGTTTGATGTTTATTAACCCTGGAGAATATTGAAACTAATCTAATTCCCTCCCTCCTTCCTTGTCTTCTTCCTTCTTTCCTTCCTTCCCTAACTTCCTTTCCTTTCCTTTTCTTCCTTCCTTGCCACCTTCCTTCTTTGCTATAAAATTATATTCCTGTCAGTGGTTAAATGCAGCTGTGACCTAACACTGCAGTCTGACCATGAATGTAATGGAGTAATTTTATAAGATAAACAAATCGCATGGATGGACAGCCCAGAAGGTGAGAGAATTCTGGTAGGAGTTGGACTGGAAAATAAGGCAGATCTAAAGTTACACATCTCAGGATGCATCCGAGCAAGAAGACTTTGCTGACTCATGGCTCTCACAGTGTAGTGTCTACTCTACCCTAATTTATGTCCAATCATAAATGCAAATGGGAAATTTGACCACTTACTGTGCATCTGCTGCATCTACCTCATCTGCCTGATGTCTTTCTGCCTCAGTTCCTCAACCTGAGCTTTTTGGACTCTTGCCTTGGCACCTCTGCTCACACCATCTCTTCCACCTGGAATGCCCTCTCCTCTCCTCTGTATCTGTTCCACTCCCATCTGTCCTTAAGGTTCCAAGTACTCTGTGAAGCTTTCCCTGACTAACCCAGCCCACCTAGATTTATCTTTCCTCTGAGTTTACACAACTTACCTCTACCACCCATTTAGGCATGTGATTCCTCTAATTGCACTTTCTAGCTCCATGACATAACAAGTCACTAATTTCTGAACGTCAGTTTCCTAATCTGTAAAATACTTGTGCTATTTCCCTGTGTTGCTTTGAGGAAAATTTTATAAACCTTAAAATGCTCTATAAGTGCAAATTAGTTATTAATGTTAATAATCGTTTTGTGTGTGGGTAAAGACCCTTATTTCCATTATTAGAGAGGATACTCCCTAAGGGCAGCGATCTTGCCATGTATAAAGCTCCACATGGAAGGCACTCAGTATATGCTTGTGTATTTATGACTATAGATGTATAGAAACCTCTCTTTAAAAGACAGATGCCATTCTTCTTTCAGGACAGGGTTGTACAGTGATTCTTAGAGTCATAGAATCTGAATTGGCAAGATCCTAAGAAGTTTAGTCCAGGGACTTCTCTGGGGCCAAGTTGACACCAAAGAAGAAAATGCTGCTTCTCTGTCTAAATCTTAAACAGAACATAGCAATTAAGATGAATTAAGGGAGATAACTGAGACAATCAACTTTTACCCAGATAATTTGGGACAGAAAAAAAAGAAAAAAACACAAATCCTATCACTAAGGAAAAAGTGTTGCTTTAAGGTTTGCAAAACACTTAGCATATATATATATGTATGTATATATGTATAGTCTCACAATAAATCTAGATGCATAATATATTCTCTTCAGTTTTTTAGATGGGTAAACTGAGATTGGAGAAGTTAAGAGGATTGTCAATGGTCACACAGCTATTATCAGAAGCAGTATTCAAACCCAGGTCTCTTCTGACTCCAGGTATATCTTTTGATTCTTTCCCTCAGAACTATCCAAATTAACTGATTATCTTATTAATTTTATTCTTCAGAGTACAAAACCTGCAGGGCTTTCGTGGAAAGGAGGCAAACTTTCCAAGGAGTCCTAATGTATTGGGGTATGATTGTGAAGCAAACATAGGCAAATACCATAGTACATCCATGTACTGTACTTCTGTTTCTGACTGTTCATTTGGATAGGCATGCTCTTCTGCCATAGGCACAAGTTATTTTTTTAATATATAGATATTTAAATTCCTGTAAAAACAAAATTCAACATTCAGCACATTATTCTTCTGAATGCACAGGATTTTTCCCCCCCATCTGAAGCAAATTACTTTTGTGGTGCATTTTCCTTTGTTATGAGGTAGTCTTCTGGCTAGAAAAAAAAAGTGTGTTTTATGAGAAATTTCTTTGCAGTGGTGTGGGTGTTTTTCTTTTTTTAAAGGAAGAAACACTTCTCTCAAACCCTTAGCCCTAAGGTAATTACTATTGAACTCATTTTGTTACATAATTTTAATTGTGGTATAGAGATCTGCACAGAGTACTGGCAAAACTGCTAGATTTGGAGTTAGAGAATCTGTATTTTAACCCTTACTCTACCACTCCTGTAACTCTAGGCAAGCCATTTAGCCTTCTTGGACCTCAGTTTCCTCATCCGTAAAATGTGGAGTTCCCTTCCAACTCTCAATCTGTGGTCCTGAGTACAGTAACAGATAGCAATGTAACATTGTAAGACCACAGACTTAGAACTGAAAGGAACCTTAGAGACCACCTACTTCTTTATAGATAAGGAAACTTAAGTCCAAGAGGCAAAATGTTGTCTATGGTCACAAAGGTAGCTGGTGCAGAGACAGGATTCAAACCCATGTCCTCTGGCTCAAAACCCAACACTCAGTTCTGGGCACCATTTTCTTTTAAAATTATTGCTACATATTGAAGACTCCACATTCACATAGAGAGTTAAAGTGTACTTATTTTTTCTGAAACTTCAGAGATCCTCTGGTAATTATGATAAATAATTACTGCAAACTTCACAGGATCCACACAAATTATGCCTTTGTGTGAACACATGGACAAATTGTTTACTTTTCAGTCCTTTTAGCGACATCTAGTGGAATCTTTACAAAATACAGGGTTTGATTTACCCAGAAAACAATGGCCACATTTGAACTTTCATTAGACCTTGGACTTCAACGTCCATCTTCAACCCAGGTGTTAGAAGTCCTATTCTGTCCAATCCCTCCACCAATTGGCAAAACTCTATCGATTATATTCCTACAAAGTCATTTCATCTGCCCAATTATCAGCAGCTTAATCACACAACAAAAACATCCACCCATTAAAGTTTTTGTCATTTTAAAAACATCTTAAGGAGTAGAGAAGAAATCTCTTCTTTGGGGGAAAAAATCTGATACTTTGGTAACTGGGTTACACTTACAACTTTGGTTACAAGTTACACAGAAACCCAGCAGAGACCATGGAAGCACAAATGAATGTACCTAATAATAGTAACTAATAGTAAACTAGCTATTCAAGCAAGCCACTTTTCTAGCTTGAACACGAAGTCACCAAATGCTGCACTACCTTGGTTGTTTTGGGGAGGAAATCACCTTAGGACAGCACCCAAATGAAACATATTATATTGTATTGTATTTTTCTAACCTTTAAAATACAGTTTAAGTGTAAGAATCATAGGAGAGAATCATAAAGTGGTGGTGTTTTTTTGTTTTTTTTTTTTCCAGAGCTGGGCGAGTCCCTAGAGATTATCCTAGTCCAACCCTGTCATATAAAATGAAGCGTGACTTCTAAGAGTCCTTGACAATGGTGAACTTTTACCTCCCCCAGGGTGTAGCTGTTTGTTGCATGTAGAGAAGAGCAGGACCACAGTCTAACTCTTTTGTTTTACAGAACTCAGAGATTATGTGATTTGCCAAAGGTTACAAAGGTAGTAAGGCGCAAAACTGGGAGAATGTGTATGCCAAGCTAGATTAGGGCAGGACAAAGTGGCCTGTGTTTAAAACAAATAATAGTTGTTATTCAGCCTTTCAGTGGCGTCTGACTCTTTGTGACCCCACTGGACCACGGCATGCCAGGCTCTTCCATCCTCCGCTATCTCCCGAAGTCTGCGCGACCTCATGTTCATTGTTTCCATGACACTGTCTGCCCATCTCATCTTCTGCTGTCCCCTTCTCCTTTTGCCTTCAATCTTTCCCAATATCAGGATCTTTTCCAATGAGAAAACAAATAATAGAAGCAACAAAATTATCCCAAGAGGGTTTGTTTTTCAAATTTAAGCATTCATTATTATTTTTACAAAATTCCCTAAGGCGGGGGGAGGTACAGACCTGATATTTTATTGAGATAGAACCTCTTGATGAGTAGACCCTAACAATGCAAACTGGAAGCTATTCTTCAATTAACAGCTTTGGAGAGTTGCCTGGGGCCTGAAAAGTTTGAATCTTCCACAATTATAAAATTTGTAAGGGCCTCAGGCAGGACTTGAAGCCCCTACCTTCTGGATATGGAAGGTAGCTTTACATCAGAGATGTCAATAAAGCAGCCCAGTGCTGCCCTAGCAAAATTAAAATTGGGAAATATTTAAAAGATAAATACAACAGAACATAGATAATGTTAACATGTGGTTTTCTAAGTCAATCTGCAGCAGGGATCTTTATGTACTGTTTTGTGGCCCCTCTTCCTATTTGAGTGTGACCCCATGGTTCTATATTAAACTGTCTCGCACTGAAAAATCAAATCAATAAAGTCACATTGAATACTTGTTCTTAGAGACCCTGGTCTGCAACTATAGGAGGGTGGCTGCAGGGACAAGTCCATACCAAAGGTCCCTTCCTGAGCCTTTGGGGCTTGACCTTCACGGCCAATAGGGAGGTATGATATGCAGCAAAAGGGACCATCATCTTATGTAGAGCTGGAAAGGACCACAGTCAAACTCTTTTGTTTTACAGAACTCTGAGAGGCTGCAACATAATAATAATTACAACTTAAGACAAAAGGGTCCATCATCTGACTTTGCAGGTAGAACACGAGCTTCATTGCCTAAAGATGTGAGTGAGAATGGATGGGCTATGTATTCTGAGAGCTGAAACAAGGGCTAGGGAATGAGAACCCTGGCCTACCCTCTTCTCTAGACAAACAAGATCTGGGTCGTTCCTAGAGCCTGACATCCTTCCCCCGACCACTGTGAGAAGCCACCACGGGCCTCTCTGCCATAGTCACCCAAAAACACACCAAGACACAGAAACAGTTTAACATTTTACTAAATCAATTCACACAAATTCCAAATTGCAAATATAATTAAGGACAACAGGCTTCTCCTTTTTCCCCCCATTTCCAGATCCATCATTAAGACAATAAGTAAACAGAAATTAAATGTGATGTCTTTTTTTTCTTTTCTTTTTTTTTTTTTTGTTGTTGTTTTAGGAAAAAAAAATGAGAACAATGTGATGAGGGAAACATCACACAATGTAGGATTACGTACCACAACACAGTTACAAAATAGGGCTTCCTGGTTTCTTCCACATGTAAAAGACAATGTACTTCCCACTACTGTCTGCATCAATCCGGTTTTCATTAAAATAAAACTATAAAATCTCCTAGATTACACTAAACTCATACAAGGGCTGAAACAGTGCATTAACAGCAGTAACGCCAACTATCAGTGCTAACATAAAAACATTTTAGAAGGTCAAAAAAAATTAACCCGAAAAACAAAAACAAAAACAAATCTCATTTCCCTAGATGAGCAAAATTGAAAATAAAGGGTGTTGCCTCACAATTAGGAGTTAAGGACTTCTTTTTTCTTTTTAATTTTAAATTGAAGAAAAGGACCAAGTGAGTTTGGGCTGCTTCTGTAATTCTTTCAACTCAGTTAGCATCTAGTTTTGCCATTTCCTGCACATATATCCCTATACTCTCACTGTCAAAGAGCACGAAATAAACCGTTTTGATTGACGAAGACATTGTGGACACAAAATAGCTGGAGATGGCTCTCAGGATCAGCTGTGCTGCCGTCTGTTTGGGGAAACCATTTCTGTGAAGGGAGAAAGTACATCAGAGTTAGCTCATGATTATCCCAAATGGGGGGGGGGGTCTGAGGTCAAAAGTAGCAGCTGCTGCTCCCCCTTCCCATCAGCTAGTTATATATGTCCTATGAGGTATCCTTCCAGCTCTGTCCCTCTGAATTACTGGTCCAGTATGCTACAACAACATTTTCTCATGCTGTTTCATGCATGTGTGTCAGATTGAGATCTGAAAGGGCAAGGTTAGACTGTTTACTTTTGTCTAGTATATTTGGTCTGTACAGTAGGCACTTAGTGTTGGCTGAATGAGTGTGACAGAAAACGAACAGTGATGATTTAAGTGTTGCTCCTCCAACAGTCTAGACTTTGCCCTGTTGTTTCCCAAATGAACATCAAAAGTGTTTTAGAATCTTACAGATACAAAATGGGAAGGGCCGCTTAATCCAACCTTCTCATTTTATAAATAGTAACTCAGGCCTAGAGCAGAAGTGATTTGTCCCAAGTCACAGTTGTAAGAGGCAGAACCAGGATTCTAACTCAAGACCTCTGCAAATCATAAAGCACTATTACTTCCATTGTACCACACTGGTCTCTTATGATTCCTTAAATAGTCTAGATCCCTGGAAATGGAAGCATTTTAAGACCTGTGATTCCAACAGCATGGGGATTTCTGGTAGATGAACTTCTTCTACCAATGCAAATTCTGCCTAAGTCACACAGAATTTATGTAAGGCAGGATATGCTCATAGATCTAACTTCAAGCCCTGAACTCTATTCAGTAAGTCATAGGGCCTCAACTACACCTCTGACATGCTCATACAGAATATCATACATATACATATATTATTCAATAATAGTATATATATACTCATACAAGGCCAGCTTGGGCCTTGAAGGATCTGTGGGCATGCTAATACTAAAACAACCTAAATACATAATCTCAGGGCATATCACTTAATTTTCAACACAAAAGTTCTTTTAATTCAACTTAATTTTTAACAAAATAAACATACTCTATAAGGAATGTTCAGAAGTGGTAGAGTAGAACCACAGGATAGGAAAGGCTGGAAGCCCTAAGCCTACACCCTGTGGGTGGGTGAATTTCTGTGCATTTCTCTAAATGCGATCCACAAACACAAAGGCCTGAAGCAGAACTCGTAGACAATTCGGCTCCTGATTCTCCAACAGTTGATTTTTGTCTCAATGGGGACCCTCTTGGAGAGGGGCATCTTTGAACTGCTCCTGCTGGCATGTGCCAAGATGGATGGAAACTTAACAATTCAACATACTTTCTGTATGATTTGTTCTTCTAAATGTGTTCTGTGTATGGCTCGCGCATACCAAGGCATCTAAAATCATGGCTGGGTAAGAAACCCATCAAAAATGGCCAAGGACAAAGACTACGAAAATAAATCCTGCTAGGGCCAAATTGAGTATTAGGAGAAAAAGCATGTCCATTTAGGACATGCCGGATGAAAACAGGGATGCCAGTTTTAGGCAAGCCTAAGTAAACCATCCCACAGTCTGCAAAGAGGGGTAACTTTACCTCTTCTTCAGGGTCTACTTCCTACATTTTTGGGGGCCTCCCTGCAGTAGCTAGCATTTCTAGTACTATGCCAAATAATAATGGTGACAGTGGACATCCTTGCTCACTCCTGATTTTATTAGGAAGCATCTAGAGTTTCTTCATTTCTTCATTCATTCAGCAAGCATGTTAAATATCTACTATTACTACACCTGGAAAGGCACTGGACTTATAACCTGATTCATATCGGGAATTTCCAGATGAGGAAATTCCCTCTACCAATGCAGGTTGCCACCTTCTCTTTGACTTAGAAAGTACCAACTCAGGACACTGAGGGCTTAAAGGAACTTGCTCAGGTCCATGTGGCTAGTATTCATCAGAGGCATCATTTGAACCCAGGTCTTCTTGGTTTCAAGGCTAGATCTCTATCCACACTATCTCTCATAAACAATTCCTATCCTTAAGAAGTCTATATTCTATTGCAATGTAAATAATGTTAGTTGTCGCTTTTAAATAAATACTTTTCATCTTATTAAGGCAGGATCTTTTTATATTTTTTTTTCAACAAACACATCCTGATATTTCCAAATAGCTGTCCCTCCTTCCTTTCTCTTCATTTGGCACCAGCTCCCACCCCCCAAGTCTGTCCTAGAAATTACATTTACTTTGCATATATTTCTATTTATTTACCTGGATACATGTTGCTTCCCACAAGTAAGCTCCCCAAGAGCAGAGAATGTTTTCATTTTTATCTTTGCATCCCCAGTGCCCAGAACAATGCCTGGCATATCATAATTACTTAATAAATGTTTGTTGAATTACTCTGAATGCTAAGTATCTATCTAGGTCTGGTTTTCATATGTGAGGAGTCAGTCAGTAGGATTCAACTTACATTAGGCTCTGCACACATACATTCAATTTTCAGTACAGAGCATAAGTTAAATACATGTTTATATGCCTGCAGTCAGGAAGCCCGAGTTCTAATCAGGTCTCAGACACTTACTAGCTGTGTGACTCTGGGCAAATCACTGTACCTGTCTGCTTCAGTTTCCTCAATTGTAAAATGGGGATAATGGGTATGGAGATAATAAGAGCCCCTACCTCCCAGGGTTGTCCTGAGGAACAAATGAGATAATCTGTAAAAAGTGCTTAGCACATAGTAGGTGCTATATAATTGCTTATTACCAGACTATCCCCCTTTCCTCTTTACGTGACCATTCTGGACTGATGGCCTTTTTGTAAAACCCTGCAAGGGAGGACAGGTTTAGTGCAATCATTCTCAAATAGGCTGGGTGAGACTAAAGCCATCCTTAGCATACCAAAATCTGTACATACAAAAAAGAATGTGGCAGAATGTAATCTCCTTGAGGGTGGATCCTGTTTTCTTTTCTTCTCTGAATCCCCAATACTTAGGAAAGTGCTTGTTACAGAAGGACAGAGGTGAGAATGGTGACTTAATTGAGCTACCAAGGCAACAGCTTCTCTGCTGCTTCTAGTACCAGAGTCACCTGGAGCACTCACTTGCCCAGGGGCACACAGCTAGCGTGTTTCAGAAGTGAGACTGAACCCAGGCCTTCTTGGTTCCAAAGCCTCTTCTCTAACCAATAAACTATGATGCCTCACTTGGGCCTGGTATACAGTAGATGCTTAACAAATGTTTATTGAACTGAGCTATCTTTTTTACGATGTACTCTTTAGAAGGCTGTACACTCATTCCAACAATGCTGCTACTGCCTAAAACATTTCTGGACTTCCCTTTAGGAAATCATCCATTCATCCACAGCCAGTTTGCAAGCCATTTCATTAACTGGTAGTCATACTTGCATTCTGGACTGAAAACACTGTTACAAGCTTAATCACATATTGAACTTGGCTGGCTCCAAGGGGCTGACTATTTCCAGAAATCAAATCCAGCCTCAAAGGGGGAATATTTAATACCATGGAAGATTCGAAAGCCTGTGCCCCGAGCCCTTGATGGCAGTTCCCAAAAGGGAATCTGGAACTGTTGTGGGGAAAAGCAGCATCACTGGATTAAGTAAGCAGCATGTTGTCTCCCAAAAGAACTCCTTCAAAGACAGCAATATTCACTAGGATGGAGAGTCTCCCTGGCAGACTTTGAAAAGTAACACCTCTCTTTGTTGGGGCAATGTTTTCATGGGGTGTTGAAGTGGGAAGAATGCTGGATTTGGAGGCAGAGGACTTGGGTTTGAATCCTGACTCTGCTACTCATTACCTGTGTGTCTGTTTTCTTATGTGTAAGAGGAGAGGTTTGGACTAGATAATTTCCATGGTCCCTTTTATAGTTCTTTATCTATGATTCTACAATCATGGCATGGAGAAGGTAGTACAGACAAGTTCTGGAAAGCTGAATGGGTAAATGAATTACACATACCATCAGTACTCCAGGGATGGAAAAGATATACCCAGAAATAGGACAGAATGATTTTCCCCCCTTTCTTTAGATACCCATTTCTGCTCAAATTTTTTCCAGGTATGTATTATAATAGCCTAATTTTAACAGAAGGGGGAAAAAAGGTGGTATGTTCTATTCCTGATTCATTTTAACATGAAATAATGCACATCATTTTAAATTTAAAATAGGAAGGTAGGGTCTGTGGCATATATGAAAGAAGCCAGCCCAACTATCTACTTTTCCCAGAATTTCTTTCTCCTATTTTGTTATCTAAACATGTTCTGAGATCCCTCAAGCATTTAATTTTAAAGATACTACCATGTGTGATGGTGGGAATATACGTGGAAGATCTTATCATTTTGAGTATAGGCTTCTGAACTAAGCAATGGCAGAGGTTAGGCCAAGGCTACATGTAGCTAAGCTCCCTTTCATAGAATCATCAGTTTTAGAACTAGAAGGGATCTAAGAGGTTATCCAGTTCAACCCTCTCATTTTACAGGAGCAAAATGAGGCCTAAAGAGATGGAATGATTTGCCCAAGATCACAAAGGTAATGAATAAGCAGAACTGGAACTTGACTCCAGGGACTCTGAATCCAAATTGGACATTCTTTCCCCTGTGCCATACTGCCTCCTCTCATTCCCATGGGTCGTCCGTGGCTGAGGACTTGGCAAAATCACACTAGGTCAACACAGACCCATTCCTGAGCTAAGCTAACATAGGCATGGGGGTGGGATAAGTGGTGTTGAGGGTCATGTAGAGACCATTTGAATAAGAGATCATTTAAGTGTCACACAAAGAATGAAAGATTATTTTCATGCCATAAGTACAGCTGCTTCTTAGAGTACCTGATCAGGTTACAATGATTCCATTAATTTTGCCAGCTGTGAGAACAACTCAGGGAGGCTGGACTGGTAGGGAGTGGGAAGCCTTCCCAGGACTGCAGACATAAATGGACCCACTAGCAGCCAAGGATGTGGGAAGGAGCTCTAGAAACACATGCCTGAAGAGAAAACTCTGTTCACTGTGGGGATCAGTCTGGGTTCCTGTTGAGTCTCAAAATACCTTCTTGATTAAGGGGGAAACTGTTGGCTGTGATTGCAGTGCCCAGCAGGGGCCCTGGCTGATGGGGAGGGGGAATGAGATTTCACCCCATTATTCTCTGGTTTATTTGGTTTACGCTGATACAATCCGCTTTTAAAGTGGTGTGTGGTTCTCATTGGAACTGGAGGGCCATCTCTATTTTGACTTCATCTGGTATATGCCATGGCACTGGGCAGAAAAGAAGGCTGAGCAACACAACAGGCATTCAATAAGTACCCATCTATATGCCAGAAGTATGGACAAAAACCTCCCAGTCCCTCCTACCCTCAAAGAGCTTTCATTCTACTGAAGGAGGTCCTAAAAAACAAATGCCTGTGTCAATGCTGTCATCTACTATTACGTATTGTTCTCTAATAGCACAGTTCTCTACGTTGCAAGTTCTTAATAAATGTTTATTGAAAAAATAAATGATCTTATGTCTTGTCTCTCCTACAATGGAGAGAATGTTGGATTTGCAATCTTAGAACTTGGGATCAAATCTCAAATTTGCTACTATCTATGTGACCTTGGGCAAATCATTTAACCTCAATGGGAGTTGTGGCTCCTGATCTGTAATGAACTAGATGGCCTCACAGTCCTAAATTTATGAACTTGTAAACCAGGTCATGTTCATGTAAGTAAGAGGCTATGTTATCTATTTCTTTGTCTTGACACAGTAACAAGCATATAGCAAGTACCCAAGGGCTCTCTGATCAATGAAATGACTTACGATCCTGTGGCTGGGTAACTTGAGCCTAGGCCTCTCTGCGTCTTGATTATTTGAACCATTCCAATCAAATTAAGAGTTTGGGAACTGAATATCTGAGATCATTTTGGCTGTGCAGACCTAGTTTCTTAACATGGTCCCAAGGGATGATGTTTGGAAACTGATATACAATAGGAACATATTTATACATAAAGATAATCTCTAATAGACCTTCACTCAGTGTTTCTAATGGTGTCTGTCTCAAGTCTCTGGAAAAGACTCAGAACAAAGAGAGGAGGGAGTAGGAGAGATATTATTTTAAATCCACTCCTCTACTATCAGTGTTTACTTTTCAATCTAAGCCCTCAAAGAACCAGGTCTCACAGAACCAGGACAGTGAACATTGGAGAAATTCTTGCTCAGGTGAGGAGAAGGCAGAAGCTGTCCATTATGTCTAGGAACTTAAATTCTGGAATATTTTCTGAGTACATGTGTATGTACATGCATGCATGCATGACATAGTAAGCAAACACTATCATATATCCACCCACAAGGACACATATGATCTCATTCATAGAGTACTGGTGAATGAATGTTAATAAGGATTTATTAACAGAAAATTCTCATATTAGTTTTCCTGAAATATGTTTCAAGGTGTATACCACATTTGTAGTAAACACTTCCCTCTTGCTATCCAACATGGGTTTTTATGATAAAAACAAATTCTTTTCACTTTTTCATATAGGGGTGCAATTCCAGAGAGCCTGGAAGAATGACACATTTTTTTCAAAGAGGGATAACAGAAGGAAATAACTTCCACAGAGTGTTTTCAGTCCATGAGGACTGTCTTGCCAGTCAGGAATTAAGTCTATTTGTGGCCATTTCTCCAAGAATGTTTTCTTTTCTCAAAAGCTAAATTCAATTTAATTCAGCAAGCATTTCTTAACCACCTATGGATCAGGAATTGCACTAGGTGCTGAGGATTCAAGGACAAAAACAAAAACAAAAACAATTCTTCAGCGATTTCACTGTCCTGAGAAGAAACACACACAGACTTATAAGTAAGGTCTCTTAGAGAGATGATACTTGATCGAAGCCCTGAAGAGAGTTGTGTTTCAAGAGGATGAGATGTGTGGGGAGTGATTTGTTCATTATAAAATGGAAGTGAATTGAATAAGGACCCATGTACTTTACCTAAAGCTGTGCATTGACGTGAAAAATAGAGGGGATCTTTGCAGTTTTACGTACTGGATATGGCTTTTCTGTAAAATGGGGATGGTAACAGCCACAGTCCCCACATTACAGGGTTGTTATGAGGCTCCAATCACATGTATCTATAGCACTTTGCAAATTTTAGAGCAAGGGTTCTTAATCTGGGGCTCGTGAATTTGGTTTTTGAATATTTTGATAACTATTTCAACATAATTAGTTTGCTTTGTAATTCCATGTATTTTATTTATTATGCATTTTTAAAACATCGAGAAGAGTCCCACAGCCTTCACCAAACTGCCAAAGAGGCCTATGACACAAAAAAAAGTTAAGAAATTCTGCCATAAAGCAATTAATAATAAAGTCAGCTATTAGCATTATTTGGCTATTTCTATTGGATTCTGAGTTTCAGTACTTTGGTGCAATCACTAAGTAGTGAGATCTTTGAAATCTTGAAAGTAAAA
Organism: Vombatus ursinus; assembly: GCF_900497805.2. Classification (NCBI taxonomy): domain Eukaryota; kingdom Metazoa; phylum Chordata; class Mammalia; order Diprotodontia; family Vombatidae; genus Vombatus; species Vombatus ursinus. The sequence continues at coordinate 21,896,636 of NW_020947062.1, forward strand.
TTTTCCTTCATGGATCCTCTATGTGTCTGGGGCACAAACTAACCTGTCCTTGCTATGTGATTAAGAAAGAATTACATGAATATTCTGGTTCACTTCTCAGCCTGCAGGGAAAGCCTCCACTAACACTCCAGAAGCATGACAATGAGAAGAAACCTTATATGCATACCCCATTAAAAAGAAAGAGGTCCCAAAATGACCATGAGGCTCCTGCTTATGTCTAGAGTGGGCTTAAAGTGACTTTTAATATGAAATTATTTTTATAACATCTGTACTGGGAAAACAGGGAGAGTCACCATTTTCTTTTGGTGAGGCTGGGGGTGGGCATAGGGGAAACATGGGGTATGTGATTCCTCTCAATACAGATGAGCACCTACTCTGCCATTCGTAGTCTTAGAAAGAGGCACTCTGAGAGGTGCAGTGTCTTGCCCACTGTCACAGCTGCCATGTCAGAAACAGGATTTGAATCTACCTCTTCCTATTCCAAGGCCAGCTCTCTACCTACTATGTCATACTGCCTATCTTTTTCTTATTCTTCCTTACAGTCAAGATCTGGGACTGCACTGGCACATCTTCATTTTATACCATATATTAAAAAAATGGCTCCAATCTACAGTTCCAGACTTAGACACTCTCTGGTCTGGATGGTCTGGTCTCTTTGTCGTCCTCTCAGCTCTGCACTCCACTTGGTGTGGAATTCTGCAAGTCCAGTTTCCAAAATGATCGCCTTCATGATAGACTGTAGAGCTGGAAGGGCCCAAAGAGATCACCTAGCCAAATCCTCTCACTTTACAGATAAGGAAGCTGGAGCCCAAATGAGTAAAAGAGCTTCTCAAAGTCACACAGGAAGCCTTTTTCTGACAATGATTTCTTCCCTCCCTAAATTCCTATTTACTACTTCTTTTATTAAGTAATTAGCACACACAGTCTGGTGCTGGTGATTATCTTTTTATATCTGTACATCATGTCTCTCTAATTAGACTGTAAGTCTCATAAGGATAGAAATCCAGTTTAATTCCTAGGATCCTGGAACCTCAGAAACCATCTATTCTTTGTCTCCCATTACAATAGCTACTTACAGAACTAATGTACTCTATGTGGCACACGTTCAGTTGTTGAGTTTGTTAAATGGAAATTTAGTGAAAATATGATAATGAAAAAATCTTATTTTTTTTAATCATTATTATTTTGGCCAAGTGAATAAAAAGTCTCTGCTTCTAGCTCAGCATTTTTGGCTCCTACTTTGTGAATCATACACAGTAGTCTCCTTTTTCCAAGAGTACTCACTGCTTATGAATAATGAAACCAACAGGGCATTAGGAGGAAAGTGCAAAGCCCAACAACCCACCAACTGAGTATGAGAGGCAGCTTGGTGTCCTAGAAAAAGCCTGACACTCAGGACCATAGAACAGGGTTCTAATCCCAGCTGTGACACTCTGGACATATCATTTCTCTCCAGGCCTCAGTTTTCTTCTCTCTAAAGGAATCAGTTTAGATTAGATGATTTCCAAATCCCTAAGTAATCAGTCCTTCAATTATGGAGCAATGATACTTATGTATTATCCTTAGTCCACAAACCCCTTTACCTATTTCTGCACTTTATAAGTGGGTCTTAAATGGCTTTATCCCTTTAAGTAAAGACATTTGCCAAGCTTACTTCTCTGGAGAGGTAGGACAGCCTAGTGGACACTAGCTTGGGAGTCAGGAAATCATGGGTTCAAGTTTGGCCTCTGACACATACAAGGAGTGTGAACATGGGCAAGTTACAACCTTTCAGCGTACAGACAACTTTCCAAGACTACAGGTTACAAGAGTAACAATTATTATTATATAATGGCTATCTTTAAGGTTTGCAAAGTGCTTTACATGTTATCTCATTTGATCCTCAAAACCCTATGAGGTGGGTACTATTTATTATTATTGTTATTATTATCCCCATTTTACAGATAAGAAAACAGAGGTTTAAGTGACTTGCTCAGGCTTGCATAGCTAGTTGTCGAAGCAAGATTTGAACTCAGGTTTTTCTGACTCTGATCCACTGCAAAGTTGCCAATCAGTGGAGTTTCTACACCAAGAATTCCTTACCTTGATGAAATCATAATTCCACACCAAACAGTAACAAAAAAAAATTCCTCTGACTTTACTGTTCTAGTCTTGGCTCTATCAAAAATATGTCATTTAGTGTCAACCTGCCTGATTTGGTGCTTACTTTCAGTTCTGTCTGACCTATTGAGATTTGGGGTTATGTATGCAGGCTACACATTAAGTTGATTTTATCTTGAGGATACATTCATTGGCACAGAAATGTGGAGGCCATTTCCCTGGAAATGTATACCATGAAGTGTTGCTGCCTCCCCGTTGTGTCCTCAAGTATAGCTGGGTGGAGGCAATCAGAAACATTTTCTATAATCTTAACTATTTAGGGGATGGATAAGACCATGATGTCTAAGAAAGGAAATGAGTAGCTGTGCTGCATCTGCTGCTCTTCCAAATGGACCATGGTCCTACCACCATTCCTATACCTCTGAAATGTTTTCAACAGTGTCCTGGCCTTGCTCTGATATTTGGGTGAATTTGAAGCTACTTTTAAGAAATTCACAGCTTTCATGAGAAGGTGCCTTATTTAGCAATAAAACAAAGAGCCTGTTCTGAAAGCACAGTTTTTCAAGCAGTGAAAAGTGGAAACTTCAGCAAGCTGCTATGTTAAATGCCCTTATGCCCCATGAGTTCCTAGATAGTCAGTGATGGTAGGTGGAGTCTCAAAACATGGGTTCCCAACACAATACTTAATGCTAATTCATCATCTCCCATTTTATGCCATGATGCAGCATCTGTGATCTCTTTCTGCTTTTTCTCTAATTTGCTTTTCTTCTAGGACCAAATGCCAAAGGCACAAGGGAGGGACCTACTAGCTATAACCCTGAGTTTATAGGGTGAAAGAATTCCAAAGTGTTTCCTCCTGCCACCTAGTCTCTGCTGGCTCAAAAGGTTTGGAGACCCTACCATGCAAACGACCGCAGGGCCTGCACTTGCCAAATGGAAAGGGAAATACAGCCCTACCTAAACTGGCTTTCTCAGAACTCATAAATTCAAGAAAAGTTCATGCAAAATCCCTTAACTAGAAGAGAGAAAACTGACTCTGTGTTTTTCTCCTAGGAGATTGTGTGCACCCTCTTAATGTCAACCAGAGCCAAGGAGGACTTTGCATGGAGTTGGGGTTCAATAAATATTGTGGTCTAACAGGCTGGAAACAGGATGTCTAGATGCCAAAGGTAGTTTCCTGCATCCCGTGTTACAATGTTGGGTTTTATTTAACTGAAGCACATTTTAAAAGAAATCATCTGAGGCAAATGGCCAGTACGGAATACACACCAATGCATGCAGTATTGTGATCGTTATGGCTGCTGGAGGCTGAGGATATCGAAATACCGTTACATGAGAATGCCATCGCCAGGCCTTTCCTTTAGCATGCTGGACTTAATTTTTTTTAAATCCCAACATGACTTTTATGCTGGAGACACTGGATGCCACAAACAAGCTTTTTTATTTCCCCTACTAAAACCCAACATGATTTATTTGAACAGCTTTGGTGTAATCCCATTCTTGAGTCATGAAAGGGAATGAAACTGTTTACATGGCTTTATAAGGTGATGTCTGCTTGACAGATGTCTGTAACAGAACAGCTGTGCACATGTGGTGCCTTCGGCACTTGTAGATCTTAAAAGTTTTTCAATTTATTATTTTTTAAAAATGTTTTACTCCATGAAAAATGTAAATATGCTTGAAATAACAGATGTACTTTTATGGGAATTAATTTTCATAATTCAATTAAAAGCTTTCTCAATAGCTAAAGGAAAAAATACTGCTACCAATAAAGAATAATATTACCTCTCACGTCTGAAACACCTTTTATCAGCATGTATCAAAGTGCATTATAAACACTAATTAATGGAGCCTCATAATACTTCTATGAGGAAGGTAAACCCTATTAATCTCACTTACTGATAAATAAACCAAGAGGCAGAGAAGTCGACTCATTTATCAAAGGTAACACAGTGAATTCAGTGATAAAGAACAGACTTCAGAGGCACAGTTACTTTAGACTTCTACAAGACTGGTTTGTAGAAAGTGATTCTAAATCTACTCTGGGCCTGCGCCTACGTTACAATGCAGTAATTCTCCTTAATTGCAAATAAAGTGTATTCTACCAGGAGCTTGCTGACTGCGTCCTATCTTATAAGGCACAGTCACTTTTCTTCTCAATTGAAAGGGCTCCTAAATGTAGTGATATGTACATCCATGTTCTTTTTAGATCATGCTCAGTTAGATAATACTGCAAGTTTTCAATATGTGTAGAGCAAAACAGCCCACTGAAAAAAGTAGAGTACACTACCAATGTAAAATAGGCAATGTAGTAGACTGGGAAAAACACAAGCTCTCAAGTGAGAGGGCCTCAATCTGAATCCCAGCTATGCTCATTTACTGGGTGACCTGGGCAGGTCACTGAACTTCTCTGGGCCCCAGTTTCCTCATCTACAAAAGGAGAGACCTGGATTAGGTGACCTACAAGGTTCCGAAATCCTACAAACGATGCTTCCACCATCTACTCAGATAATATCATATGGCAGGTAGAGTTAGCTTTCAATTCTGTCTTTAGTTGGAGGATCCTTGTGCAACTGGACCATGTTCCAAGAAGATGACCCTTAGGTCATCGACGGGGACATCAAGACAAAAAAGTTAGAAGATGTTTACAAAATGAGAGGGTCTCCCATCTGACCCTCTCCAATCAAACTCCTCAGCTAGGCATTTAAAGCCCTTTACAATCAGTCTCCAACCCACCTTTCTAGTTTTGTCTTTCACTCTGCATAATCTATCATTTGGCCAGACTTGACCACTCAGTGCTCCTCAGTTTTATGCTTCCCTTTCCCATCTCTGTGCCTTTGAGAATGCTGTCTCTCAGGCCTAGAGAAATCTCCCTAGGCATCTCCATCTACTTACATCCTTCTCATTTTCAAGGTCCAGCTCAGGTACCACTTCCTCCATAAAGCCTTCCGCAATCCATTCCTCTCATTCCCCAGTTAGAAGTGATTATTCTTTCCTTAAATCCTTAAATCTTCCAGGCTTCTATTTAATCTCTCCTCCATGTTTATCAAAACCTGATTTGCACTATAGCTATGTGTACATGACCTGTACTTCTACTAGATTGGAAGTTCCTGGAAGAGCAGGACCACATCTTATTTTAAATCTGTATTCTTAGTACCCAGCATAGGGCCCAGATATAAGGACTAAGTAATTATTTATTGGATGAAATTAAATTAAATTGAATTATGTAACATTTTGCATCTTATCTCTTCAACTAGACTATGAACCGTACGAAGATGAAGACCTAGCCTTATTCATTTTTGCCTCTAATCACCCAGCTGAGCATCCACATTAGTCCCTCAATAATTGGATAAATGAATATATTACTTGAGAATTATCTTCTGGCACAAATATTTGGACTAGTGGGCTCTCTTACCGGCCACTGCCAATTGATGGAAATGCAATTGATTTCAGCTTCTTGTCGTCTGCCAAGGCCAAACAGTTCTTCACTGTCTTTTCCAGAAGTTCTTCGCACTTGTCAGAGCCCCATATTGGACTGTTACAATGGATCACAAACTTGGCGGGCAAGCCATGGCCTGCACTGACAGCCGCTGATGGGAAGAAGAACCCAGACCTTTACTCCCATTCCTTTGCAAATAAAAAAGCAATTTACGTGTGTGCATGGGGTTAAAAACAACAACAACAAAACAACTCCTCAACCTTAAATTCAAACCACCTGCAAATATCATGTCATGGAATAATTGCTATAACTAGGGATCAAAAGATCTGGGTTCTAATCCTGCCTCCTGTACCTACTAGAAGTAACCTTGGATCGCTGTCTCTGTCTTTCTCTCACCCTATTTCCTCATCAGTAAAACAGGGATGATCACCCTGCCCTGGCTCCCTCACAGAACTGTTGAGCCAGTCAAGTGAGATAATGCATGTGAAAGGGCTTTATAAATGGTAAAGTGCTGTATACCTATTTAAAAATTATGCTAGTTCTTTGAAGTCAGGAGTGTGAAGAGTGAACAAGAGCACTTCTAACGTACTTGCAATTGTAACCCAGGTTCCCGTGGTGGTAAAACATATGTTTAGTTATAGTCATTTACAACTGCACTGACCAGCCAAGGCATAGCCTTGGAAACCTGGCATTCAGTATTCACTGAGCAACCGCCAGGAATGGGTTCCATTATTGTAGGGTAATCCCCCAGCTATAAAGAATAGTTATTCAGGGCCAACCACAATGAACTGAATATGCCAGACTAATAACCCCTTTCAGTGTTCAAAGTGGTTGTATCCACTGGTTCCTTTCGCTGCCAATGGGTTCATTTGAAGAATCATTAGGTATGATCAATAAATTTCCCTGTTATGTCGATGCAGACACATTAAAAAACCTTTGTTTATTTATAGAGTTTAACAAATACCCCAGTAACCTGCTTCAATGGCTTTATTAGGGAATGTCTTGAGAGTCCACACAATTAAATAATGCTATTTAGTTTTTAAGGAATTAATCAGTTTGCTTTAGGTAGGATTATTTCATTTTAACAGAACGCTCAATGATATGTCTCTTTTAAGGATTCTTCCTTCCTTTCTCATCTTAACTAATCATGAAGAATCCTCTCCCAAAGACTTAGGATCCTTCTATGTACCAAGGAATGAGACGTAGGTGATTAAATATGAGTAAATAAATGACTATAAACAAATGGAAATATACAGATGCTTAATGATGTTATTACAGTGAAGTGTCTATAAACAAGCACTTGATTATACTGGCTATCCCTGACTTATGAACACCCAGAATTCCCTGCTGCCCAAAAGTCACTGATAAAGGCTCTGTCCCAGAAATCCTGTCTCAGCCTGATATCAGGAAGTGGGGAAGGTTTTCTTTCTTACGTGTGGATTTTGGTGTTTGAGGCACTGGTAGGAAAGGGAAAGCTCTTTAATCAGAAAGTCTTATCTCTTGAGGGTCTGTGAAATTGAAACTAAAAACTAATGTGTAGAATGGTGATTGACCTTACTGATATGATTAGTGCCACTGTTCACCTATCTCAAAGGTGGGGAACCTGCAGCCTCAAGGCTACATGTGGCCTTCTGGGTCCTCAACTGCAGCTCTTTGACTGAATCCAAACTTCACAGAACAAATCCCCTTAATAAAAGGATTTATTCTGTAAAATTTGACTCAGTCAAAAGGCTGCACCCGAGGACCCAGAAGGCCACAAGTAGCCTTGAGGCTGCAGGTTCCCCACCCCTGAGATAGGCCTATCTTATGGGTTCAAAGAGCTTTTGTAGAGTAGCTTAGGAAGAAAACTGGCACATCAAACAACATTTCTAATGGAAAACGTGTCCTGAGATCCAGACAACTGACCTACAAATAAACTTCTGGCACACAGCCAGTTATCATGTTCATTCTCAGATCGTTTCATAAAGTGCAGGCATTCTCTTCCCAACTAATCTGCAAGTTCCACAGGCTGGGACCATGTCTTCTACTCCTTTGTTAGCCATGGTTCTACGCTGTCACTTTCCCTATTTGGGACTTGGCTTTCCACTGCGTAAGATAAAGGGTTAAATCTGACAGTCTCTGGCATCCTATCTAATTGACATTCTGTAGTCTACTTTGAACCTTTGTGTCTTTGCACATGAGTTTGTAGTAGGCTGGCTTTCCCAACTGGATGGACTTGAGAACTTCATGAGGCCCAACATAGTGTCTCATTTCCTCTGGCAGTAAAAAAGGGTAGAACTGGTTCTATCATCACCAAATCCATCGGCAAGATACTGCCTAATGCTTCATGCTACAGATATTTGGACCATCTCAAGGAACCCCACCACCACCTCATCCTGATGAGCTTTGGTCCTACGTAACCACAGAAGGCATAAGGAACTGACATTGTCAGAAATAGTTAAGACCACAGGATTCCTGGACAAAAGAGAAGAATGGCCTAGTTGCACCTGGCTTGCTAGTACCAGAGCTATCATTTCGTGTACATTCATATCCAGCAACTTGGGTGACATTGTACTCTGCCATCACCCATATGGATTAAAATTTGCACTGATCTGTATGCTCAATTACATTTTCTTCCAACTTCAGATTTTAAACTGGCCTGGATAGGGGATTCTGTAAGGACCAGAAAAAAAAATTAAAGCAGTTAACGAAAATTTTTGCCTTCAGTTCAAAAATAAGCTTTTCCCTTTTTTCCTTCTTTCTGGAGGAGTTTAACTGGCAAATCGTAACTGATTTTATTTATTTTTTGCAATTATAAATAGAGGTGGTTGAATGAGGATTTTTAATTTGCAACATTTATCAGCAACTTTACAGATGGTTTAAATATTGCCATTTGTAATTTATCAGAGCTTATGTGTACAGTGTTCTTTTCTTTGTTTTGAAACTCCAGAATCTTAGATCTAAAAAAACTGATTAACTGTTTTGAGTAATCATATTTTTAAAGGTGGTTCGATGGATTCTAAGTTTGGACTCTATGCCTACAATAAAATTCTGTTTTATAAAGATAATAGCTCTTTACTTCGCTCCATTGCACGGAAGGGATAGATGTCATATTGTAATTTTCATTTTGAGACTCTAAAGTAATCATGCAGGGTGGTTTCCATAACAGTGTTTTGTGAGGATTAAAAGATGGCACAGCTCAGGAATGTGCCCAGGTGGAGCAAGAACCAAACCTAAAAACTGGCAATGCTGCTTTAGTCTTACCTCCAGCGATGTCCAATGGACCATTTTTTTTCCGAAGCTCTAACACTGCTTCCACAAATTCCTTGCCACCTTTCTTCTCCAGGGTATTCCCTAAACAAGGACAGTGTCTGGTTAGATTCCAAGCCTCATCGCTTGGGCCCACACAAGCATGGTAGCACATCAAGCTACCATGCTACTTACAAAATGATTTGACCCACTCAATTTTGGAAGGACTGCAAAATAGGAACTAAATGTTAGTTTTGTTAATGTAAAACTTCAAAGCCATTCCCAAATAGCCAATGGGCACCTTTCACATTGCCTCCTGCTTTTCCTGTCTCTGTTGGACCCTGATTCAGATTATCAGTGAGTCTAATTCTGGCTGGTCTCAAAGATGCCCGAGTTATCAAGAGGCCAAGAGAACTGGGCCCTTTTTGTGTGGACCCACTCTCATTTGTTTTGTTTTTGTCAGAAAAGAAGCTTCACAGGGCTAGAAACTAAACATGAAGGCCTGCTCCCACCTGAGCTTCTCTAAGAAAGATCAAATTCTCCCTACTGCCCCTCCTTCCTTAAAATAAGAAGATCTTTAAAGAATTTTATTGTTCTTTCACCAAACATCCAACTTCTTCTGTCACTGAACCTAGAACAAAAGGAGAGCACCCCAACATTTGGTGGGAGTCATCAAGGGTTTTTATCACCTTATGGCCACCAATTATTAAATGACTTAGTTCTTATTTTGCAGTTCTGTCATCATAGGCAAATACAAAAATGGCCCCAGACAAGATTTCTTAAATTATACTAATGACCCCTGATTGTCATATGTAAAGATGAGCAAAGAAAGAAACAGAGCTTAAAGATGTTCTATTATATATAGACTTTTTGCATTCCTAGCACTTAGCACAGTCCCATGACATACATAACACAAGTTTGTGGTGATTCGCTTTTGAGGTACTGTAATGAATTATCCCAAATTTGGTTTGGGTATATGCTACAAAAATGAGGATTGAATGTTTTAAAGAAATCTACCTTATTCACATGGAGTTCACATCTCAAAAACGGGTGGAGTGCATGGGTAAAAAACTCTCCAGCATGGATAAAAAAAAGAAAAAGACAAATGGCTTCTGTACAAATAGTAGATACCTGAAAAATGCTTGGTGATGGATTGGAATGATTATTGAGTTTCTAATAATTCAGGCTCAAAACATAAAAATAGTAACTAGCAAATCTGTTCACTTGTTTGGTAAAAAATCAACTGGGAAAACACAGTGGTGCAAAGAGCACAGGATTTAGAACCAGAGGTCCTAGGTTCAAATCCTGGCTCTTCCACTCTATGAAGGGAGGAAGATTAAAATGGGCAATTTATGATGTCCCTTCCAACTTTAATCTATGATCTTATGTTCCAATACCTTCTACTGGGGGATGTTTTTCTAAGTGGAAATACAAACTCACAGTACAATCTAATGTTAAGTATTTAGAACTGGTCCATCGCATTGTTCTGATAGACAACTACAAAAAACAACAGACTTTGATTGGCAAATAATACTGAATATTTCTGAATGAACAGAGTTTGGCTTTTTTTTTAAAGCTCTGATTCCTGTTTTGCACATCTTAAAGTTACTTTCCTGAAGCGAGGCTGAAGTACACCCTTTTAAACTACTTACTTATGCTTTTACTTGGGAAAAGAAATCATGATATACATAACACAAGTTTGTGGTGATTTGCTTTTGAGGCACTGGAATGAATTACCCCAAATTTGCTTTGAATATATGCTACGAAAACAAGTATTAGATGTTTTAAAGAAATCTGCCTTATTCACATGGGAGTTCACATCCCAAAAATGGGTGGCCTGCATGGGTGAAAAACTCCCAGCATGGTTGAAAAAAATAAAAAGACAAATGGCTTCGGTACAAATAGAATTTGGGGTTAACGCTACAGTTATGTTAGCAGAGTCCTGCTCTGGAAATCTGCAAGCACTGATGTGATCACTGAAAGGGTGATAATCAAACATCAGTCAACTCTCCTTAAGGCAGAGACATTAAGATGTTAACCTGGTCCTGGGCTGACTTTCAGAGAGAGGTGTCCATTTGAAGATTCTTCATGAGAAATCTTTCTCTCTACACTCTAAAGTTCAGAAGGGGCAATAGGGTGTTTTGATGGCAGAGGTCATGAGGCAAAAGCCACTACCCAATACAGATTTCTGAGCTCCACTGATCTTAAGCTCAAGTGGCAGGAAGTCTGATTTACATGTGACATCTGACTAAGGTAGCAATGAATAGCAGACAATAAGGAAAAAGCACTTACATAGTGCAGGCTTGAAATGACCAGAGAATTGGGGCAAGGCCACTATGGAGATGAAAGATGCAAATCATAGCCTTGATTCTCCATTCACTAACATCCAGAATGACTGTACCACTGCTTTCACTTCAGATAATATATGCAAAATATATTGCAAAGCTTAAAAAAAGCTATAAAAGTGTGAGCTATTATTATTATTATTATTATTATTATAACATAGTACTATTTTCACCTTACACTTTAGCTTAATTTGAGGGGAGAAGAAACATTCTACAGTAAATTAATAAAATTCAAATTCTCTAACTATATCTATTAACTAACACACTAGACTAGAAAATGTTAAGAATAGCATTACAGTAAGTGTCTTCTTTTCTACAACTATTTCTTAGGCAGATATGGTTTATTATCAATATTCTATTCAATGAATTAAATTACTTAACAAATTACCCTATTTTTTTTTAATTGGAAAGGAAATTAAAATTAAACTGCTCTTTAAGTATTAGTGATATCTGAATTCTACCCAAAATTGAGGACACACAACCAAGGTCCACTTTGATCCTATACATAACTATGTATGCATGAATGCATTTGCATTTTTTTTAATAAGATGAAGACATTTTTCCTCTATATAGTTAAAATTCTTAACAAAGAACATTTGCTTCTTTAGTCTAATATCAGGGTTAATGGTAAAGCAATTGGCTTATTTTCTCCCAAGCATAACTATGTGTTACTCTCATGAGAATAAGAGCATTATCTCATGCTTACAAAGCAGGCATAATAAGTATTACAGTGCTTAGAACAGCCTAAGAAAGAATTTTGGCCTAGATGACTTGAGGCTTTATGCCTGTGGCAAATTTCACTGTTAGAAAGACCTTTAGGTGATCAAAGTTAATCATCAGAAGCTAAGCATTCGTGCAGGTTCATTTCTTCTTCCAGCAGTCATGGGACCTGGGAATTTATTATCAATGGTGAGAAATTAGATTATCGGGCAGGAGTTTCTCCAACTCTTAAAGAGGCTCACTTCAAAGCAGACACTAGACCCAAATGAGATGTAAATTTAGGTCAGTTTTGGTGGAGATAAAGTATAGATCTGGTTTAGTTCTGGTTTAAATTGGTTCACCAGGTATCACTCTTAAAAACAGCCCCATGCTGGTATATTCTACCCCTGGCTCTATTATCAACCAACTATATGACCTTCAGCAAGTCTTTCGAATTCTCTGGGCCTACTTCCTCATTTGTCTAATTGTGAGACTGAACTATTGTTTGTGAAGGTACATGTACTCTTGAGAAAACACAAAACTATTGAATGTAAGGTATCATTGACACCATTGTTTTGCAAGTGTTTCAATTAATGATTCAAGAAAACTAGTTCCATTAAGGGTTAACGTAGTTTCCTTTGGCTTTTGTGTCATCTGGCCATAGAGGTATCACATCACACTGTGAGGTGGATGTCAGAAAAGAATGTAGGGAACTCTTGTCTTCCTTAGGATTGTTTGGAATTGTCCTTGTCTGGAGAGAAGTTGAACAATCTCATTTTCAATGGGTCCCTTCAGCTTTTGAATCAAAAGACTAGAGTTCAAAGGAGGGCTCAGAGCAACTGGTAATTCAGAAGGTGGCCTTCCAGGTCCAATAGGTATCGTGTCTAGAGGCCTTGTCTTTCAGTACAGGTTAAAAGAGACAGGTTAGTTACTATGGATTGCGTACACAGCTCTCAATTTTGTAAAATTTACTATTAAATTGTTTTGTTATTCATAAAATGACCTTTTCCTGCTCATCACATTTCCATTTGGTCAAGTAAGGAGTGAAGCTCCTGTCTCTCAGGCTCTGCCTTTTGATACTTGGATTTCAGTTTATTTTAGTTGTTAGGACTTAATTTTGGCATGATACCCTCAGCTTATCCAGACTCGGCTTAATATTTTCTTCCTAGATGCTGCATTAGAAACCAGAATCTATGGGATTAACTAACTTGAATTACACAATGGAACAATGATCTATGTAGACACTCTACAAATACTATGTTTTCTTCAGTAATAGTGAACAAAACAGGACTGCTATAGACTGCTGGATTATAGCCATTTTGGGGACAGTGTTAAATAGTTCTGAAGGTCTTGTCATCTTTAGCCACCTTTAATATAAGTTGACATTTAGTTATTTGGTAACATTCATTTTTTACATTATGGGTGCTATCTTTGAGCCTACAACCTAGTATTTCTACATGATATGATGTATGAATATTTCTGTACAGGTATCCCTCACTGTAAGGCAATTTAATACACTTACAAAACTACAGGATCATAGAATTTAGAGTTAGAAAGGATCCTAAAGATCATTTATTCCAACCCTTTGAAACCAGTCAACTCAAAGAAAACTCTTCCAGCACCTAGAAAAGCACCTGGTATATAGAAAGTGCTCAATAAACACTTGCTTATTGATTAAATAAGCAAGTGATAAGAAAGTCCTTTTCAGAATTTAAGGTTCTGAAAAGTCTTTGGAGAGGCTAAATATATAGTAATGGTAATCAATCAACCAACAAGTATTTATTTATTATCTATTATGATATGCCAAGTACTATGCCAGGCACTGGGGATATAAACACAAAAAACTATGAATATTTTTTAGGAACATACTGGTCCCATATGCGTTCTACATATTGAGAGATATCTGTATATTACCCTGAACTATCAATTCTCTTTTGATTCCTTTAGCTCTTGTGAAGTCTAAGGCTGTGGTGTCTCCATGATTTTAAAATAGTTTAAAAGGTTGATGGAAAGTAAAAGTAAGTCAATTCTGTGATTAAAACAAACTGTTTCATGTAGAAAAATGATACTAATAATTATATGATTGAGTTTTTCTCTAATTATCTAATTTTAATTTTCTCTTCTAATTATCTAATTTTAATTTTCTCTTCTAATAATTTCTCTTCTAATTCACTATGATGATATTGTGAAAGCTTTATTCAGGTTTAAAAAAAAGTGGTCAACCCAATGGCATGCCTCTGCCAGAGAGTGAGTCCATGTGACAGGATCCCAGATGGTCATAATTATGGGTGGGGATCACTTGCAAAATTTTAAGGGGAGAACTTGTGTTGGAAAAGCCAGATTCCTCAACCAGAAGCATCCATTTGATGGCTGCATGGCCCATCACCACTGGTCTTTTTGCCTTTTACATTGAGCCTAGGGAATGCAATTTAGAACTATGATCAGGGGACTTTGGAGGAAGGTTATTTCATTTTTAAGACCCCATGAGTCAGGACTGCTGGAAGTGCAAGATGAATGCAGCCCTGCATAGCTATCAGAACGATCAAGCTTTTGTGGCTGATGGCCCATGCACACACACAAACTCCGCAGCACTGGGCTTTCCATTACCTACTTCACCACCGATGTAGAAGTCAGAGTTTGTCGGGTGAACGACAGCATCACTGTCGATCGTGGCAATATCAGCCTGTACAACTTGCAACTATAACAGGTAAACAAATGTAGATCAACTGGGTTGGATTGAGACCCATGCATAGGCTGTACATTCACTAACGCACCAATGGAAGTGTGGACCTACCTGGTGGATTCCAAAGTATGAGCCAAAACGGTAATCCAAGATGTGTGTACACGTGTGGATGGGGGTGAGAGGAGGAGGGATATCAAATGTGACATGTTTCAATTAAATGTTTGAATGACAGGTCTGAAAAAATCACATGAGATCATTTCCAAAGTTTTTTTTTAAAATGGCTAACACCCCTTTCACTTTGCAGAAACCTATAAAACTGGCACCCCACTGAGAAGGCTACTAAAATATGGCATGTTTTTTTTTTAATTGCGGATCATCAGGCCAACCAAAATAACGAGTTTCTCCATTTTGTCAGCAGCAATAAACTCACAGGCCTTAATTTTTATCCTTGTGACATTTATCATCTTGTCTACCTTCAAGGCACCTCTCTTTTAAACTGAGAAAACAGTATATTTGTGTGTAGAGAACTGGTAATTTTCCCCCTTCTCCAGTGGAGTGGAATATATTTTTCAGGTCTACCACTTATTTAAGTCAATTCTGCTTTAATGTATTTTGCATTTTTTAAGATATACTCTATTGGTGCCACTTTTCCCCTCCCTTTGGTTGTCTTTTCATTGAAAATAATATCTGGCTAAGTTATATAAAATACAAATATTTGAAATGGGGTTAGACTTAGTATACATTTGTAGATTTGTCTACTCCCATATTTTGCAAAAATGTTTATGAACAATACCTGAACAGTAGAATGGAATTATTCTTTCATTAAGCCAAGTTGATGCTTTATAAAAGCAGAGGTAAGAAAAAAAACAAAAACTAATAGGTATTTAGCTCTGTTACTATAAAATGAATTCCTAAATTAGTATTTACTAGAAAAGAGTTCCTTTGAGGACTTTCAACGTATTATAAATACCACAGACAAAGCTAGAGGGAGAAGGTGGCCATCTTCACTCCCACAAGCTGTTGTCGGGGGGAACAGAGGTGTTGTTAATAACCTATCACCTATCAGTGAAGGCTAAGGTGTGTTTATAAGCATGGGGATGATACGCATAGACCCATCTACATTCCCTTATAGATGTCTAGTCTGATCTATGGTGTTATGTGGAGCTCTGGAACAGATGTTTTCTCTTCACAAAGTAACTTACCAATCAAGAGACTTATCTTTAGACTTTGGTCCACTTTCTCTAAAGCACAGGTCAAGGGACCCCTCCTTTGAGGGCCTTTTCTGACTTCCCCCAACTTGAAGTTACTTTTTATTACCCATTTGTGTAGGTGTTGTATCCCTCAGGATACTGTGAGCTCCTGGCCTGCAAGGTGGGTGAGGTGGAGGGACACTCACTCTTCTTTCTTTTCTCTGTATTCCCAATATCTAAAGCAGGGTCTTGCATATAATTTGTTGAATCAAATCCACTCTTTGATACCACAGTGTGCTCTAAGTAGGTGGCACTTATTATTATACTGTTTTCCAACATAAAAGACAATGCAATGAAGGTAGATAATAAATGCTGAGAAAATCAATGTTTGCTAATTAAAGCCAGCATGACAATTTGTAGCCACATTATCTTATTCTCTTCTACTCTTCAATTATTTTCAGGCTTAGTCTGAATATAATTTGTAATGAAGGTGAGAATGGAGAAACTCTCATTTTGCTGTTACCTGAGTATTTCAGTCAGTTAAAAAAAAATCCCCCCTCCCCCCACCCCAGAAGCCAACAGTCAGTTTGATCATTATGGAAAAGAATTTAGATATAAATGTATTTACAATCAGGTGAGAAGATGCCAATCAGAATCAATGATATGTACTGAGTCCCTTATACCTGGGCTAAGGTTGGTGTAAGCTGGACACAGATATGCAGGCTCAAACATCAGCCTAGGATTTGGGAATTTGGGTTAAACTATTTTACAGAAAAAGAGTTGTTAAATAGCTAAATTCTGGGTTCCATAGTTTTCCATCTGACAGCTGGTTGTGCCAAACCCATTCCCCCAATTACCTAGGTCATCTTTAAGGTCAATGTCAGCATTGGTAGGATTGATAATGGCCTCCACCTCAAAGCCGGCTAAATTACTGATTTCACTGTGAATAAGGTTCAGCTGAAAAGAAAAGCATGAGGTGGGAAATAACAGGACAGCTGGGAAGTCACAGAAAAGCTGCAGAGAAGTGAGCCTTGCAACACAGAGGGAAGTAACAAATACTCAAAACAAAGTACAGGCCACAAACAAGGCTGGTGATGGGTGCAGAGGTGGGGAGGGTCAGTGCTCAAAATGAATCCATTTCAAACACAAGACTCAAATGCTACTCAGAATGCTGCAAGGAAGTTTTTTTTAGATGCCAGCCTTAGGGATACCATATTAATGATGTTAATATGGGGGGTCTGGGCAAAGTCTAAACCGTACTGGATACACACATTGCCTTTGGCAATGTTGATCATTCCAGAGCCTCTGTCCAGGAAAATCACTATCATGAGACTCAAAATCTCTCTTCCTTATGACAGCACAATGTTATTGAATTCCTGTCCCCTCCCAGTGGCTTCACAGTACCAGGCTGGCTTTCTCAGGGATGGGGTGGGCACTACCATGTTAAACAAACCTATCACATATCTTTAGTACTATTTCAATCTATCCAGGAGGAAGTCTGTTCTGATTCAGTCAGAAGGCCAATTAGGAGCTATACTGGTCTGTTGCTTAGAAACACCTAATTTCACCTGCCCATTCATCACCAGACTGAATTTCTCCAGGGAGAACCAAGGGGAAGGAAAAAACAGTTCCTCTTCGAGAAGCAGTTATCTTAAAATTTGCCAAAGTCTTTGGGCACCACTGTCCTGAATTCTCCTCCAGGGTATTTCCCTCTAGCAAGTTTATTTTTGCCCAATAAATCAGCTCCTTTATATTCTAGCTCTTGACCGTCCTTTTATCATATTTCCATGGCAACCTTGAGTATCCAAGGATGAGGGGAAATTTTACACTGTAAACTCAGCAACCAGTGGGGTGCTGGGAATTAATTAAGATAGAGACCAATGGATGTTAGTATCACATTTCCTATTTATTGTTTTTTAGACATGAATGTTCAAGTGGAACTTTTTTTTTTTTGAAATGCAATGTTAACTCTTTGGCTTGGTATTTCAGGAACAAAACTTGTGTCAAAGAAAAATAACAATGCCAGAGAAGGATGCTGAGTTAGATTCTAGCCAGGGTGATGATGAGAACTGTGGGCATCAATTTACATAAAGAAATGTAGGGCCTCCCCAGAGGAGAAGATGATCCATTTCGGGTAAGGAATATGTCCATCCCAATACAGCCAAAACCTACTCTAGCCAGAGCTGTCTTATCCTCGTTTTCTGGGAAAACAAGTGAACATCATATCAGAGGAGGTGAAAGCTGGCAATAGGGCCAACTGCTGCTTAGGCTTCAATCCTCTGAATTAATTGAGCCAAATATTTTATTGAAAACAAAATAAAAGCCCAACACTCTCCAAGCATCAGAAACATAAACCTAGATTTATGATTCCCAGAAGCAGTCACCACATTCTCAAAATCAGGACCCTGTTTAGACTAAGAGTAATCCTTTCTTAGGAAGACAGTAGTGGAAACAAACTCTAGGCCCAGGCTCATGGCAGGTCTAGCCATCTGACAGTGGGAATCACTTTTAATTACTAACTAGAGAGGTAGTGGACTAGTTTTCAGTTTGAACATTTAGTGGTTTAAGATACTTTTCCAAATGGCCTTGAATTGAGATCCTCAGATGTGTTTCTTGGAACTCATGTGTGGTGACTGGGGGGAGAGAGGGGTGGCTCTTGAATAAAGAACTGCAACCTGGGACTTCAGCTGTCCACAGTCCTGGCTTTTGGGGAAAAAAACAAACAAACACTAGTTTGGGATGATTCTCATTCATTCATTCATTCATTCATTCATCCGAAGGATTCTTCCTGTGCATAGGAATAAATGGCATTAAAGAAAGTCAAGATTAACACTTGTTAACTATGGGTCTACCAATTGGGTAGGAAATGTGGAGGCAATTTAATGGTTACTGTGCCTTAACACATGCACAATTGTGAACAAGGATTGGTTGTTTCCAAATGATATCATTTGAGTCTTGCAATCTGACAACATGCAAATGCTGTTTGAAAAAAAACACAACAAAACTCAAATTAAGCCAATACCAAAGAAACACTGTTTCAAGGTTGGGGAAAGGGAAGAAAAGAGGGGAGAAAGGAAAAGGGAAAGAAATACTTCATTTGGCATGGTATGGATGAGTGCACTTTTTACTATATCTATCACATTACTGCATTTTTGTATGTGTTTAAAACCATACATGCTTAAATCCTTAGAAATTCACACTTTTTTCCAGTTATATAAACTGTTCTGGTTTTGTGTTCAGAAATGCCTCATAGGAAAGCTGGTTATTTATGTAGGATCCAGTTCAACCGAGCTATAAAATACCCTGCAGCCTTGAGCTGGCTTTGTCCTAGGGAGACTGACTCTGCCTACATTTAGTGCAATTGGATTCTCTGCTGAGAATATGGAGTATAATGTGGGCAGAATCTTATATCCTAGCCTGGTAAAAGGACAGCAATTGCAAACTGAAGCCATGAGGCTCCACAGACAATTTACAGCTGGAGAGTGGAGATGTCTGTCTTTAACTGGCCAAATGTGGGTGTCATGCAGAGACAGGACACCAGAGAACAGCCATTACTCCTCACTACGGATTATACCTGAGAAAGGTTTATCTAATGTACTTAGATGATAGACTAAAGAGCAGATACCTTAAAATAAAGCTTTTTTTCTTTGTTCTTTTTTTGAGGGGTAGGAGGGAGGAAAGAAGTAGATGAAAAGAGGTGCAGGTACCTTGATTAACTGGCACATTGTGTAGAAAAAAATGAAATTCAGCGGAGACAAGTGATACACCCAAGGAAGAACAAACAGTGCACAGAAACAAAGGCAGTGGGCTGGGCATGAGCAGGTATGGCCAAGGAGATCTCAATGCCATAGCACATAACAGACCAGCCATGAATTAGTCAGCCCTTCATAAAAATGCAAATGTAGGAGGCAGAAATAAGAGAACTAAAGATGGAAAAATGTAAGGCCACCCTCTGATTACCCTAGTAAGAACCTGAATGGGCAACAATGGACTCCCCATGAAAGATATGTAGAAGAGAACAGGTCTACAAGGCAGTTTAAAACTACCACATGGGGAAATTTAGGCTAAACATGAAGAATAATTTCTTGCCAATAAGATTGTGAGGCACTGGAAAAAGTGACATAAAAATGTTGGTGTGTTTATAAAAAATAAGATGGTTTCTCATAGGTCAATCAGGACTTAAGTAAAGTCATGCCTGAAGGACACCATGGATGACTTCTCAAAGTTGTTGCCTGCACAAGGAGTCCATGGTTTTAATTTTGATTGGTTCTAAATGACATTGACCTTGTTCCTCACCACCTCATGGCCATTTGTCTTCACTCTGTATTTCTGACCTTAGATTATAGTCAACTGAGCGCTAGATTGATATTCTTTTATATTGGTCTCTAGTTGGGAGAGTGCGTGTGTGTGTGTATGCGTGTGTGTAAAAGAGAGAGAGAAAGAGAGAGAGAGAGAGAGAAAGAAAACCCCAACTAGAATGTAAGCTCCTTGAGGGGGAGGGACCATATCTTAATGCTTCAGCTGTACTCCCCATAGCATTTAGCACAGGGCTGGGTGGCAGACCATGAAATAAAACATTAGTTGAAATGAATGCTAGAACATCTGTAGACATAAATGGTGAAATGAAATGATATTTTATTAGTCTCTCTTCCTTCAATGTAGAAAATAGAGTGAGTCATTTTGAATATTCTGATCTATCCATTACAGTGACAGAAAACTGCCTCAACAAGTTTTCTGTTCATTCAGAGCCACATGGTCTTACTTAGAAACAACGACCAGGCCTATTTGGAACAGACTTTGAATTAGCTTGTTAACTGAGCTGAAGAGATGGTATCAGTGACATACAAGCATTGAAATTTGAAGCTACTATATACTATATGTAGATGTGGTTGCAATATATAGCGAAGTTTTATTTTTTCTTAATACCCTTTGGATATAAATTGCAGATTTTATGAAAGTAAGGTGAATGATCAACAAAAAAGATTTGGAAGATTTTGATAATCCTCTTCTGTACTGTTGGCTGGGTGCTAGTTTATATTAATTCTCTAAAGGGGAATTTAGGTGAAATTAGTGTTATCTTCTGACATTACTCACACAGAGCAGAACATTTTCCACCAACCCCAAAGGAAAAATCCAATCCTGTTGTCTCTGTTTTTCGATCCATTATGGGAAATAGAACTTTACTGCAGCGTTTGTTCATCTTAGTAAAGGAGTGGCTTCCTGAATGTGTGTCCATGTTGGGGAGAAGGTTAATCACTCTTACTTTTCTGAGTTTCTTATAAGTAGGCCTACTGGCATATCATGAAACATCCAATGGCCACCATGCCTTCACAATGTTGATGATGGAAGAGCTGAGGCAATTCTGTGGGTTTCAACTGGCATCTCCTTCATAGGAAGTTTTTACTTTGTTTTGTACGGACACAACAACCAAAGTTCCCTGAAGCTGCCTTGTCTGTTTTCTGAGTTGGTTCAGGGAAATTTTCAAACACAACAAATGAAATAGCCACAGTTTCAGGAAGGGAACATATGAGTCTTTCCATAATCTGGAATTTAAAAAAGTCTAGAACTACAAGAGAAAGCCGAGGAGTTGAGGGTCCTAAGGCTGCTCCGTGACCACCTGGAAGATTTGTAAGAAATGACTCATCACTTCCTAGGCTGTTCTGAAAAAGTATTAACTCTATAAAGAAAATTATTAAATTAAATTTGCTATCATTTGACAGTGATTTATGGAAATCTGTGTTGGATGCTCTCTGGAGATGAAGTATCAAGTTTTAAAAGCTCTGCAAAGGGACGCCGTCTTTTAAGCAGCAATTGCATCAGAAATGACAAAACAAAGGCATATAATTAGTTCGATATCACACATTGCCTTCATTTTCACAACAGTTTCACAATGCAATATTTATATGCATTTGTTAAAAACTTAAAGCATAATTAAAGCAATTATTTCAGGGACTGATACGGGTCAAATGCACCATCATTAACAAGAACAACTAACTTCTAGTCCCCAAAACTCATTTGCTTTTTCATGTAAGTAGCTTAGCAACCAACATAGAGAATTGTAGCAACCAAACAGCATCTTCCAGCCCAACCCTCTTGCCATGTGCAGGAAGCACCAGTTTTCATCTTCACAGATGGGAAATCATGACACATCCTTGAAAAATATGACTTGAGCAGTACAGAAGACTACTGTATAGAAACTGTACTGATGTGAGACTTCTGAAATCTTTCTTAAAACCAGAATTAGCCTGTAGGTTAAAATGGCCAAATTAAATTGCCTCAATTAAAAGGTAAACTGAATCTGAAAGTTGGACATTGTTAATGGGGTTTTGAGGTACAATGAAAATTATCTCTGTTTTATGGTTCAGAATATATGGTATCATTTGTTTGTCTAATTGTTATATTTTGTTAAATGTAAAATTCTTTGCACCTCAAGGTGTGAGAATGACGGCCTTTTTGATTTCAGGAACAACAGCACCCTTTCATAATATTAGCATCAGGGTAGAGAACAGTCATACTAACAATGAACTATGTTATATATTGTTTTGCTTTACGGAGTTATATTTAGGCAGTGGGTAAGGGAGGCATGATTTGAATCACAAAGGCAGTACAATTTAGTGAAACGAGAACTAGATGTGGAGTCAGAAATTCTTAGATTCAAAACCTGGCTCTGACATTTGCTGTCAGTGTAAGCTTAAGTCATTTAACTGCTCAGAGTATCAGAATCTTCATCTGCAAAATGGGGATAGTAATACAGGATTGTGAACAAAGTGCTTCGTGAAGTTTAATGCATCACATAAATGTGTTATTATTCATACAAATCTAACAGTGAACTCTTTATAAAAAGGTTGTATTAAGGGAGGTCTCTCTTGTTGCTTTTATGTATCTTTAGTTCCTATGTTTAATATATGTAGAAACAAGCGATAAACTTTTTTTCCCTGTGTTGACTAGCCTTTGTTTTGAAGTTGTTATTTGAAGTTGGTCTAAATACAATTCATTCTATGAAAACTCTGGGAGCAGAACTCAATAATTGTACACAACTTTAAAATGCTAGAGGAAAATTTTCTAACATCCTCTAAGTGTTGAACAAAATACTTGCTAAGAGGCTCAATAGTTAAGTTACAAAAATTCAGTCTCAGCGTTGCATTATTTATTTGTTTGTGTGAAACTGATTTCAGCAGTGTACTGAATTCCTAGAATGTAAACGTCCTTCACCAATGCAATGTAATAATTGTCCTACAACTTAAGAAGTCTTAAAAAGTTGCCTAGAGCATTGAGAAATTAAATGCCTTGTCTAGGATCCCACAGCCAAGATGTGCCAAAGGCAGAAGTTGAACCCATATCTTCATTACTTTGATAACTGGCCTTGTAGCACTACAACCTGATGCCTCTCATGGTCTACAGATTCCAAATTTGAACAGAGGAAGAGTTCTGTTGTATGGAGTACTGGCACTTAACTTTACCTGCATGTCTCCTAAAGTGTCCAAAATTCTTAATTGAAATACATATTAAAAGAACAGTGTTGTTTTAGGGACTTTCTTGCCAAGGATTAAATAGCCAAACAGAGGTATTGATTTCATTGCTGTACTCTAACAAGGCTCCTCAAATTTTCCCCCTTTCCTAAATAATACTGGATTAAATGTCTGCAAGCAGTTTAAACGGTAACAGCACAAGTTACAGGCTTGCCGTGTACTTTGTCTGGCTGCTCCTGAACACTGTTGTGCAGTTGGCATTAACTAGTTTTCCCTGTTTAAAAAATCCTTTTCTCAAAGCAAAGACATTTCTATGGAGCCTGGAAATGAAACATAAATGAGAAGAGCAAATTTAAATGACTCGTGTACAAGTCCCACCTCTTTCCATCCTAATCTTCAGCACACTTTTGAATGTATGAATAATAAATCCATTTACATGGGAGAAGAAACTCCTGTTTCTTTTATGTGCACTGAAGCCGACATACTGTACTCAGGGAAAAAAAAGGGGGGGGGGGACTGGGTTGAGTTCACTATAAGTATAAAGCACTGTACTTAAGCAAATTTGAAGACCCCCTAGTCCCTTCATCCAAGGAGCTTACAAAAGACTAGGAAGAAGATAGGCAAGCCAGAGTTGCAGTTTCTTTACAAAATATAAAAGAGTTGGGGAAAGGGAGAGTTTCTCCTTACCATTCACACATATAAAGAATTTCTATTTAGCTATTTGGGAAGCATTTTTTTCCCCTATTCATCAAGGCAGGGTGAGGAATTCTGACACAAAGCAGGAATGGGAGTTAGCTATAAGTAAGTAGCAAAGATGGGAGCAAGCAGAAGAGGCTGTAGGGACAAGCTGCCAGAGAGCAGGGAAAGGGGACTGGGGAGGAGGGTGGGGAGGGGGTGGAACACTAAGGGCGCTATGTCTTCATGTACTGAACAGGTTACCAGGTCTTGGAAATTCCATCTGGGCCAAGGAACTTAGTACAAGCTAAGGGGAGGGGGGCAGGGCCCAAATCGCAGCACTTTTCACCCCTCATTCCAATCAAGGTAATTTGTATGATGAGTCACATTAATCTGGGATCTATTGCCCAAAGAACAAGTAAAAGGATATAAAACTATACCCAATCAGTTGACTTTCTTACTTTGTGCAATTAAAACATAAAGTGAATAAAAAATGTTAAGTAAAAATTCCAAACCCCCACACGTTAAAATAACAAATTTGTGCTGTTTTTACAAAAAAAAAAGTACTAAAAACACAGATAGCATTTGCAAAACAGAAGCTGTTCTGGTTATGTTTTACAACACTAAATTAGCATAAAACTACAATAAGAAACTAAGTACAACCTGGTTTTAGGAAAAAAACAAAGGATTCAAAGGAGAAATCTCAGTGGTGTGATAAAACAGACTGAATCACTTATGATGCAAAAATAACCTCATAATTGAGAGTTAACAAATGATGCCATGCCGAAATAGAATATCTTTGTTTTTTAAAAAAGGTCAATTCAACCCTTAAATTGTACCATTTAAATTTTCAAAAAAGGAAATGATCTGAATATAATATCTAATTCTTTTTTATTCATGATATTTTTTAGGCAGTGTTATGTTTTCAAGGCTTAAAAGCTCTTGGTATCATTTTCATTTGCAATAAAAATAAATTATCTTTTACAAATTGTGGCATCTTTTGCAAAGTTGCAACACCAGAGCAACTGAAAACACATTGTACAAGATTAAAAAACAAACAATAAGGCTTTTTATAAATTGATATGTCAGTAAGTGAAAACTACCCTCGTATACATATTCTATAAGAACCAACCACCATTTAGGTCAGAAAGACCACTGTATTGGAAAATGAAAGTGATATTCTTCCAGATATGGTTAAGTGACCCACCATCTGTTCACTTGCTTTCTGCCAAAGATTCTCTTTGCTTCTGGCTAAACTCACAGTCTACCTTTTGGACAGAGTTCCACCTGTAGGAGGAAGCTTATATGATCTGCTGACCATGTTATATACATATCAGCTTCTCAATCCCTTATATGTGAAATGCCCACACTTTTCCTCATCTCCACAGCACCTCAGTTCCCTTAACATTCTTTTTCACCACTCCCACCAATATTTCCAAGTCTTCCGGCTTCCCTCAATGTTTTCCCAACAGATCTGACACCTGTAGTTCCTCTGGGGTCCAACCTCCCTTTCCTCAATCATGGTGGTGTCTTAGGCCCCCAAAGTCCCTGAAACAGGACCAGATCACAACTCCAAAAGTCCCCATCCTTCACAGTGGAGGATATTGTGTGTGTGTGTGTGTGTGTGTGTGTGTGTGCGAAAATCTTGAAGGTCTGTCCAGTAGCTCATTCAATTCTGAAAAGTGCTTGCATACCTTCTGGCCGAGGAAGAGGCTTTTGGTGGAGAGGACGGTGAATCCATCAGCAGGGGTGCCCTCTGTCGTGCTATCTGCACTGGCTGCTTTGCTGACTTCTCCCTGCTTCTTCTTGCATAAATAGAGTTGATTAGTTTAAATCTGCATATGAGGAGGTTCTCACTTAACTGAATATTTGTCTGCTGAGGCTGGCATGTAGCACTTCACTGCAAAATCAAGAGAACAATGTAAAACATCCAATCATAGGGTTTATATTTAGAGCTGAGCAGAACCTTAAGGTTTATATAGTTCAACACCCCTCATTTTGCAGAGAAAGAAATCGAGGCTAGGTATCACACAGGCAAAAAATTGGCACAGCTGGAATTAGAACCTGGATTTTGTGATTTTAAATCCAGTATTATTCCCACTATGCCCATGATATACCACCAGTGATTCTCAAAGGATGGACCAAGGACAGTGCTCCTCCCTGTCTCTGTTGGATGCCCCATGCCCTTAATCCTACTCTTTTCTTCCTCCCTCTTATCAAAATCCACTCTTAGGAAAGTATGTGATAAATTCATTCACATAGAGGTGTAACTGACTGATAACTTAGAGGATACCTCTCCTTGGTATTTGCATTTTCACAAATCTTGAGCTAGACAAACGAATCTGGTGAAATTTCAGGCTTAGTAAAAGTTGGGTGTGTACCCACAGGTTTTCCTGGCAACCCAGAAATAATCTGGTTTGCCTTATTTTATGGCAACATCTATACTTCTGTTTGGGGCCAAAATCAACGATTTGCCTATGATCTCCCTCATCGGTGTCTCACCTGAAGCAGTGCTCCTGTTCCACGAATTCTAGTTGGGATGTTTTAATAGTGCTCAGCAAAAACAGGTAAAGCAGGGTGATGTGGGGTCTTTTGTCCCAAAAGAATGGTCCCTGGACCTCTAAATGTCTGACAGTCAACAATCTAGGTAAGAATGAATCACTCCATAGGTTATTCGTCTGCTCCTTTAAGGGCTCCACTGGGACACAGTTCCCCTTAAGAGGACTAGTTCATGAGGGGTTTGAGAACAGCATCCAAGATGGTTGCCTTTAATATGTACAAAGTGGATGTCATGTGTCTCATGTGAATTTTAATGAAACAGAAATGGCTTCTTGGGTTATTTTTTGCTTCTTTTATACTCTGCTTAGCATTTAGCTGGGAGTTGAATGAACAGGCTGGTGGCATTTGAGTCCAGAATGGATGGCAGTGAATATTATTATCAGAAAATATGACTGTAGAACTTAAGGCTAGAAGGGAACTCAGAGATAATCTAGTCTAATCCCCTGAGAAAACTGAGGCCTAGTGGTTAAATACTTAGGCTCCTAGAACTTAGTGCTGGAAAGGATTTCAAAGATCAACTTTGCCCAATGTCACACAGGTAGTAGAGTCAGGATTTAAACCCATGTCTCCAAACTCCAAATCAATTTTTCTGTCTACTATGCAAAAAAGGGGATAACACCGTAGATTCTAAAAGGGTCAGCTCCTTCCTTCACAGGCCTGGCAATCACCTAAAAGAGTGAGACAGTGATGCAGTGGTAAGGAAATTTTGACCTTGGAGTCAAAGGAACTAAGTCTGAATCCAAACCCTGCTACTCATTCCTTGAACACTTAAAGCTCTCTGGGCTTCAGAATAAAGAGATTGGACTAGGCCAGCTCTAAGGTCCGTTAGAGCCCTGGGCCTGGAGTTCAAAATCTGGCTTCAGTGTGCCTTGGTTTCTTCAACTGTAAAATGTGGGTAATAATAGCACCTACCTTACCAGGATTATTGTGAGTATTAAATGACTAAATAATTAAATTAAACTTAAATATTTGTACAGCCTTAGCACACAGTAGGTGTTTAATAAATATTTCTTTCCCTATTTTCTTCCTTTTTTCCTTCCAACTCTAGTTCTATGATCCTATAAAGAAATCTAAGCGATTTTGAAACTCATTCCAGATTTTGTTTCAACTTTCCAAATGTTTAGCTGACCTATGGTTAGATTTGCATGCTTAAGGAGCAACAGTATCCCTCTTCTTGATTCCCTCTGTTGGATGGCACAACCCCAGTTGTCACTCACGTGGGAAGAGTCTGACTCCTGTGTAAAAAACTTCACCGAAGGGGCAGCAAAAGTACTGAAAGAGCAGCAGCTTTTCCAAATAGCCATTTCACTTTCATGTCATCCTCACCTAAACATGCATCCTTAAATTTATGGCTAGAATATTTACACTTCCCAAAAAGAGTGACTATACCAAGATCACCCAGGGTCTTGACCAGTCTAAGATAAGAGAGAACTGGTACAAATGTCTGATTTTTTTTATACTGGGTAAAGGGAAAGATTCTGAATGAAAATTATCTTTACCCTAATTTCTGGCTAAAAAACCTTTTCACATTAGTAGATTATCAATTCCTCATGAATAATCTAAATGTTATTTGTCCTTAAGTTTATCCTTATTTATCTGTAATTTCCTTTCCTTAACTTTATATGCATATAAAGTTTATATATACAATTTATGTCCCCATATAGATATGGATTAGATCTGTGATTTCATTGAGATAAATAATTCCTGGATAAGAGAACTCCTTTCAATGCAGGTGGCACCATCCCTGCAACTTAAAATACTAGAGAATTGCCCTAGACTACTATTGAAGTTAAATGACTTACTGGTTGGTCAGTCACCCAGGTTTCAGAGGCAGATTTTGAACACAGACCTTCCCAGTTCTTCCCAGATCTACTTGTGTTCTCATACACACACACACATGCACACACATACAATGATGCTTAAATTCAAAGACAATTATAAAAATGAAGTGCTTGAAACTAACCAGATTAAAATGCATTACCCATGTACAGATGAAAAATTTCAGTATCTGCTTATAAGAGTCCATTATAACAGGTTCAGCTGTTAAGACTTGGAAGGAGTTTAAAAAAAATTTAAATGACATGGAATTGAAAAAGAATATGGTGCGTTGGTACTCGAGGTTTGACACTTGATAAGGAGCAATGCCCTTTCTCTTCAAATGTCTGGGAATGTTAGGAGGCATTCCAAGTATCCTTTGACAAGGTATTTTAGGAACAGGAAGAGTGGAGAAGCAGAGCTTTCCACTGATTTCTGGGAGCTGACACCACAATTCACATTAAACAAATGTTTGGAAAATTAGCTGTTCACAGGTCCAATTTCAATTCCCCTCAGGGTTTAACGTTAGCCAAATACTGGTACAGTAAGCAGACAATGTGCTTTATTGTGTGGAAGAAAAACAGACCACCATTACAGACTTCCTGCTTTTGTAATCAAGGAAAAAGTGGAGTTTTGGAGTGATCATTCGTGTGTGGTTATTAGAAATTCTGAGCTCTAAATATAGCTCCACCAAGAAATGTTCCCCACCACCTTCCTTTCTCCTCTATCCTAGTCCAAAAAGAAAACATGCCTGGATTTGGAAGGTCTGGAAGTTTAGAGAGGCAGTGGGAAAAAATAAATAAATTTTTTAAAACACCTGGAGGTCAAGGGAGAGGGACTGGGAATGACCAAGGGCTGGATTCTGAAAACACAACAAAGAGCCAGAGACTTTGTTTAGCAACTCAGGCAGGCTTTCTCCAGGATTCAGGAATTTAAGAGAGTCCATTCTGGACTAAACATGCAGCAGTGAAGCTATGAATACAAAAAATGAAATTGTTCTGTAGAGCGACTCAGACCAGTCGCTCAACCACAGCCCCTATGCTGATGGGATGCTGTTCAGTGGGTGGCCAGAGCTGGCAAATCTCTTAGACAAAGAGTGGATCTGTATTCTTCTCATAAGCTTCAGAATGGATCCACCTAACTTTAAAAAAAAAAAATCATCTCAACCGCACATATGAGAAGAGAAGAAGAAACCGTTCAATCTTGCTAATTTTATACTTTGCAAGAACAAGTATGGAACGTTCCAAGGAATCCCTGAGTAGCCCTGAACCACCTACGGGACTTCTGAGGGAAGTGGAATTCAAGTCTGGAAATAACTTCTAGTGAGTTATTCAATATTGCGTTTCCCTTTCAAAAGGCTTGGGGCAATTCTCAGGTGGTCTGGGAAAGGTTTTTTGAACTGTTGTTTTATGGGAAGTACCTCATTGCCCTGAAAGAAATTAGCTTTGCATGGAAGAAATTTCTCCAAGTTTATTTTGACTCCACTCAAAGAGACATTAACAAACTCTAAGGGAAACAGACTCTATGGCAGACAAAAGAGAGGCAAGCTGGTGCAGTGGTTAGTGAGCCAGTCTTAAGAATTGGAAAGGGGCTGGTTCAAGTTCTGCCTCTGGCATATATGGAACAGACTGGAAAAGCACTTGTTAAGGGCTTACTAGGGGCTAAGCACTAGCAATACAAACAGACACCTGGTCTCAAGGAGTTCACATTCTAGCTGAGAGAGACAACAAATAAAGGGGAGTTCATTTTCGTGTTAAGTACATGGAAGATAGAAAAGTCAGTAAGTAATCGGGCAGGAGAAGTAGCAGGGCAGATGGCAAGGCCCCAAGGACCTTGGAGAATAATGTCAGGGCAGATGGTCCCCTACCAAGATAATGGGTGCAAGGGTTAGAATGGAGTGGGGCTCTGGCATACCTCCAGCAGAGGAGGTGAGATACACACACACACACACACACACACACACACACACACACACACACACAAGCTGTTTGTGGTTCAAGTCACTTAACCTCTCAGTGTCCTCAGCAACTCTCTAAAACTCTAAGTTAAAGATGAATGTCTTCTTTCAACAGGGAACCAACTCCACCTCAACAGCCCCCACTCCAAAACCAGTAACAACACCACCACAAAACAGGCAGCTTGAGGTAGTTGATTGCAAGCTGGCCTCAGAGTTACCAAAAAATCAGTTCAAGTCCTGCTGTTAACACACTCCCACTGGGCAAGTTATTTAATAAACTCCCAAGGCTGCACTCTCCTCATTTTGTAAAATGAGGAGGGTTGGAGCAGCTGACCTTTAAGGACCCTTTCCTGCCCCAGTTCTGTGACCCTATGGTTGAATAGGGAGACACAGACCAAAGATTTTGTCACACCCCAGGTAAAACCAGGCTGTGCTTATCAGAGACATCCAGGAGGTGGTACACTTTTTTCTAAGAAAAAGTCTTTAATTGGTATGCTGTAGGAATGGATGGAAGCTCATTTAACTTGATCATTCCCCTTCTATTATTGTCCAGGCTTCCAAAGGACCCCATTCTAGACGGAATTAGAAAGACCTTCCTTATTGGTAGAAACTACAATAGGTTGCCAATTATCGTCCTAGGAAGCAGAAGCAGCCCTTCTAATTCTTTCATTCACCTTCTGTGATTCTAAGATCCCCTCCAGCTCTGATGTTCTGAGTTTGTATGAAGAACCATGTATGCTCTCCATGAAATGTAAATTAAGATTTGTCCATTTAGGGAACTCTGAAATAGCATTACTTTTATATTTTTAAATACTTTCTAGTAGTATAAGGAAAGATATTGTAGTAAATAGAGAGCTGGTCAGTAAGTTAGGAATTCAATGTTCAAATCCCATCTTTGACACATAATTGGCTGAGTACAAGCCATTTGCTCTCAGTGTCCTAGGCAATTTTCCAAGACTATAAATTGCAAGAGGTCCCAAGCTGAATCAAAAAAAGCTTTTCTCCCCTCCGAGTTCCTGTACCAACGAAGTCCCAGATCCAGGTCCTATGCTCCACTAGTTATATTCATCTACTTGGAGACAATGTGGTACATGAGGCAAGAGGACCGAGTTTTGGGCCCAGGTTCTTCTACTTACTGTATAACCATGGGTAAGTCATTTAACTTTTCTGGGCCTCAGCTCCACATCTGTAAAATGAGGGGGTGGGTGGGACAAAATGGCCTGCAAGATCCTCTTCAGCTCTAAATCTATGAAGGATGAATGATGATCCTATGAACACAGTTCTCTCCTGTCACATAGAGAGAAGGTAAAGGAAGCAGAATACAGCATGCACTGTCAAATTGCTCTGTGGTAAGTTTTGCTTAGTTGCTTCCTTATTAGAAGGACTATTAAAAAAAAAAAAGACATCAATAAAGCACTTTTTAGAAAGAATGTGTTACCAAGGAGTTGGGAGAACAGATTTTTCAAAACATAATAGCCAGCAGGATGTCCTGGGCTGTTTTCATTGGCCAAAGAGGAGATAGGAGACTACAATGAATGCCTCTTAAGTGCTCCTTCAGCTCAAGTGTTGTGGTGCCCATCTTATTTAAAAATGCATCTGATGAGGCAAAGGGAAAAGTTTCACCTTTACTCATGAGGCCTCTTGATTTAAAATGGAAGTCACAGATCTGTAGAAAACAAGACAAATATGCTTATAGTCCATTTTCAGCTGCTCCTCTCCGGGCAGGTCAAAAACAAGCATATCATCATGTTTCATGAGGAGACAGCTTGATCTACTTCCCCACAGAAAATACAATTCTACAAGTAGTCTGATAACCAAAATTCAGATCTGTAGAAACTTTTTCATGCTCACCTACTCTCCCACTAAGAGAAAGACAAATCATTTCAATTTGCTTGTTTTATTCCATAAATTAAAAATAAAATTAAAAAAGAGTAAATGTAATCAGTATTTTAGAAGATAGAGCAGAACAGTTTGCTCATAAGAGCAAAGAATCACCCACCTACCCCACCCCCCAGTAACCATTAGGCTCCTATCCCATTCTCTGAGCAGGAATACATGGCACTAAATGTCTGGGCAGCACTTGTGTTTTTCTCATTGACGCTGGAGTAATAACATTCCAATGAAGAAAACATCTGGGACATTTGGGAATGCTCCCATTCACTGGGAGATATAAAGTCACTGCAATGAGTAGTGACAACTGGGGAAAAGTTATTTTTCAAGGGGCCAACATATACCTTTGAAAGTAAATTTTCCCCCTTGAGTAATCAACCAGCATGCTCTCTTATATGTTGGACATTTAATTTTTGAGGAATGTAGATCGCTTGAAGGAAAATTCATGAACAGCCACAGCCATAGGCAGAAGTATATATGGGGGCATAAGAACTGCTCCACTTAGTTGCCTCATAGGCTACCTGACCCATTATTTTGTACCCAACATGACACCAAGGGACAAGATATAAAGGGGTTAGCTATCCTACATGACACACCCCATGAAGGTTAGATAGATGATGGGCTTTTTAGGAGACACAAATAGTTTTGTTGGTCACAAATATGTCCAACTCCTTAAATCCATTTTTACTTCCTGCCTCTGGTAACAGCTGTTGGTGGTAACAATTTCCGTAAGTAATTAGTCATTGTACAAAGCAGGACTTAAATTTACTTCATCCAAAGTTCAAAAGAGACACCCTCATCCTGGAGGATATACACAGCGTTTAAGTGGCACTTTGTTGTTGCTTCCCCAGTGCCTTGCACACAGAAAGGGCCTAATAAATGCATACTTGCTTGAATGAGGTTATAAGCCTCAGGTCTCCCCTGGTGGTATGGCAAAGCAGCATACCTTAGATTTCCTGGGTCCTTTCTTGCCCCCTGCTTTCTTTGACACAGGTTTCTTCTGCGATGGAGATTTGGCCTTTTTGGCTGGAGGAGGAGTAATGATGGCTTCCAGTTTGCCTTTGGATCCTCTCTTCTTTGCTAGCAATTCTGGGTGGATATTTGGTAAAACACCCCCACTGGCGATGGTGACTCCCTTTAATAGCTGCCGGCAAATCAGAGTGGCACATTATAAATCAATGTTCCCAGGCCTGCAGAATGACAACTTTTTCATACTGAAGCTGATCACCTAGAACCAAAGACGGTCAGAACGGCAGGGACCTCAAGGATCGTCTGAAACCGTTGCCCAGAAAAAGGAAAGACCCCATGACTGAGCTGGGACAAGAAGACAAGTTTTTGAATTAAAAAAAAAAAAGGGTTCTTTCCCCAATGGACCACTCCATCAGGAAAGCTACATCATGTATTCCTACATGGATAGGAGGTTGTACTTCACGATCTCTTACATTCCTTCCAATTCTGAGATTCTAAGGACTAAATGAAAGTAAGTACTGAAAATGAGTGATTTTTTTTCATCTACTTTAGTGTCTCTGCATTTACATAGTACTTTTCCTCCCTCAAACTGCATATACTTTATTTCATTCCACCATCAGAAGAATGCTGGTAAATGTTTAACAACCAGCTCTCAAAAAAATTGTATACATGACACATTTTTAAGATTAATCTGCATTATTAACACTTTTCCCATTACTTTCTTAAGTTTAGACAAAAAACAAAACAATAGTCAAGCCCTGATTTTGTAGCACTGGCCAATTTTTGAGGTACAAATTGCTCACACTGAAAACTTAACAATGGGCTCTTGTGAGCAGGTGTGAGCTACCTGCAACCCAGCAATGCTCCAGAGCCTCCCCCCTTCCCTTCTGTATAGTCAAAAGAAAAGACCTATCTAAAATTAGTATGACACATGAATTGCCTGGTATAGCATAAAACTTTTGTCTTATGTCTCACTAGGAAAAATGATCATTCATTCTGTGAATTTCTTCCTTCAGAATCCTATGCTTGAATCCTACTTTAATATCTGATTGTGGAATGGTGGTGATGTGGAGTTCTCCAAGACTATGCCAGAGGATTTGAGTGAGAGCCACCTGATAAACCGTATACACCTGGTGCCTAACGACCAGACCAGTGAAGTCCAGAGAGGCTTATTATTAGTAAGGTAACCACAGCGGAAGTATAAACTCCTGGCCCCTTCCAAGTGCACAGAACCAGATTAAAATATAATTGGCAAATTTTTAAAAAATTAAAATAAAACATAGATAATGTTAATTTGTGGTTTTGTAAGTCAAAATATAGCCCACACCACTCAGACTACAGGTAGTAAGTTTTTGAACCAGAACATCTCTTAAACACAATCTACTAAAACTGTGGGTTCAATAACTGAAAATTAGCCCTGGTCTGGAGGCCATGAAGTTGCAGGTAAATGAAAGAGAAATCAAAGCAGTGACCCTTGATGCTGATCCCATCCTTCAGAACTTGCAGACTGGAAGAGCTTGCGAGGAGGGAGAGGATGATAAAAAAATTGGACTATTTGCTGGAATGTTTGACTGAATGAAAGAACTTCCTTAAAAGTGGTTAACTACCCAAAATCTACCTGAGGTACACCCAGGTTTGTGTTCCTACCTGGTTTAATTCCTCATCATTGGCTACAGCCAGAAGGATGTGTCGAGGAGTGACTCTTCCCTTCTTGTTGTCTCTTGCTGCATTCCCAGCCAATTCCAGAATTTCTGCTGTGGATGGGGAGAGGCAGAAGAATATGGCTCTTGGTTAGTGTCACAGAAGGGGGAAATCTCCCTCTGTGACATCTACCGTAAATTCCTCTGTTAGGCACTGCAGCTTGGCCACCTCACGAAACTTTACATTCCTGAACAAACGTCTCATTCTTTCTTGACTTTAACAACTATCATTCAACATGGTAACATAAGAAAATTATCTTCTATCTATCTGCTATGAAGCAATACTCTGTATATGGCTTCTTCATAGAATGGTGGTCCCTGCAGGTACCAGTTTCTTTCCCTTTCTGAGCCCCAATTTTCTTGTGAAATGAAGAAAGGCCTTAGATTACATAAGGTTGAGGATTGCTTCCTGCTCTGACAGAGGCAGTACAATGTAGTGGAAAGAGAACAGGCTCATTTACAATCAGAAGACATGGGGGTTCACATCCTCATTTTATGACCTTGGTTAAATCACTTAATCTACCAATGCCTCAATTTTCTCTTCTGTTCAGGGGGGATTATGATATTTATATCTCATATTAATATAAAGACCAAATAAGATGTATACATAAAACACTTTATAAACTGTAAAGCACCATAAGTAAATGTCAGCTAATATGGATGGATGGAGACCTAGAACTAAAACAGCACCATGGCATATAACATACCACATAGCCTGGAGGATGTGAGTTTGAATTCTGTTAGTTGTTAGACCAAAAGCTAGTCACTTAACCTTTCTCAGCCTCAGTTTCCTCATGCCCCTCATGCCTACAAGTAGGGCTTGTAGTACCTAAATCACAAAGATTTAATGAGGCTACAAGATAATCTATGTAGTATTATGTCTCAGCTCTAGCCCTTACAAACTGGGTGACTCCATGCAAAGTACTTCAATTTCAGCTTCCTTGTCTGTAAAATAGAAGTAGTGAAACATGCACTACCCACCTACAACACATGAGGAAAGTACTTCGTAGACCCAAATGTGTGACCAAATTGAGTTATTAGCAGGTGTTATTGTTCTGGGATTCTACATCTACTAAAATCAGTAACAACTTTCTTGAAGGCCAAAATTACTAATTTCTTCTCACTTCAAAGGATACACTTGTTAATGAGGCCAGTCACCAATCTGAATACTATGGCACAAAGGTCATATAACCTACACCAATGAGACCTACAAAGCTTCAGGATGGCTTCATAAGAAAGACCTATACATAGGGTACAATGACCCTATGTATATCAATATCATCATCATCATCATTAAAATTTACTGTGTACAGTGCATCAAGATTTGCAAAGCACTGCACATATATTACCTCATTTACTACTCACAACAACCCTGTGAGGTAAGAACTACAAGTATTATTGTTCCCATTTTACAGATGAAAAAACTGAAGCTGAGAGAGATGAAGTAACTTGTTTGGGGGTTACCCAACTATTCTGAGGCAGGGAATCACATATGATTCTGAAAGACCCTTCTCTTGCTCGCTTTCTGTATTTCAATTAGTGAGCATGAATAGAGTAAAGATGTCTAAGAAAATCACACTCAGAAGTTTTGATACATCCTTAAACCCCTAAAACTTGCATGATTTCCTTATCTTGTCTTGAATATAAGCGATTTTAAAACTTGGGAATTTTTGTGTCTATTCAGACTCCTTGTTCACATTAACTGACATTTGTCTGCAAACTAAAGCACTGGGTTTCCATGGCAAATGTTCAACTGCTACAACTGAAAACAAAACAAAACAAAACAAAACAAAACAAAAAACCCAAAACATTCTGGCATAAGCCACTGAGGCAATATAGATGTCGTATATTTTGTTGCACCAAATGTGGACAAGGAATGAATCAACCAATCCATAAACATTTATTAAGTGCTACCTAGTTCTAAGCACTTTACAGATTTTATCTAATTTGAAGGGATAAGATGTACCCCCAGTAAGAGATTTCTTCTTTCAGCCTCAATAGAATAGGCCATTAGAGTTGGAAAGCACCTTAGAGATCATCTTGTTCAATCCCCATATTTCACAACATATGAGGTACTTGAGTCTTCAAGGGTAAAATGACTTGGTCACACAATAACTGAGACTTGAAAACCAAAGCTCTTCTCAAGAATGTGATTACCAACTACTCACTCACCTTTCTAAGTATTATGCTTCAACCAAATTGCTTTCCTCCCTGATCCCTGAACACATCTGGTACTTTCACTCTGGACTCAAGTTGTTCTCCACCAGAAATGCCTTTCCTCTCCTCTGCACTTACCAAAACAAGCCATTGTTCACGATTTGATTTACATAGAGCCTATTTCCTGTTTTCTGTCTAGCCCATGGTGATCCTTACCACTTCCAAGCTCTTCTAGTACTTACTTTCTAGGTTACTTTTTTGGATTGTAATTATTGTCCTGTCTTATTTGTGAGATCATGTTGTCATTTTAAGTTTTTGCTTGTGTTTCATGTCCCTAACTAGTTTATAAGCTGCCTGAAGGCAAGGGCTTTAATATTTATAATTACCTGTCTTGCTCACCTCTCAGTGGATCACAGCATAACTGATGCCTTGTACACAGTTAAGTACTCAATAATAATCTGTTAATTCAAATTAATTCAACAAATATTTACTCAGCTTCTACTTAGTAGGTACAAGCCAGTATGATGCATACTAGAGATAAATATAGGAAAAATGATAACTTCTGCTTTCAAATAACGTATATTCCACTAGAAAATATAACATGTACACAGACAAGTAAAAATAAGGTAATATGAGCAGCAAGAGAGCATTTACAAAGCCATTAACTGATCATAATTTATAAAGCCATTAATTGATCACCAACAACATCACTGACTTAAGACACAGAAGGGAGTTCAGAGGCCATCTAGTTCAATCCACTCCTTTTATCACTGAAGAAACCAAGGACCAGAGAGGTTAAGTTGTGACTTAATGCGCAAACACAGGCTCTGCGTGTACAATATGGAATTTACTATTGTGCTCAGCCTTTTGGCCCAAGTTTTCACACATAAATCATTGCAAATAATAGCTATAATTGAAATAAACATTACAAGCATATTATTACTATAATGATTATTTATTAAATAGGTATCCACTGTTTTATAAATATCTGTTACTGCTTTTGAGAAGTCACATTAGTTACACTGATTGACCTTTTTCTGTGTTCCTGATTTAAGACCTGTCTTTAGAGAAATAGAGAAGCCTCTATTTATAAGGTAATTGAACCAACTTTATGAGTCCTAGCAAAACGCTTTTTGAAAAGATTCTCAGTTATTTCAAGGTCAGTCACTAAGTTTATAATGGTTTCTGGTTGGAAAAGATTAACTGTGTTCACTGGACTAAATAAAAACTGCATACAATTCTCAGTTCTTTAGCTCAAAAGACTGATAGACAGCAAAGAAGAGAGGAGTGAGAATTAAGAAAGAGAAGACAGGAAAAGAGAGAGGATATCGAAAAGACCTCAGTGGAAACTAAATACATTAGGGATTAGAGGATCTTCCCCTCCACCACTGAAATCATCTTTCTACTTGTATTCTAATTTATAAAAGCCACCAGCACATGTTCCAGATATTTGTGGCGTTAGGAATAGATGCCAATTTCCTTCCTTCTGCAGAGCCATAACTAGGAATCTTTCTTCTTCTTCTTTGGAGGCAATCAGCGGTAAATGACTTGCTCCAGGTCACACAGCTAGTGTCTGAAGTCATATTTCAACTCAGGCCCTCCTGACTCCAGGGCTGGTGGCTCTATCCATTACACTACCAAGCAGCCCCTAATTAGGTTATCTTTCTAAATGACTAGAAACATATTCTTTACTTTTGTCATTTGGAGGGAGAGAGTAGCAATAAAGGTGAAAACAAAATTGAAAAGTGAATTCCTATCAACTAGGAAAGTACCTGTGGTTTATTAATTAAATAGGGTTCTACTGGGCCCTAAGAAACAAAAAATATGAAGAATTCAGAGAAATGTGGGAAGAATTTTACAAACTGACACAGAGCAAAGAGAACCAGGAGATCAGTATGACTATACAATAATGTAAATGATGTACAACAGGTAACTGAACTCAGATTAAATACAAAGACCAATCTTGACATCAGAAGCCAGACAATGAAAGACAACTTTTGTCCTTTCAACAACAAAGTGGGAAATGTGGGTGGAGAATGTTGCATATACTATGAAACAGGATGACTGTGTTATCTTGGTTTTGTTGAACTATTTCTTAGTTATGAGGGATGGATCTATTGCATGGGTATGTTTGTGGGGGAGGACTAAAACTAGGAAACTCTAACTTGAAAAATAAGTGTACTAATAAAACTTTTTTGAAAAAAAAATAACAATTTATCTGCAACAGACTACACTTAATCATGTCATGCCTTATGAATATTATACTACTATATTTTCATGCATTTATATCTTCTCTCTCTTACTACATTGCAAACTTCTTAGAGGCAGGACCTTTGTATGTATTATTCTTCATTTCATCCACTGTACATACTTATTCTAAGTCCATAATGATCACATTTTAAAAACATCAGCATTCACGATTAAAGTTAGTGATATTAGTACAGACACTAAACCAAAGGTATGTCTCTTAAATGTTTTGACAGGAATTTGGTTATGTCACTCTTCTATTCAAAAATGTGCAGTGGCTCCCCATTGCCTATGGGGTAAAATTTCTATTCTTTTACTTGGTATCCAACGTCCTTCACAAGTCGTAGCTGCCCTCTCTTTCAGAGGCAGCTTGGGTAGAGTGAGGACAAAGCTGAGTATGAATCCTGACTCAGCCACTTACTAACTGGCTAAGTGTTGGCTGAGCATGGGCAAATCACTTAACCTCTCTCAACCTCAGTTTCCTCAGTCTGAAAAACGGGAATATAAAACAATAACATAATGTAACCTAATATGATGTAACTATATCACCTACCTCACAGTTTGTTTTAAGGATCAAATTAAATAATTTGTGTAAAATGTTTTGCAAACCTTCAAGTGCTATATAAATGTTAGCTTATTATTTTACCTCACTTCCCTCAATACCACCAAACTGTGCTATTTTCTGTATCCTGAACACTCTGTGCTATACTCACTCCAATCCTTTACTCATATTCTTTTTTCCCCTCAAGTTCTCCCTCCCTTTCATCAGCTGAATTCTCGCACATCCTTTAAAACTCAATTCGAATGTTATTTGCTCCACGAAGCTAGCTATTCTTAATTCCTTTCATTGTTAATAAATTTTCCTTGAGTTTCAGAGTTCTTCACCTCTCTAATAAACCTATCCACAATCATTATGTCAGAGTTAACAAAATGGGTTTTACCCTGCTTATTCTACTATAAGCTCCAAGAGGGCAGGGGGACCAGGTATGATTAACCTATAGTTCTATATTCCTAACCTATGGCTCTCAGCACAGAAATTTGCACACAGAAAGTTAAGAGATGCTTAATGTATGAATGGATGAAATGTGTATTCACCCAATTAAGTGAAAGCCATGTTAGGTGGCCTATTTACAAATATTTCTTTTTGTATAAACATGGGTCAATAAGAAATTGCTCACTGCCAAAATAACAAAAATACTGCAAGATGAAGTGGAAGCAATGTTGGATCTGGAGGCAGAGCACTTGGATTCAAATATTAGCTCTTTTCTTTAGAACCTGTTAACCTTGCACAAGTCATTTAGTTTCTCTGGACCTCATCTATGATGCTGAATGAACTGAGAAGGTTACTGCCATGTATGGTATAACAGAAAACACTGGATCTGAATTCAAAGGAATTCAAATTCCAGCCCTGAAAGCTGTATTATGACCTTGAGCAAGTCACAAAGTTACCTCCCCTTTGGGGGCTCAGTTTCTTCACCTGTAAAATAAAGACGTTGGACTAGATCAGAGGCTTTAACCTAAGGTCCCTGAACTTAAAAAAATACTTTGATAACTGCAAATCAATAATTGGCTTTCTTTATAATCCTATGATCTTATATGTGGGCATGCCCTAAATATAAGACCTGCCCCACGAGAATAAAACAAAATCACTCAAGAATCCCATATGGGAGTTGTACTTAACAGGCAAAGATCACCACAAAAGCATCACAAGAACAGCACAGAAATGAAATGAAATGAAAGTAAAAGTTGACATCATGATTCCAAGTCCCTCTCAGGTCATAGTTTTATATTAGAGTAACTAGAAGATGTCCTTTCCTCCATACCCTATCAACAGAAGTGAACCAAAAGAATAAGAGATCCACATGTTATGTTTTCTTTATCTTTCATAGCTCACATTTCTGAACTGCTTTAACATTTACAAAGTGCTTTCCTAATAAAAACTCTATGAGGTATGGAGTCTTAGGACCATTATCGTAATTTCATAAATGAGGAAATGAGGTTCAAAAATATTCAGTAATTTGCCTGCAACCACACAGCTAATAAATGTCCAAACAGAGATTCAAGCCCAGGTCTTCTGATTCTAAGACCTTTTCTCTTTCTACTAGGCCACACCAGGCCCACTAATCATTTTAAGTATTTCCCTTTGTGTTAAGTAAAGAATGATATAACTCCATTGATCAGATCATTTTAAGTATTTCCGTTTCAGTTAAGTAGAGTGATGTAACTACTCCATTGATCAGGACATAAAGGGTAATGATTCTGGTCACTTAACCAATTTCAGACGACCGGCATCAGATATGCCGAAACAAAGTCTTGCAAAGTTTGCTGGCCAGATCAATTTTTACTATATTTCTCTCCCATTCATTAAGTGAAGCAGTAATTACACAAACTTACTTGCTCCCCTGACAGAGGTGTCCCAATCAGCTCAGGCACAATTTGCCAGGCACCGAAACAAAGTACAATAGCTTTGACACTGGGGTAGGCAAGCAAGAATTAGGGAGACTGCAGGGTGGGCCCCTGCCATTATTAGGATCTATACACTCGCCCTGGCTGACAAATAAGGAGAAATGCTTTTCGAAGGTTTTTCTACTGGGTTTATTTTTCTTTCTCTCTCCTTCCCTGATGTGGTTGACTTCTGTCTCTTTTGCACAGGTACTTGGAGGAGTTGGGTACTAGTATGTTTAGGACTTTGTCAGCACAGGTAGGTTAGATGGTAGGTATGTTGGGTAGAGTGGTGGATCTGGAATCAAGAAGATGTGAGTAGCTATCCTACTTCAGTCACTTATTAGCTGTGATTCTGGCCAAGTCACTTAACCTCTCTCAGCCTCAGTTTCCTAATTTGTAAAATGAGAGAACTGGACTCAATAGCTCTAAATCTGTTATCCTGTGATTCTGTGCATGACTAGACTAGCAAGTTATTTCACAACTAAAGAATAAACAAAGAATGAACAGGGACGTGGGGGAGGAAGAGGGACAGGGGAGCATTACACCACTGAAGATTGTTGTATTTGTCATAGGAAAGAAAATGTTGCTCTCACAGAGGAATGTGATTCAGCTAAATCCTGTTCCTTCAGCAGGAAATTCAGTTTGAAGTTATGGTTTTCTAATGGCCGTTTACGGAAGTTGAGGTGAGGAAGTTGAGCCTAGAGTTGAAAAGAACAGGAATAAGCAGTCTGGGGTTCATACTTGTATGAAAACAGATTTTCATAAGCATGGGACCAGTAAGTGGATGGAGAAGTAGAAAGGTAAGAAAAGATAGCTTAGTGGCTTGAAGAGGGACAACATGGCATCCAGGGATAATCCTTATTTGCCTTTTCTGTTCTTCCTGCCTACTTACCCTGTTGCTGAAACTTCAGCAGCCTCAGTGATTATACTAGGGAAATACTTATGATGGTGTTTACTTAATGGCAATGAAGTTCAAAACACCTGACCACAGAAGTGGATACAGATATTCTAAGACAGGCAAAGTGGTTACCAAAGCAGAAGACTTACACTTTGGCTATCTGAATTCTGGATCCCTTTCTTAAAATTCAGGGAAAACCCAAACTCCTTTTTCCTAAAATTCATGGAAAACCTAGGCTCCCTTCCAAGTCTGCTATGCTGGAGGCTCCTTTCTCACACAAGCTGTGAATTCACAAGGTTCTGGGCCTTAGTTTAGGAGAAAGATTTAGAATGAGAGAACTCTTTTCTTCTGATGATGACTGACTGTATGGCTGTACCCTCCTGTGGGCCTGTTTTCTTATTAAAAAAAAAAAAGGAAGGGCTTACACCTGGGAATCCTTTTATTTATCTCTTGCTGACTCATTAGCACACATCATCACACAGCACCTATTCCAGACTTTCCCTAGTTCCATTCTCATTCCCTTCCCTTCATTCTTGGATAAATGACCTTCACTTTTACTTTATTAAAAAATGGAGGCAATCTAATGCAAGTTCTGATACCTACCTCCCTTTCCCCTAAACATATTTCTGACAGTCCCTATACCTATTCTCTATGACTTCCCTCCAATCTCAGACTAAGATATAGACATCTTCTTATCCTAAGTCTAACATTATGCCCTAGACTTCATTTCTTGCTGACTACTGATGAATACAAATTCCATGTTTATGACCTCTCTTCCAGTTTCCTCCTCCTTCTCCTTCCAATAGCTCCTTCCTGCCTTGTATAATAATGAAGCATTAGCCTTAGAGACAAAGCCTGGGGTTCAAGAACTACCGCTGCTATTTGTTATCTGTGTGACTGTCAGTAAGTTCTTGAGGGCCTTAATTCCTTCTTTTGCAAAATGAAGAGAAAGGACTCTTAGCCATTTAACTGGAAAAGAAATAACTTGCAAGTCTCATAATGCACAAAATCACAGATTTAGAATTGGAAGGCACCTTTGAGGCCACTGAGTCCAGTCTGCTCAGGAAACTGAAGCTGAGAGAAGTTAAGTAATTTGCCCAGGGTCATTACCTGTTCTACCATGCTATGGATCTATGAGCTGTGATTTAGCCCTGTAATGTGGTGAAACTGAAAAAGAGTACAGTGCTAGGTTTGGAATCACAAGTCCTGTATTCTAATTCCAGCTCTGTCATTTATTACTGTAATCCTGGGAAAGTTCCTTAAACCTTCTCCATCTGTTTGTTAAGCTCATACACAAAATGAGGGGGTCGGACTAAATAATCTCTTAGATTGCTTACAGTTCCATTCTTCTTCCTTTTACCTACAAGCTTCTCAAATGATAGGTTATATCATATGCTTTTATTTGATCATCATCTACCCTCTCTCTGACTCCTGAAAATCCCAGAAGCAGAGGAACAACAAAAATTT
Organism: Vombatus ursinus; assembly: GCF_900497805.2. Lineage (NCBI taxonomy): Eukaryota > Metazoa > Chordata > Mammalia > Diprotodontia > Vombatidae > Vombatus > Vombatus ursinus. The sequence goes on from NW_020947062.1 coordinate 21,940,568, forward strand.
TGAGACTGCAAAAAAATGGAGCCACTGCCATATGCCAATGTGAACCTTATTCAGTACTGCTCCCTTCATGTTACAGTTCCATGTTGTATATCTGTCTGTGATACAATCCAAAATGGAATCCAAAATCAAATAATACAAAATGGAGTCCAAACAGAGCTTAACAGGGCCTATCAGCATAGTAAGCAGGCATACTCCCTATCCACATGAATTTGGGAACTCCTTTATGTGATGGGAGGACTACACAAAGGGAGTACTCACAGTTACCCTCTGGATAGCTGTGCAATGGCGTTTATAACTGTTTACTCAGGCACTTTTTTTTCCAGATGGACAGTTACTATAGCAACCCCTTCATCAAGGGACACACAAGACATAGCACCCCAAGACACACCTTTTCAAAAACACACTCCACGCCCATCCCCTCCTCCCCCTATATGGATGGCTGCATGTTTCACAATAGCAAGGGAAAAATGAACACAAAGACCCCAAACAAAACAAACCCCTAAACATCTGCTGTCCTTTCCAAGTTTCTAACACAGTCTCCTTCCACACTCTTTAGAAAAAAAAGGGACCTAAAAGTGCTTCCTGGTAAAAGATAAGGCAGCAAATGGCCTATAACTGAGTGGAAAAAAAGGAAGGACATGCCAAATGCTGGCAGCTTGAACATGATGTGACAATTCCCTTTTCACTCCCGGAGGGCTCTATACAGGTCAAAAGGGAGAAGGAGGAGGGGGGAGTAGGAGAAGATAAAAGGCAGTGGGAGGCGGAGGGAGAGGGAAAAGAGAGGAATGAGAGAGACAATGGGGCACAAAGGTATGAGAAAAGTAAAGGAAGAAGGGTGAGAAGGAGAGGATACAGGAAAGATGAGAAGGGAGAGGGAGAAAGAGAAAGAGAGAAATTATGGGAGGAGGAGGAGGAGAAGAACAAGGAAGAGGAGTTAAAAGAGGAAAAAAGGAGGTCAAAAATGGGAGACAGAGACAAAGAAAGAGAAGGAAAAAAGACAGACAGATACAAAATACAAACAAGATCAGCAAAGGATGTTTCCAGGCTTTGTTTTCCTGCAAATGGGTGAGCCCCTCCTTTTTATGCTCTAACAAGACACAAGGTCACAGAGACTTCAGGCATTGAACTGTGCACTAAATTGTTAACAGTCAAATTCTGCTCCCCAAAATGATTCTACATACCATTTACATCAACTCTACCAAAACCTTGGTGATTTTCAGCAGGAGGTGCACTGTTTTGAATTAAATCAGAACCAGCTTCAGTTATTGCCTAAAACTTGAACTGAACCCAAACTCTTTTAGGGGAAGGTTTTCCTAAGTTCAGTTAATTTGTTTTGGGGAAGGTTTTGTGCATATCTGAATTTCCTGACTATAGCTGGATTAGGGGAGAAGAGAATCTCAGGAGCCAAGAATGCCCTGAGATTCACAGACCAAAACCCTCATCTTGCAGAGACTGACAGAATAACTTTTGGATAAAGTTCGGGAAGAAATTCTCAGGTGTCACAAGTGACTCTTCTTGGGACAAAAGGAACCTGAATTTAAGAACAAAGGAAACCAAGAGGAAAGTATTTGAGGAGGAGGAAAACAAAAACAAAAACTGGGCCCCTCATGTGGCTTACATCAAGTTCACTGCTGCCTTTGTTGGGTCATTTTTGCTCCACACTTCAGCTGAGGGAAAAAATCCATTTTCTATAAAGAATGCCCGCCATGGACCTGTTTCATACATATTAGAACCTGGGGTGAAGTCTAGAGGGGATAAAAAAGGTGGGGCAAGTTTACCAATTAGAAAAATTGTTGCTGAAAAAAAGGCAGGTTGAAAAGATGAGATATTCTTTCCAATCTCGTTAATTCTTCATGTTGCAAAGCAGCCTAGATTTAGGTAGCTCTCATTTCAGCTCCGCTAGCTTTAAAATCTATACTGGCCCAAGCTCACCCACACTTCATGACCTGCCAGCTCCATCATTTGCAGTGACCCCAGGCCTAAGAGACACAGCATCCTTTTCTCTCCCCAGAGCAGCAATCTTGACAGATTCCTCACTGGCCTAAATGTCCCTTGGACTCATTGAACATGATATTTTAAAGGCTGTTCTGACAAAATTCCTGCAGCCTTGAATAACAGTGTGATTTGGCAGCCTTTCCAGCCCCTAACCAGCTGTCAGAATGTGAGTACCTTTGACAGGTCTACTTTCCGAGTTCATCCAGAGACCAAAGGCTTAAGTTTTGGGGGGTTTTTTCCTTAAGTTTAGTGTTTTTTTTTTAAATTTCTTGAACTAAACCATATCTGTTGTATTGAAGCCTTTTGTCTATCTTCCCTTTAGGGAGATGAAGTCATGGTTTGCAGAATTAGGCTCATAACAACTAACAGGTGATGTGTTGAGGCCAAGCCAAATTTTTAAATACAGATCTTCCAATAGGAAAAAGTCAGGGGCCTTTTCAGAGCTGTTTGAAGAGACTCATGTAACAAAAGAGAAATTGAAAATAACATCTTGAAATCAAAGAAAAGCAAAGGCTATTGTAATCCCAAGGAGAAAACAGGCATTTGCTACAAAGCCAACAACATGACAAGGTATCTGTTTATTGTATTTCTTTAAGTTAATCAACCTTCCATCAGCAGTTTATTGAGTTCAGAATTGTTTCACACAATTCCGGAAGGTTTTAACCCAATCAACCCCAATCTGGGGTGCCTGTAGGGTTTCCTACATGCCTCCCCCAACTATGGTCTCCTCCAATCCCCTTGGACTGTCCCAAATCTTAGTAGTTAAAGATGGATCCACATGCATTCCTGTGCTTGTGCCTCATCTGAGACCCCGCCAGGCCTGTTGTCCTAAGAGCTAACATGTATAAAGCACATGAAGTTTTTACAAAGTTCTACATAGATACACATATATATGAAGATTTATAAAGTTCTACACATATATGCAAATATAAAGAACCTCATTTGATCCTTACAATAACTCTATAAGAGCTGTTGCATTATTGTTATTATCCCCATTTTACAGAAGTCCTAGTTATACCAAGCTCAAAGTCATCTAACCCTTAGGGTGGACACACAGCATAATCAGTTCTCTGGGCTTTTTCCTGGACATAAGTCTTCACTGCAGGAAGAAATTATTTATGTGTAGAAGAGCGCTGGACATACAGAGTGCAAGGTCCCCAACTTCTTTGTATCCCTAAAAGATGCACAGTACCCGGCACATAGTAGACCCTTAAATGCTTGCTGTCTGAATGAATGGACTTGGAAGTCAGTCAGAAGATGTGGGTTGAGCAAGTAAATCATTTTTAACTCCTTTTTATGTGCTGTCTTCCATTATTCGAATATAAGCTCCCTGGGGAAAGGGACTGTCTTCCTTTTTATTTGGGTTTGTATTCTTGAGATAGCAGAGTGCCCAGAACACAGTAGGTGCTTAATAGATGCTTTGTCTAGCTATCTAATAGGTTGGCACAGTAAAGATACAGAATAATATGATAATCCCATTTTGTAAATAAAGTCCCTGAAAACAGGATGTATGTTCATTCAGCTGGTGAAACTTAGGAGTAAAGATGATATGGGAATAGATGATATCAGAAGTGTCAAACATTCAGCCTGAAACATTCCCAAGTGCAGCTGGTACCAGATTAAAATGTACTTGGAAAATATTTAACAAAATAAACAAATATATAATAAAAACAAAGGTAATGTTAATATGTAGTTTCCTAAGTCAACATATGGCCTGTAGGGATCCTTACATATGATTTAGAGCTTGATATCACTGGACTAGATGACCTCCCCTCATTCTGTCTGACTCACAGAACCAAAGAATTGTAGGCAACTGATAGAATTTGAAAATTTTCCAAGATCAAATTGAACTGTCCCCAATTTATAAACGAGGTCCTAGTCACATCCATGCTTCTTCATGTCTTGTATTTTGCACAAAATTGTCAGTTCACTGCTCTTATTATTAGGAGATTATTGCTATATTTTGATACTTTGAAGTGAAAAAAGTATCAGGGTTTTGTTTTTTTATACCTAATCTAAATTTTCCATGCTTCAACTGAAGCATGATTTTCTCTTGTTCCATCCTTGGTGGAGCTAGTGAGCAACTAGTCTCCAGTAACAAAGTTAAAGCCTCACAAGTACTGTGAAAGGCATAAATATGCCAATTACTAACAATAACAACAATAAGTGGCATGTGAAAGGTGAACACAGCCAAATCACCCACGCACCTCTAAATTCCCTTACTGTATCACAAGGTAGAAAGCTCAGAGATCATGGAGTCCAGTGGTTCTCAAACTTTTCCATAGCACTAGAACTGGTCAGTTTAAATAAGACTTTGGCAAAACTCCTATAGTAAAATTCTCTAAAATAATTATTTTAATGTCTGTTAAACAACAAAAGGTTCATTTAAAAAACCAAACCAAAAAACCGTTTAGGAATTCCTTAAAGCTCAGTTTGAGAAACACTGATCTAATCCAACCCCTTCATTTTATAAATGAGGAATTATGACCCAGAGTAATTAAGAGGCTCAGCTAAAGTCACCCAGGTACCAAATAGCAGAATCAGAATCCAAACTCAAGTGCTATGACTCCAACTTCAGTATTCTTTCTACTGCAAGACAGGTCATACATACAGGTCATACACACTAGTATAATCAGGATGAGAATCTGTACCTCCTGGTGCCTTGTGAATCCTGGGTCAAATCTACTTGTTTTAATTAAGAAACCTTTCTAGCTTCTCTCATTTACACATTCATTTTGACATAAATCAGTATGGGCTCTGTAGCCAGCATAAAACATAGCCACAAAAATGCCCCCAAACCACACACTCCACTGAAAAGTTTACAAAGATCGGCAGACTTGATTTTCCAGCACGCACACACACACACACACACAAACATATACAGTATATATAAATATATATATATATATATATATATATATGTGCATACACACAGGAGAGAGGAGATAGAGAGAGAGGGTAAGGAGAAGGAGAAAGGGAGGGAGAGGGAGAGGGAAAGGGAAGGAGAGAGGGGGAGAAGGGGAGAGGGGGAGGGAGGGAGGGAGAGAGGGAGTGGGATAGAGAGACAGAGACAGAGACAGAAAAGAGAGACTTATTGTGGGGGAAGAGGGAAGGGAGAGCAATCGAGAACCTGGTGTTTCCTCCCCTTGATAGTTTACACTTTGCTGTTACTCCTAACGGTTTACATATGTTTGAAAAAATGTACTTGAACCTGATTAACCTAAGTGCTGCCAGACATTACTTGATTGAACACAGAGTGTATGTCTTGGCCCAGCAGGCTCGTTATTCCTTAAGAGTTGGGGGTCTTGGTTCTTAGTCCCTGACCTTCTTCTGCATTTGCCAAACTTGCATTTGGGAGGGGAGAGTCAGAGCTGACAGGTGTCAGCTGCCAATCACTGGCTAGTGCCCACCCCACATTTGCTGAGGCAGCAAATGCCAGCACCATTAGTAAAGAAAAGGAATGGAGGAGGTGACCTCATCAACACCAGCTGGTCTGAGGAAAGTATCTTTGAGCTCTAGCCATTTGGGAGGTCTCTGTTGTCCCTAAGAATCAATTTCTTCTTTTGAAGACTAAACTCATCTGAGAGGAAGTGGTTAATTTGTATATTTGTCTACTGAAATACTAAACTGCAATGCTTTGCCATTCATTCATCTCAGAAGAGAGGGGTAGGTACAACACAAAGAGATCTGCTAAAAACTGAGAACAATCAGGGATAGTTCATAACACATCACTGCAAAAGAAGCAACCCTCCTCACTACCACTTCAGCAAGATTTTAGAGACAGAGAGCAATCACACCTTTACTTCCTTCATTAAAAACTTTTGGTCTTATCCTCCCCATCCATCTTGTTCCTTGGAGTGGAAATTAACCACATGCTGTGTCTCTGACTGACTCTAACAAAACTTTTCAATCTCATTTCTTTCTTGGTTTACTGAATTTCATTCTGAAGCACTGTGAGCTTGGTGATTGAGAAGGCCATTTCTGAAATTTTCTCATCCAAAGATGTGGCTACTCTCCAATGTCTAAATCAGGAGAATCTGTGGGTTAGGCATTTAGCACCCTTGTCCCAGGCTCTCCCCAACCAAGAGTCAAGAGGTAGAGAAAAGATGATGTTCTAAACATTTCTCTTGGCTGCAACTCATCTGACACTATTAGATTAATCTTCCTAAAACATGATTTTCATCGTAGGATAGCGGGTCATTTAGTCCAAGCTCCTCATTTTACAGATGAGGAAGCTGAGGCCCTCACAGGCCTAATGACTTGCCCAAGGTAACATAGATAAGTGATAAAGCCAGGATTCAAACTTAGGTTACTCTCCTCTCTGAAACATCCAATAGTTCCCCATTGCTGAGAGGATAAAGTACAAGCTCTTCTGCCTAGACTTAAAGGCCCCCCCCCCAACCTAGTGCCACCCTACTTTTTCTATCTTATTCCATACTGCTCCTGTATATGAACCCTCTATGAAACCCAGACTGGTCTCTTCATTGGCCCCCCACACCTTTCACATGTCGGAATCCATCCCTTTGTTCACATCATTTCTCCTTACCTAGAATGGTGTTCCTCCTCACCACCTATCTAAATTTCTGTCCATCTCTCAAGGACCACATCATCATGAAATCTTTCCACAATTCCACCATCCTCTGCAGTCTTTGCACCCTGGGGCCTCACTGCCTGTATCCCTTATTTGGCACTTGGCACAAGCTGTTCTTCATTAAGAACATAGATCTAGAAGGTACTTGGGTCATCTAGGTCCAACTCCCTCATTTCAAAGATGAGGAAAGAGGCTGAGGGAGGTCAAGTGACTGGCATAGGATCACACAGATAGAAAGTAGCAGAGCCAAGATTTGAAGCCAGTCCTGAGCCAGAGCTTTTTCCCACTGAACCATATTAGTTATCTCTTTACCTGTATATGTCTTTTCTTCCCAACAGATTATGAGTTCCTTGAGGATAGAAACTACATATTGTGCATCTCTGTTTCATCCATATAACCTGGAACAAGCACTCACAGGTAGTATGCATTCAGTAAACATTAATAAAAAGAAGACACTGAAAATTGACTGGAGACACTTGTCGTAATTGTTCAAACCCAAGCCCTGGGCTCTGACTGTTAAGATTCCCATCATGCTAAAGAGAAGTAAGCATGGATGAAACTCTACTTTGAGGGAGAGATACTATGCAACAGATAGAAACTTTGCTGGAGCCTCCATGGGTGCTTGGGGGCTCACTCACTCTGCTGAGCCTCTCATCTCGCACCAGCTGCTCCTTCAGACAACTCTGGCAGGTCTCCCCTTTGACTCACAGAAGATCATAGGAATTAGAGCCGAATGGAACCTTAGAAATGATCTAGTCCAAAGTTCTAATTTTACTTATGAGGCCCACTGATGGGAAGTATCTCACCTAAAGTCACACAATTATTAAGTATAGAGTCCAAATTGTTGGACTCTAAATTCAATGTTTTCCCAATCGAAAATCCCTGCATGATCCAGCACAGAATTTAAGGAGTTGGAGGGAAGTAAGGAGAAGAGAGATGGGATGAAGAACTCTCTGGTCCATGTTTATTGTTACACAGTGCTTTAAGGTTTACAAATGCTTTCCTTACAATTATTCATTGATACAGGTAATGCAAGCATTATTTCCATTTTATAAATGAGGAAAATGTGACTCAGAAGAGAAGGGACTTGCCCATGGCCACACAGCTAGTAAATGTAAGAGCTAGGAGTTGAATCTAGTTCTTCTGACTGAAAGTCTAGTATTTTATCCTATAAGGCAAAATCCAAATCATCCCCTTCCTCGGAGGCCAAGAAGGTTCCAGGGAAACAAGCAGCATAGAAAGGGCCCTGATTTGGAGTCCCAATCCTTCCATGTGCTATCTGGGTGATCGAGGGCAGGTTATTTAACCTCTCTGGGCCTCAGTTTACTTCATCTATAAAATGAATGGTTAGACCAGATGACCTCTAAGGTTTCTTCCAACTTTAATTTTATGATTGTTGTATTACAAAATCTTGAGTCAACTAAAAGCACTGACTATAATATCTCCCTGCCTGTCACAAAAATTCCAGAAGTAATTTGTACCTACCTACTGGGATCCTCTTCTGGAAATTCTAAAATCATATTCTGTCAGATCCAGTACAATGTCCTCATTTTACAGAGAAGGAAACTGAGGCCCACCAAGGGAAAGTGACTTGCTCCACATCACACAGCTAGTTAGGGGCAGAGCTATGTCTTCTAACTGCTGGTCTAGGGCTCCTTCCTCTATACCACGATGCTTCTCTAAATAAAGCCTTCCCAGCCACTCCTGCCAATACTGATCTCTCCCTTCTCTGAGCTCCAGGAGCACATGCTGTCTATACCGCACAATTTAGCACTTAATCATACTATCTTACATCACTGCTGCCTGTCTTACATGTGTGTAAGTCTAGTGACTGTGAGCTCCCTGGTTAGGGTCTCCTCATCATGCCCTAGCACAGTTACACTTATGGAAGTGAAGATGAAACTGAAACAACATAGCCACCACCCTATTCCACACAATAAAGTGGGGCTGGGTTGTGAATATGTGAAAGACGTGGGCTTTGAGGACCAAGTTGGTTACAGGCTCATTTCCAGATCAGTGAGGACTACACACGGTATCATGATTAACATCTTGGAGTAGCTTCCCTAAAGGATGCTATATTACCACCTATGAGATTCCTAACTGGAAGCACAGGCTCCCTGAGTAATCATCCATCTCTTTTACTTTGATCATGACCTGCTCCATGCCTTTCTGAAGTTTGCACTTGTAGATGCCTACTCAGGGCCTTGAACTTTACATCTCGGCTAACTGCCCTCAAAGGGACTTAAATCAAGTCAGACCAGGAACACCAAAACCAGAACCAATCACACTAATTTACTTAACCTAAATTATAATTTAGAAAAACTATTTGTATGACCCACCTTCTTCAAACCTGTTTACTCATTTGTAAAATGAGGAGGCTGGGTTAATCTAAGGTCCCTCCAACCTCTAAATTCTAGGATCCAAGCTAAATCAAAAATTCCCTGGCCCCTTCTTTTAATATGTGACCACTGCACACAGGATTGTAGATTTTGAGCAGAAAGACACTTGGCTCAGAAGCCATCTAGTTCAATCCCTTCACGTTACAGATGAGGAAATTAAGATTGAGCAGGGTTAAATGACTTCCCCGAGGTTCAGCAGGGACCATCAGAGGTTGAATTTGAAACCAGATCCTATGTCTCTAGGGTCAGCGCTCTCTATTTCTATTACCCATCATTCTAAGACGCCTCAAATTAGAGAGGTACCAAAGAAACAGATTCAATATGAAGTCAGTCTACATCTACATGGGATCATAACTGAAAAGGGCCTTGGAAACCATCTAGCCCAGCTATCTTGTTTTACATGAGGAAACTGAGACCCAGAGAGATTAAGTGGCTTGCCCAAAATGGCAGAATTAGAGTCCAGGTCCTCTGATTCCAAATCCAGAATGCTTTCCCCTAATTAAGAACTGCCAGAGGCACAGAGAAGATAGTGACTTATTCATGAGGACGAAGCTAGAATGTGTCAGAGGCAAGTCTTGAACCCTGGTCTTTATGACTCCAAAGTCAGGCCTCCATCCACTATGTCCAGCTGTCAGCAGTTAGGTAGTGGAGGGTGATAATAGTACTCAAGTTGAGAAGACCTGTTTTCTAATGAATGATTGATATTGACTTTTAGTAGTCAATAACCAGATTTATACACCAACAGACAAATTGTTAACCAAAGACTAACCTTGGCTAATAATTACTCCAGGGACAATAAATCAGAATTTCAACAAGAATATGAAGCCACTGTCTCTAGGATCAATTTGGTGATGCTGTGAATTTTCCTAGGCTTCCCAGGTAGTGAGTGCAGTTTTGTGGGCAGGGTATTTTGTATAGGGCTGTTGTTATCCAGCCAGTAAAATTAGAATTTGATTGAAATACTGGAATAAGAAGTGGTTCCAAAGGATGAGGAGTGAAGGAGGCGGGGGGGGAACCCACAAAGATATTTCCCCTGACTTCTCTTCTCTACCCTAACTTCCCAAAACCCAAGGCAAAGGTATATACCTGTGTAGTTGGTGGCCATCTGTTATGTTAGACACTTACATGATAATATTAAGGTATATGGAGAAAACAGCACTTTGTACCACGGAAACAATACAGCCATTGTTTGTGTGTCCCTCTCTCTCCCTGCCCCTGGCACGATGGAAAAATCACCTGAGTATTTGGAGGCACAGGAAATAGGGGAAGGGAAGGAAAAGAGAGGGAGAAGAAAAATTTATACCCCTCTGATAGCTTTACCATGTCCTTCTACTAGACAATGAATTCTAAGAGGGCAGGGTTCCTATCTTTGGCTCCTCAAATTCTGACAATCATGGACCAGTGGAAGCTTACTTAATGTTTGCTGAATGAATGGATAAATGGATGGATGGAGAAGGAGGAAGAAGGAAGGGAAATGAGGGGAGAAAAGAAAGGAAGAAAAAGGACAGAAGAAGGAAGGAAGGGAAAGAGAAAGGGGAGGCAGAGAAAAGGAGAAAGAGAAGGAAGAAAAGGGAGGGGGAGAGAGGAGAAGGAACAGAGCAAGGAGTTGTTTCATGTAGCTTGACAGATCTAAAGAAGGTTGAGTATTAAACTCCTGACAAACAAGAGGCCACGTAGAAAAAGACCATCTTTCTTGAGGACTGTGATTAATATTCCCCCGTTATGGCTGATCCCTTCAACTGTATTTATTTATAGGTCTGAACTTTAGGTTTTGCTTTCCTAACATGTTAGTATGGCTTAAATAGCTAAGGAGAGAGGATAATAAATATATTTTTATTAGTTGTTGATATTTTGATGGAACAATAGTTGGAAAGACTACCCACAAAACTTGTACTGGTTTCTTTTCTCCTCTCCATCGGGGCCCTGGTATCTCAAAAACAAATTCTAATAATCGTCTTCAATGGTTCAAGGCACTTGGGAGATTTTTGAAAGCACAGAACCCTCCCTAAACCCTATAGCTTAGTGATTCCCACACACCCATCTGGGAGAATGCTATTACAACCCAATTGAGTTGTTCAGCCCTTGGCTACCTTTTTGCCTTAAAAAATACTGCTCATTTCATGTTGTCTTGGCAGAAAGGAAAAGACCATCTCTTGAAACATTTAAGATAACTGGTTGCTTTTCTAGCAACTACCACCTGTCTTACCACTGACTTAGCTTTGACAAACTTAAAACACTTGATTTCTACTTTTTTTTGGACTGCTAATATCATGAATGATAATGTCACAGCTGGGTCCAAGGTCAGACGGCAAAATATAAGAGGCTTACAACCAAGAATAACTTACCCAGCAAAACTGAGTACAATTCTACAAGAGGCAAGGAGTAGGAGGGAGCAGACCTTTAAAAAAATTGAGGACTTCCAAGCATTCTTGACAAAATGACCAAAACTGAATAGAAACTTTGAAATATAAACAGAGGAATTGAAAGAAGCATTAAAAAGGTAAACATGAGAAAACAATCATGAACAATCATGGTCCTGAACATGGTTCAGGACAGAACAAAAATAAACTATTTATATTCTAACATGGGGAGATGATACAGGTATCCCCTCAAAACTCTATAATGATCAGGCATTATAAAGAAAATTTAATTATAGACAGAGTGCCCAGGAATTTTCCACTATGTTTTGATGATCTGAAAAGAATAGAAAGGGAGGTTGAGAGGAACGGTGGAGGAAATTATCGCACATAATTTGGGTGAGCAAGTAGAAGTCTATGTAAACAGAGAAGAAAGGGTTGGGGGGAGTGGATGACACTTAAACTTCTCTTTTATCAAAGGGAAGAAAACATACACAAAGAGTTGGGCTCAAAAATACATTTCACTCAACAGGTAAACAGGAAGAAAATGAGAAAAGACAAAGGAGAGAAAACTGAGGGTAAATTAAAGGAGGGATTAGTCTTAAGCAAAATAAACTTGAACTAGGGAAGGTGGTATTCAGAAAGGGGTTTAAAAGAAAAGAATGGATAACAACCTGTTACTGGGCTCTACGTGAGCACTCCTTTTGTCTCACCATCCTATTCTTCCTTAAAAAAAGGTGGCAGGAAACAAAGAAAAGGAAAAGTATAAGAGAACAGAATGAAGGGAAATACATAATTAACAATAACTGAAAGTCAATGGGATGAATGCATCTATCAAATGGAGGAGGAGAGCAGAATAGATTAGAAAACAAAATCTAGTAATATGTTGTTTACAAGAAACAAACTTAAGACGTACACAGATAAAATAAAGAGCTGGAGGAAAACCTATTACGCTTCTGCTGAAATAAAAGAGGCAGGGGTCACAATCAGGAACTTGGACAAATCAACAGCAAAATAAAATTTAATTTAAAGATAAAAGGTACCAAAGACAATGAAATTATATCAATACAAAACACACAGGGACCAAATGGCAGAGAATCCAAATACTTAAAAAGAAAAGCTAAATGAATTGCAGGGAGAGAAATAAAACTATAACAGCTAGAGATCTCAATTTATTCTTCTCAGATATAGATAAATCTAAACAAAAAATAAAAAAGAAAAGTGAAGGACTGAAGAGAACTTTGGAAAAGTTAGACATGATAGACTTCTGGAGATTACTGAATGAGAAGAAAGAAGAATTTCTGAGCTGCACATGGCAACTTCACAAAAATTGACCAGTGTTAAGTATTAGGGCATGCACTAGAGCATAAAAACCTCACAAACAAATGTAGAGAAGCAGAAATAATAAACATATCTTTCATGAACCAAAATGCAATAAAAATTATATTCAAAAAAGGGCTGCTAAAGAAACAAACAGGTACTTTAGTTTAATTACTGCTGGTAGAGCTGTGAATCAGTCCAGCCATTCTGGAAAACAATTAGGAATTACGCCTCAAAAGCTATTAAACTGTACATACCCTTCGACTCAGAGTTACTTCAACTAGGTCTGTACCCCAAAAAGATCAAAGAAAAATGAAAAGGACCCAGAGCTGCTAAAAATATTTTTGTACAGATGGGTAAAGAATTGGAAACTGGGGGTGTGTGTATCAATTGGGGAATGGCTAATTGAGTTATGATAAGTAAATGTAATGCTTGCTCTGCTCTACATAGGGGAAACTTCAGTTTAAAAAACATGTTCTAAAAAAGAAATTATATTAAGAAAGAGGCATTACTATCCATCTGCTCTGCTGCTGTACTCTTAAGGGCCATGGGACCTTTATATCTTACTTTCAGTGGAAACTTCACACATATGTTATCTCTCCCATTAGAATTCCTTGAAAGCAGGGACTATCATACTTCTGCATTCCCCCATGCTTAGAAAAATGTTTTGTACATTGCAAGTCCTCATATGCTTTTGTCATTCATTCATTCATGTGGGGAGCTAAGGCGCCAAGCTAGCTGTATGAGGGATCTCTAAGCAGGTCACAAAAGTTTTGTCAATTAAAAAAAGAAAAGAGGATGAACATTAGGCAGCTGTGAATTCAGGAGTAACAATTCATCAGAGGGAAGAAGAAGGACATGAGCTAGGGTCTAGAGGCCAGAGTCACCTTACTCACAATGGAATGATGATGGCCTCAGTATTTCCAAATGCTACCATTTACATGGCAACATACAGAGGAAGAGGAACAACAACAATAACAACAACAACCCAACTGGGAACCACTGGTATAAATACACTTCTTTATTATAAGGGAGAGTTCAGGGAGCACAGTCAGCGACATTTGGGAAATGATGATTATAATAAAAACAAAGCATCAATGAAACATTTTTAAAAATAATCATTGGAAGTAGCAGTTTTCTCCTAATAACCAAAGAAGAAATAGAAATCAATTCCTATCCTCACATATCCCCATGATTCTGCTGGCCTGCATTTACCCAATTTCTACTCCATTTTAATTTCTTTTAACTGTCTTGAATATAAAGCAGGATGGTTCTATGGAAAATATAACTGGCAGAAAATATCACTCCCACATGTCAATAGTAGTCAAGGAAGGGCTGCTGGATCACCAAGCTACTCTATGTGAAGCATTCAAAGAACTTACAACCTAGTTAAGGAGAAAATCATACCAATTTCAGAATCCTCGTAAAGTTTTCCAGATTGTCAATACCTTTCCTAAAATGTGGCACCCAGAATTGAACAAAATATTCCAGTTGTGTTCTGACCAGGTCAACAAAAAGCAAGACTACTAACTCCCTCATTCCAGACACTATGTCTCTCAATGCAACCTAATTTCACATTAACTTTTTTAAGGTATCATGTAATACAACTGGCAACTATTAAGCTTGGAGTCCACGAAGACTTCCAGATCTTTCGCACGTGATCATGCCATGATTTCCATCCTTGTGAAGTCAAATCCTTGAACTCAAATGCAGAAATTAAAATTTATCCCTATTAATATTTCATCTTCTTAGACGTTAACTCTCAATTCTAGACAGCTGTGATCATTTGGGATCCTGATTCTACTATTCATTTAGATATCTTTCCCAGCTTCATGTAATCTGTAAATCTGATAAGCATGTGATCAATGCCTTCTTTGACATCATGTTGAATAGTACAAGCAAATCCTTAAATTACTACACCAAAGAACTCCCTCCAAATTGGTACTGACCCATTAACAACTACTATTTGGGTCTGGCTGATCAACAAATTTTGAATTCACCTAACTGTCTTATCATCTAGCTCATGCTTCCCTCTTGTCCACAAAGATAGAATGAAAGATACTTTGCTGAAATCTAAGATATAGATAGCTACACATATCTATCAATCTAATATGTATGCATATACACATATATATGCATGCATATATATGAAAATTCTGTCAAAAAAGTAAATGAAGGTAGTAGGCTGGCATGACCTATTTTTTTAAGAATCCATGAAGGTTCCTATCAATCACTTCCTGTGAAAAAGCTTGGAAACAATCACTTTAATACTGACTTTTATAATTTTTCCAGGAATCACAGTGAAGTTTGTCACCCAATTCAGATTCCAACTCCAATAATACAACACCTTCTCTTGTTCTCCATGATTTATCAAAAATCACTAACAGCAACTTGTTAATTACAACACCTAATTCTTTCAGAGCCTTGGGATGTATTTCTAGTGTTGGTAACTCATGTCATCTTTAAGGGTGGCAAGTTCTCTGGTAACCATTTTTATCTTTTCTTCTGGTTCTCAAGATTATCTTTCTTAGCAAGGAACAATTGCCAGCAGTGATCATATGTATCCCCTGAAATTTGAGTGTCTACATAATCCTTTACACAGTTGTATGGTGCTTTGCCATTTACATTGGGCTTTCACATAAATGATCTCATTTGAGCTTAATAATACCCTTTGAGAGAAGTATAGCAAAGATTATTTTTCCCATTTTAAAAAAGAAAGGGAGGATCTGATCAATTAAGTGACTCTTCCAAGTTCACAAAGCTAGTTAATGGTCAATCCAGGATGTGAACCAGTAAACATATTGGCCTGCAAGCTCAATTTAAGTCAACAGTATGATACGGCAGCCAAAAATGTGAATTCAATTTTAGGCTTATTTAAGAGTCTCATAATATCCAGGATTAAGGCGGTGATAGTCATACAGTTTGCAGTACTGTAGTCAGTTCTTTTAGGAAAGATATTGATAAACTGGAGAATGTCCAGAGGAAGACAACCAGGATGATGAAGAACCCTGAGATCAAGCCATACAAGAATTAACTGAAAAAACTGGAGACATTTAGCCTGAAAAAGATAAGGCTTAGGAAGGTCATGGTAGCTACTTTAAAGCATTTGATGAGCTACCATATTAAAAGGAAATGGGATTAGATTTCTTAACCACAGATGGCAGAATTAGGAAGTTCAGAGAGAGAGAGAGATTTAAATCAGATATAAAGAAAAATTTCCTAAAAAAGGAGAGCTACCCCAAAGTGCAATCACTGTCTTGAGGGAGGCCATCTCCCCTTCACTGGACTTCTTCACGCTAAAGCTAGATGACTACTGGTTAAGTATGCTGCTGGGAGGATCCTTGTTCAGAAGAACTGGGTGTTCTTCTGAAGCAATGGGGAGCTCCACTGTTCATAAGACCTATCTGGGCCTCAGTTTCCTCATGTGTAAAACAAGAGGATTGGATTAGATGACCATTATGTTTCCTTCCATTTCTATGAGGTTGACTGCTGAGTGATGAATTTTTTCCATAGCATTCCATTCCATTCCATTCTTGCCATAACAACTCACTTACTACAATATAAAGTAGTTTAAAGTTACATAGATAGAAGGAGTGCTCATCCCAATGAAAGACAAAAATGTGCCAATGTAAAGACATAAACACTCACACACTGACAGATCATGTATTAGAGAGCTGGCCTTGGAGTTAGAAAGACCTAGGTTCAAATCCTACCTCTAACACATATTGGTTATGTGACCCTGGGCAAGTCCACTTAATCTCCAAGTTCCCAAGTAAGTTCGCTAAAACTATAAATTTCAAAACAGGCGCCAATCTGCATAGTTCGGGTGAGTTCCCTCTACCAAAAGAATCACAGGTCTGCTCCAAAATATGTACATAGAGGAACACAAATATACATATATGTATACAAATACACACATATATAAACACAAAGACATATATGTCATCTTAAAAAACTGGTGAAGCATTCATAGAGTCAAAGAACTTTAGAGCCGAAAGAGACCTTAGGGATCCTTTAATCCAACCTTTCATTTTACAGAAGAAAAAAATCAGACTTGTTCAAAGCTAAGTAATAAGTAGCAGACCCAGGATTTGAACCTAAGTCCTCTGACTTCAAATTCAGCACTCTTCCTATCATACCAGGTCTCTCCTCATCTCTCCTGACCTGTTTCCTTGCCTCTCTGAAGTCACAGCGAGTTTGTGGCAGAATCAGGACTAGATTCCAGATGTCTTGACTCTTATTCCAATGCTCTTTAAACCATGGAAACCCAATGATGTTCCCATTCTGTTTCGCTGCTCTAGTTAAGTGGTATTCAATGAGCATATTCGGGAAAGACTGGAGTGACTAGGGGTGAGAGGTAGTAAATTTAACCATGACCTCTGGTCTTAGAGCTAATGTCAGGGCCAGATACACATACCTTCCACTCCTAAGCTCTCTGAGCCTGGGGGGATTTACTTCCTTTCCCAAGGCCAGAAGCCCCAGAAATGATGTATGTTCACTGAAACAAGTATCCGTATAAGCAGGATGTGCTGACAAGAGAATTCTCTCATGCCCCTGATTTGAGAAGATCGGCGTAGCTGAAAAACTGATGGCAGAAGGATAGAGAACATCTGACCCAAGTTAAAGATCAGAAGTCAAGCAAGCTGAAATATGGAATAAAGAAGATCATTCTATTAGCTTAGACCAGACTTCAAGGTGTATTTTTAATGATTATACCTTTCCTCTGTGTTTTATTGCAAAATGAAATCAGGCTCCAAAGTATACCTCATTCAGTCTGTCAAGTGGTTGGAAGATCACCCAAGGGACACCTATTGTTCCCTGGGTCAAGAATCAGCTGTGTAAAAATACACATTACTCAGGTCAATTAACTACAGACAGCTGCAGAAGAGACTTGTTACCCAAGGACACTAGGCTCCTATTAAGGAAGTCTTATGTCCAGTAGTTAATGTAAGAGGGAGACAAAGAGGATGCAGAGTGCTGAAAGGAAGGAGAGCGGGTTGGGATTTGGGGAAAACCACAGGAAGGACAAACAGAAAGAAAGGGAAGGGAAATGGAAGATATAAGGTGAGTTCAATGTGTTTACAGAGAAGACAGAAAGCAAAACCAAAAATGAGAATTAAATTTTAACCACAAATGCATGGTGTAGGAAATATGCAAAAGGCATCTGAAGGCTTAACACATCAAAATAAGCACTGGTTCCTCCAAAGTAAAAAGCAGTCCATTTGGGGGGCCATGCACTTATTCTAGTGCTGCTATCCTAGTTCATTTCTAGACTCAACTTTGGGAACTACCTTCAAAGCATGTGACAGATCATTAGAGTCGCAAGTTACCTTGGAGATCCTTCATTCCGTACTTGAGGAAACTAAAGACCAAAGTGATTTGCCCAAGGTCATACAGACAGGAAATGTCAGAGCCAAATTCCAACTATGATTCTTTGGCTCCAAGTTTAGCAGTCTACTATAACTGACTGACTCCAAAATCCTTCAGTCTTGCCCAACTGGACTTCTGTCTCCCACTGAAAAATACCTGCTTGTTTTCTAGCCCCCACCCATGCCCTGTGCTTATATGGGTTTCTAATCCTCCTCCTCTCTGCCTCTCCAAACTCTATGTATTGTTTAAGCTCTTCCATGAAACTTTCCCTAGTTCTCCCAGTCAACAATTACCTTTCCCCTCAGACCTCACAAAACACTTTGTGTACATCCCTCAAATGTAGTTATCAATTTTTCTTGGTCAGGAGTAATGTAGGAAATAATACAATGTAATTACTTACATGATTATATGTATTATCCCCCTACTAGATGGTGAACTCTCAGAGGGCAAGAACTGTGATTTAGTTATATTTCCCTGTACTTAGAACAATTCTCAGCACATAGCAGTTGCTTACTAAATATTTGGTGAATGAGTGGATGGGATGGCAGAAGCCTCTTTGGCTTTGCTCTTCATACCTAAATCCAGCCCAGCCCAGGTAGCTTCCTGGAGACTCATGGAGGGGAAACCCTGCCAATTTTCTCCCATGCTCGGCCTCTACTGGCCTGGATTCTGGCCTGAGTCTCCAGCAACAGCTGCTCCACGCCAGCGGTGGCCTCAAGTCTCACTCTTCAGGCACCTAACCCACACTGAGACCTAGACATTGATGCACAGGATGGAATATCTACAATATTTTCAAATCCTCTCTAGGAGTGAATTTGATTTGTGGAAGCAGCTAAAAGTCACTCAAAACCAAGACTGGTGAATGATGTGACAGGGCTAGTAACAGCATGTCTGGTCAAAAACGAGTCCAGATGTAGTTGAAGCAATGTCAGAAGCACAGAAAGGAGCCTGCAGCCTCCCAAGAGGGTGGCATTCATTTGGATATACAAGTTTTGGTCTGTTTATTTTTAAAATAAGTCACATGGCTACACAGTCACACCTCATCTGGTCCATCTGTTAAAAGCCTCTCACTGATTTATAGTCGACTACACCTTGAATGGAAGTGTGCATGCAAACAGACAGACCAAATCCAACTCTTTATACATGGAGCTTTCTCCTACAATTTGAAACTAGACTTCACTAACCATCCCATTTCTCACAGGTTAACCTATAATGTCCAAGTTAAACAAATGAATCAGAGAAGCATGGAATATGAGAGCTGGGATGGACCTTAGAAGTCATCTAGTCCACATCCCCAATCCTCCTTACCCCAGATTTTACAGATGAAGGAACAGGCCCAAAGAGCTTAAGTGACTTGCCCAAGGTAACATGTGAAGTAAGGGACAGAGCTGGGATTTGAACCCTGGTCCTCTGACCCCAAATCCATCACTATTTGCACTGTACTACAGTGCCTCCAACACTATATCCCTTTCAGTTTCAGATTCTTATATCCTAGTGACATAAGGCTATAGATTTAGAACTGGGAGGGACATCAGAGTTCATCTGGTCAAACCCTCTCATAAAAGAATGAGGAAATTGAGGTCTAACTGTAGGAACTTGCCCAAAATCACACAGGAAGGAAGGGAACCAGGACTGAAATCTAGAACCTTTGACTAAAAATCCAGTGTGATTTTCTCTATACCTTCCTATCTATCTATTCTATTTTCCTGACTCTGAACACTCTTTGACCTGCAAGAGTTTTTGCTGACTGAACCACACGGTTTGGCTTTGGTTAGATTCAATTTAGCATTCAATTCCATACTGTCACAATTAACTCACAAGTCTGTGGACTGGGACCATACCATATTCTCCAATCTCCCTTGCAACTGCTAACACTGTGGAAGGAACACTGGAGACACTTACTAAACACCTGATACCTTGCTGACTTCATGATTTCATTATAGTGGGTATTACCTCAACCGGGAAAATCACCACCTTCTATGTCTTTTTATCACCTGTGATTCTTATCTATGCCTTCCTGCAAATCTTCTACCAAGGATCCACCCAACAGAATCCTTCATCTTGTTCTCAGGGGCAACTCAGCAGCACTCAGGCTGTCTTTCCTCAGTTTGCCCATCAGCTCTCTCTCACTGGCTCTATGATAGTAGCATCTCCTTTTCAAATCAGATATGCCTTTTATGTCTGTTATGGTTTATGCTCAAAGTCAGGAAGATCTGACACAGAATTTAAGTCCTATCTCTGACATGTACTGACTGTGACCCTGAACAAATCATTTAACCTCTACGCATCTAAGACTATGAGTTTCAGAGAAGATAACAATTTCAATTGGTAGAGGGCATTTCCTCACCTTGGAGTGTCCTATAATAATGAAATCCCAAGTCTTCCCTTATTCCTATACCACTTTTTACATATGTTTCCACTGGTAAGATGCATAATCTTGCTTAAATCCAGCTTGCATATTTTCTTTGCCCTTTAGGATATTTATAATGTTATTTATTCTAAGATTATGGTGTTCTATGAGTCATGAACATATAGCATCACTTGGAGAACACCAGTGTTAAAGAATGCTGGGCTTTCTTTTGAAGTAACAAATTCAAATCATTGAGAAGGTTTATATAATTTTCAATAGAACTTGTAAAGTTCTTGAGAAACATAATCAACGATGCAAAGTGGCAGCCACGAAAGTTAATGAGATCTTGGGCTACACTAAAAAGTACATTGTCTAGGTAAAGGAAGTGATAAAGTGATACCAGTGTGGTGATGTGGAGGTATAGACAGGAAATCCAAGGATCTGAGTTTTGATCCTGACTCTGGGACTTACGCGGTAACTTTGGATTACATACTTCACCACTATGGGCCTCAGTTTCCTCAGCTGTAAGTTGAGACAAGTGGACTACCTGAGCTCTAAATTTCTTCCAGCTCTAAATCTATATTCCTAGGATACTCCTGTTATATTCTGCCCTCGTCAGGCTACATCTGTCTCCTGAGGAAAAGCTAGAGAGTTTCCAGAGAACTACCTAGCTGAGGAAGGAAAACATTGGAGATACTTAGCCTAGAAGAGATTTAGGTGGGGACACAACAGCACTTCAAGGGTCATAATGTGGAAGAGGGATTGCTTTGTTCAGTCCTAAAGGGCAAAAGGTGGCAGTTAGTTAGTGAACTTCCCAATAATTAATTCTGTATCAAAGTAGAATGGGTTGCCTCAGGAGATCCTGTGCTCCCCTTCATGAGAAGTCATCAAGTAAAGGCTGATGATCATTCCTTAAACATATAACAGAAGGGATTTTTATTCAGGTACAGATTAGATGTTCTCTGAAGTCCCTTCGACACCAAGACTCACGATTCTCTTTCTGCTTTACCAATTTCGGGTCTGCTCATTCTTAAGCTTAAACACCTGTTCAAGACATGCATATATTAGGACTAACTCTAACAGCTATCAGTCAGGCTGTATGTCACAAACTGGTACTTCCCATGCTTTCTAATAAGTACTTACTGAATAATAACAACAAACATAATTAAAGCTTACCATTATGCAGTACTCTACAGTTTCAAAGGGCTTATCTCATTTGAGCCTCACAACAATTCTGGAACAGGAGGCGGGGATGGCATCATCAGCTCCATTTTACAAAGGATAAGCTGAGAGGGGAAGTGAATTGTCTACAGTTACACTGATTATAAAAAGAGCATAGTTGGGGCTTGATTCCTGATTCCAAGTTCAATGCTCTTTCAACTACAACACAAGGAAGTCAATGTTCCCTTTCCCTTAAAAGGGAAACATGCTTTCTGAAGTATGTTGCAAAAAAAGAGTCAGCCTCAGACACTTACGAACTGTGTGCCCTGGTCAAGTCACTTAACCTGTTTGCCTTAATCTCCTGAAGAAGGAAATGGCAAACCACTTAAATATCTTTGCCAAGAAACCCCAAGGGCAGTCTTGGCATGCTATCGTCCGTGGGGTCACGAAGAGTCAGACACCACTGAATGACTGAACAACCAAGTATTACCTAGGGGAATATGGAGCAGAGATGATAGAGCAGACCAAGACCCACCACCAGGGCCGGGACCACAATTTCGAATATCGTCTCAATTGTCCCTGCTTGTACACAGTAACTGAACCTCGCTGTTCTGGATGAACAAAGACATGGAAAAGCAATAAAAGCCTGCAAACTATGTGAGAAAGGTGTAGATGCCACTGAGGCACTAAGAGAATAGTAAGACACCATAACGTGACTGAGAGAAATAGGCAATAGTGCATGGTATATGAAGGGGTCATATTCCATGGGGAAAGGTCTGGGAAAAATCTGAGAGGTTAGGGCTTGGCGGGACTAGAAAGCTATCTGCAACAGGGATTTCTGGAACGGTGCATTCTGGTCACCAGACACAGGTTCACTCCAGATGCTGTATTTTCCTTTCAAGTAAGACAGATGATTTGCCTAGTCATACCAGAGGAGAAACAGATGCCCAGCCTCAAATTACAGAACAACAAAAGCAGCCCACATTGCTGCCCCTCCCAACAGAACTGAACAGAATCCCCCCAGGAGTGAGACTTTTAACCATGTCACCCAACATCCCTAGCTCTGAAAGAAATATCCTTTTCATTCCTCCCTCTCTTTCATTTAGGGAGTCTATAACATGGCTATGACTACACCTACTTTAGTATGTGTAGTATGTAGTATGTAGTATGTGTAGCATGTAGTATGACTACACCTACCAATAGTTTATAGACTCACAGGGTCATACAGAACTGGAAGGGGCCTTAGAGGTCATCTAGTTCAACTCACTCATCTTAAAAACAGAGAAACCAAGCAGAGAGGTTAAGCAATCACACAGGTAGTAAACAGCAGAGCTGTTATTCAAAACCAGGTCCTTCAACTTCAGGCACTCCCCCTTCCCTTGTGGCCAGGCTTCAAAGCATACACACAGGTGATGCCTGGCTGACCTGTGCACATCCCAAGGACAGTCACAGAACTGCACTGAGAACACTTGTAACTCACTGAAGTTGCCTCCATCTTGTCCTTGCTGAGACAATGAGCTCACTTGTGGAGGCAGACTCATTGGGAGGAGGGCATAAGGATGATGTAGTAGGAAAAGTACCATAGTGAGTATAGTTACTCCTTCTATGTCAGAGAGGTTAGGGGCACAGAGCCCTCAAGATCTGGAAAATCCTCATTAAAATTTCTGGCCCTCCCTTCATAACAGAGAAGAAGTCTGAATGTCTTCTTTTTCTTTTAAGGGGTGTTTACAGTATCTTATTGTAAAATTTGGGCTAAGTATTTGGTTATAGGCTCTGTGTCATCTACTGACCTTTGCATGTCATCTATGGCTTCTGTAAAACTGCCCAAAAACTCCCATTTAATTTCTTACACTGACCCACAATGTATCAAACCATGATGGGGAAAACTGCAATGTGGAAGGGATAACTATTAAAAGACTTTTGCTTGAATCCCAGGTCTGCCAATGCCTGACGAGGTGTATGGTATTATTAGACAAGTCACTTCCTCTTTCCAGACTTGTTCCCTTTTTGTAAAAAGAGGAAGTTGGACTAGATTGTCTCTAAGCTCCCTCACAGCTCTAACATTTTGTGGTCTACGGTCTCTTCCAGCTGTGACATTCTATAACCTTCAACAGCCAGAGCATCATTTCTTAGCAACAATTCTCTGGGTGCTTTTTAACTAGGGACATTACTAGCCCTGGCTCCAGTTTATATGTGGAGTGGGATTGCAGAGCTCAAATCTTGCCTCTGATGCTGACCACCTGTGTCTCCTTGGGAAAGTCATTTAACTTCCTGGGACTCAGTTTCCTCATCTAGAAAATAAGGTCGTTGGACTAAATGTCTTCTAAGGTCCCTTCAAACTCTGCATATCTGATCCTATGATCGTACTCATGTGGTATGGCTTTTATACATCTTTGATTGACTCAGAGAGATCAGAAGCAAACTCTGTATTGCTGGCCTATTGGACGAAGAGGATAAGAAAGGTCATTCATTTGTGTCCTATTTACTTTTCTAATTGCTTTCTTTCCCCAATACAGCCTTGAAAGGCCCACAAAACTTGATGACTAAGATGCAGAACCTCACCAAAGCTACTACCATCAGATTTGTTATGCTGGGGGAGAAGAGAAAAGAAAGGGAAGGAAAGTTTAATTTCCTTTACAAATGAGTACTGAAGTCTACTTAGGGAAAAGCTGGTTGGAGGGGGCTGGGGAGGTGGGGTGTTATTCACCTGAAAGTCAAAAAGTAGTGCAATGAGCAATTTTTAAAAATCAGGAATCTCCATTTTAGAATCCTACAATGACAGGGATGAAAGAGACCTTAGAAATCCAAGCCAACACCATTATTTTACACATGATGTAAATTGAGGCCCAGACAGGGGGAAGGACTTGACTAAGGTGATAGTTCCTACTATATATCAACTTTGTAAATTAAAATTTTGTATTGAGTAGCAGTGTGATTTTTTTTTCAGAACTCTCTGAGGTATGTAATGCAAGTGTCCTTATCCCCATTTTACAGATGAAGAAACTGAAGTTCAGTAAAATACTCCGTCCAAGGTCACATAACTAGTAGGTGAGAGAGTCAGGGTCCAAAACCAAGTATCTCTTGATTCCAAGGTCATTGTTATTTCCACTTTATTCTTTTGTTGTAGAGAAACTATAGATAAGGAACATGTACAATACATATCTGTGTGGAAATTTCCTCTTCTGATGCAGATCCTACCTTATTTGTAACTCAGCAGACGAGCCTTAAGTTGGCTAAGGCCTAAAGAGGTTATACATAACTGTAAGAACATGATAATAATAATAATAGCTTGCACTTATATAGCATCTACAATATGCCAGGCAATTGTAACAGGGTAAGCTGTTAAAATTATCTCATTTGATCCTCACTAAGGCAAAGAGAGGTAAAGGGGCTTGCCCAAGGTCACACAGCTAGTGTATGAGGCTAGATTTCAACTCAAGTATTACTGAGTCTAGGCCCAGCACTCTCCACTGTGCCACTAAGCACATTTTTTTTTTTTTGTGGAGGGTCCACACCTCTGATCTCAGTGTAGGCCAGAGGTTCTTAAATTTTTTTTTTGCAGAACTGGAGGGGACCTCAAAGGCCATTTAGTGAAACCCTTTTTATTTTAGAGATGAGGAAACTAAGGCCCACAGAGGGGAAGAGACATACCCAGGGTCACACAGTATGCTGAGGCAGGACTCGAATCCAGTTCATCCTGACTCAGTCACACTACACCTCTATGGAGCATGCTCAGGTGTCCCTGATACCTTCAACCAATGATAAAACTTCCTAGCACTGACAGAGTCTATGTGATCTTAGACAAGTCACTTGACTTGAGGCCCAGGCCTCAGGAAAATGGGGCTGAACTCAATGACCTCTAAGGTCCCTTTTAGACCTGAATCTATGATCCTAAGACTTCAACTTTTCTTCTCGAAGAGGATAATTCAAGTCAAAGCCCAAAACTTATCAATAACACTGACATACGGGCAGCTAGGTGGCGCAATAGATAGGGCACCAGCCCTGGAGTCAGGAGGACCTGAGTTCAAATCCAGCCTCAGACACATAACACTCACTAGCTGTGTGACTCTGGGCAAGTTACTTAACCCCAATTGCCTCACTAAAAATAAGTAAGTAAATAACACTGACATAAATCCAGAGAACGGAGTCTTTTTTTTTTTCTTAGTGATCCTAACTGCTCTCAATCTCAGGTTTGCTATCTGTTTGAATCAAGATTTCTCATTTCCAGCCTTCTTACCTGACAAGTCCAAGACCAGCATTTCCACGAGTTAAAATCCCCACCTGCGGTGCTCATCTCCTCCGACAGGAGCACGAGGGCCCAGCTAACCACTGCAATTCTCCAGGTTACCCTCTCCAAGCCCTGGTTATTCTATCATTACACCTCCTGCCCTGTTACCACGCTGTCTGACTTTGACGAACAATCAGTAAGCGCTCATACTCTTGTTACTCTTTAAGGTTTGTACAGAGTTTGATGTATATTATCTCATCTGAGCCGCATGGTAACACAGTGAAGTAGTTGCTACAGGAATTATTTTCTTCATTTAACAGATCAGGAAACTGAGGCTCAGAGAGTTTAAGGGACAAGTTATGCAGCTAGTGAGTGACTAAGATG
This sequence comes from Vombatus ursinus, assembly GCF_900497805.2. NCBI lineage: Eukaryota > Metazoa > Chordata > Mammalia > Diprotodontia > Vombatidae > Vombatus > Vombatus ursinus. The sequence goes on from NW_020947062.1 coordinate 21,966,723, forward strand.
GGACATGGACTCAGGTCTTGCCTGATTCCATGTCCAACATTCAGTCCATTCCCATTCACTTTAGACAGAGGCGACAAAGCTAGGAGGCCTACCATTTAATCTCTCTGAGCCTCTATTTCCTCATCTGTAAAACTGGACTATATAAGTATTACATATGACACACACATAAAAGTATAATTATATAAGTATATATAAGTATTAGACTAGATGGCCTCTAAGAAGCCTCCCCTGACAAGTCCCTACTGGGCAGCTAGTGGTGCAGTGGACAGAGTGCCAGGCCTTAAGTCAGGAAACCTGAGTTTAAATCCAGTCTCAGTCACTTACTGTGTGACCCCAGGCAAGTCACTTAACCTCTGTTGCCTTGATTTCCTCAACTGTAAAAAGCGGATAATAGCAGCACCTACTTCCCAGGGTTGTTGTGAGGATAAAATGAAATACAATGTGTAAAGCACTTGGCACAGTGCCTGGCACATAGCAGTGACTAAAATACTATTTATTATTACTTATTATTATTCTATGTATTGAAGAAAATGTGTTATAATGGAGAAAGCACTACATTTTAAGTCAGAGTTCAAGTACCAAGATATGCCACCAGTTAACTAGGCAGCCTGCTGCATGATTCTAGATGACTAACATTTTTGTTCAGCAGGAGCCAGAATGATCCTTAAAGAGGCCTTTTCACTGTGCTTGCCAAAAGATATTGCAGGCAGGCAAAAAGCGGACAACACTTTTTGAAGTGTTTGAACTTAAAGAGTAAGGCTTCAGAAATGTTCTCCATATGCATAAAGCCTTTAGTTGCCCCCCATCCAAGCAATCCTATATGCTCTCTTTCTCCTCCCTGTCTTTGTCGGTCTCTTCCTCTCTCTCTCCCTCTCCCCCCTCCTTTTTCTTTCTCTTTGTCTCTGTATCTGTCTCTCCCTCCCCACGAAATCTTCCCAAAGCCAGGGAGTACATGCACATGTCACCTCTTCGTTCAACGATCTACAATAGCTCCCTACTAATGATGACTGGACAAATCCTAGATTCACAGGCTGTTTAAACCCAGCCTCAACCTAGCTCTCTAGTCTTATCCTCCTCTAGTCTTGTCTTTAACTCCTCCTATATCAAACTCTCCCACCAGTCCTATCAACGTTACCTTGGCATCAACTCTGTCCCTTCCTCTCTAGACCCACTGTCACTCCCATCATTAGCACTCCTATGAACTATTCCAATAGCTTCCTTATAAGCCTTATTGATTCTCTAATTTTTATTTCTCCAATCCATCCCTCATGCTGAAGCCAAAATAATCTTCCACAGAATCAAAGAATCATAGAAACAGACTAGAAATGGACTGAGGGACATGCATGTGGTCATGTTACTCTTCTGCTTAAAAATCTTCAATGGCTCCCTACAACTTAAGGACTCAAGTTCAAATGCCTTTAAAACACTCAAAGACCTTCACAACTGGGTGACACCTAAGCCTTCCAAACTTATCTCATAATATTCTCCTCCCACAAGCTCTGAGCTCTAGCCAGAGAGATCAAAACTCCTGCCTCCAACACACTTTGTACTCTCCTGCCTCCATGCATTTGTTCACACTGCTTCCTATACCTGGGATGTCCTCCCTTCCCTTTTTGTCTAACAGAAAAGAAAAATTCCTTAGAGTTGAGGTTATAAAGGAAAGAGGTTTCATGGAGGAGGTGGCTTGAGTTTTAAAGGAAATAGCCCTTAAAGTCTAACTCAAGAGCCAATTCCTCTATGAGGCTTCAATAATCCCCTCCCCTGGTCCCACCCCAACTTCACAAAGCAGAGGTATCCTAGTAAGAATACTAGATTTCAAGTCAGAAGGGACACGGGTTTGAATCCTGCTTCCAATACTTACTAGCTGTGTGGCGATGGGCAAGTTAAGTTCTCCAAGTCTGCTTCCTTCACTTCCAAATGGAGATCATACCCATAATATCTATCTCACAAGGCTGCTATACAAGTCAAATGAGATAAAGTGTGTATGGTGCTTTACATAAACCTTAACGTGCTACTTAAATGTCAGCTATTTTTCTCGTTTTGTGCCTATCTCTAACGCACTTATGTGATACTGTATATTACAATTACGTATCTTTCCCTGTGAGACTGTAAAATCCAAGAAGGAAGAGCTTCTTAATTAAACTTTGTGTCTCCCGCAGCACAGTAATTCAGCATACTTTAAGTGCTTAGTATTAGTTTGTGAACAAATGAATATATTCCGTATCCCAACCAAATTGCTGTACTCACTTTCCACCATGAAAGCCTTATCTTCCCTTACGAGTCTTGCTTATAATGTTCTCTCACTGCCTGAAATGCCTCATTCCTCCCTCTGCTTCCACCCCCACTTATTTAAACGCTGCCCTTTCTTCAAGATGCCACCTCCTCCTCCATGAAACTTTCTCTAATAACACACCAAGAGACCTCTCCATCCTCCATCTTCCAAAAGTTCTTGTTGTCTTTATCATTCATATGGGACATGCTACATGTTGCCTTGTAGCGTATTTATCTCTGTTCATGCCTTAAGCCCTCCCTACAACCTCTACTAAACCAAGAGCTTTGTGAGGACAATGGTCCCACAGGCCTTTGCAAATAATAGACGCTTAATATTTGTTGAAAGAAAATGTTCTCACTGGAGCAAAAATTAAATGACCATAAAATGATAGTGAAGAGTATACTAATCTCTTTGAGCCTCTTTCCTCATCTGTAAAATGGAGGATTGGATTAGATGATCTCAAAGCTACCTTCTAATTCCAAATTTATGATTCTCCTCTCATTCTGATTAAGGGACTTTAAAGTATAAACTTGAAGGTGAGTCATCATCCTCCTTAACCCGGGATTCCAACATCCCACTAAAAAGAGATCAAAGAATATTAGAGGATTCTAAATGTTGGAAGTCTATTCATTAAACACTGGTCCTCCTGCCTCCTCACAACCGCAAGATTACCACTGCCCTTTGTCACAGCTAGGCCCCCATGAACTATGCATGAAAGTACAGAATGATAACTGGTCAGGTAGACCTAACTCTCCATGAGGTCATTCCTAGTGTCCTGCATTTGTCAGTGCCCCATAGCTGCTCAAATTTACTTTATATTTACTTTGTATATGTATACTTTGCATATGATTTACAATAATAACTAATACTATTAACTAATAGTTAATAGAGCACATTAAAGTTTGCAAAGTACATGACAGAGTATCTCATTTGATCTTCAAAATAAACTTTTAAGGCAGATATTGTCCCCATTTTACAGAAGGAACAGGGAATACAAGGGGAGTTTTGGATTATTACATATGCTGCAGACATATTTGATGCATTGGTTCATTTGGCAAAACTGGGTTTTTTTCCTCTTTTATTCTTTGTTAGAAGGGATGACTCTCTGAGTAGGAAGAGGAAAGATATGTTCAGAAACGAAGGTCATGCAAAGATAAAAGATATCAATAAAAATAAGATTTAAAAAGCTTTTTTAATTGAAGTGAATTGAAAGTATCATGCTGCAGGATACAAGGCACTCTAACATTCTGCCAAATGTAGTGCTTAGAGCCTTGTTCTGGGAGTTAGAAACCCTGGGTTTTCATTCTAGACTTTCTGGTAATTTGCTCTGGAAACCTGAGCTAAGTCCCTTGCCCTCTTTGAGCCTCAGTTTCTTCTGCTGTAAAATGTGAGGATCATGCAACCTGATCTCCAAGGTCCTAAAACCAATCTAATAATCTTAATTTAAAACATGACTGTTTTCAAAGCACTTACACATATATGAATGTGGGCCCTTCACAACAACCCTATGAGGAAGGAATTGTAGTAGTTTTTTTTTTCATCCTAGCCTGTAATTTCATTGGGTTAAGGAGTTCCTGATCAATTAAGTCCCTTTATCAATGTAGATCAGTACCTGATAAGGAACTTATCATTTTAGAGAGTCTGGGGTCATACAGACAGTATGTGTCAGAGGTGAGACTGAAACTCGGTCTTCTTGACCCTAAAGCCAGTTCACTACCCACTATGTTAGTTTGCTTCTACAATAAGCAAAAATAATTGCCTCTATTTAATGGATGAGAAAATGGAAGTTCAGAGTACAGGCAGACTTGAAAAGCAGTGGATTCCTCATCACTGGATGTATTTGAGCAGCCTGGATGATCCCTTTCAAGCAAAGTCAAAAGGCACTACTGCTTTGGACAATGGATGACTGTCCGAGCAATTACTGACTCCCAACCCACTGTTCTTTCCCCTAGATTATCTATCTGTAGTGTATCTTACCCACTCCTGGTTGAACACTTTACACAGGAGTTGGTTTGCACTAGCATGACAGTTTTGCCTTCTTATTTCCCAAGTGCCAAAAGTAATAGCAGTGGGACAACAAAAATATGGCTCCATGAGAACTAGGTCTATTAGATTTGAGGAACCTAAACCCCATCTTGTTGAGACTTATATTTCAATAAATATTCAATTAACATTTATTAAGTTCCTACTCTGTGCAAAATATTATCAGCAGCCTTGGAATCCAAAAGACCTGGGTCAAGGTTCTGCCTCTGACACTTATCAGTTGGGACAAGTGACTTAACCTCCCTGTTCCCATGGCCAATCTCTGAGACATTAAGTTGTACAACAGGTGCTCATCTATACTAGCAGATAAGAGTTCCTCTTATTAAGGAAATCACAGGTCCAGACAGAAAAAAAATACATAATACAAAACAGACAGACATGAAACTATCCCTGACCTCAAGGAGTTTAATTTTTACTAGTGGGATTCTATAGGAAGCCTTTTCCCTAAAAAAACTCCTCCAACTTCCCCCAGTCTCAAGTGTTCCATCCCTTCTCAAATTTTCTTCAACCACTTTGTCTGGAGCTCGCCTTTGTGGTAACCGCATCCTCCTTTGTAAAATCTTTCTTTGGCACGTGCCTTTTGTACATGCCTTATCCACACCGCCAGCTCCTTGAGGACAGAGACTGCATTCCTCATTTGAATCCCCAGGCTCTAGTATAGGGTCTCACACATAGAAGGTGCTTAATAAATGTTCATTAAATTGCATTCTTTCCAACTATCCCAACACGCCCCTGCTACTCCACATAAATGGTCTGTCCCCTAAGCACACCCCACTTATCCCTGTCTCTATGTCTGTGTTCATGCTGCTGTCTTAGCCTGAAATGCCCTCCTCCTCCTCTTTTTTCTGTGCCGATCCATATTCTCCCCATCCATCAAAGCTCAGCTCAAAGCCCACCTCCTCCTGCAAGCCTTCTTTAAATTCCTCAGCCCACACTGATCTCCCCCTTTCCTGAACCTACGTCTATATCACATTTTAGCATTTAAACATATTATTCACCAATTGTTTCTTTGTGCATAAAGTCATGTCAGACTGTAAACTTGAGAGGATAAACTCTACAGCTTCTTCTTCTCCTCTGTGTCTCCCCTTTCCCCCCAAATAACCCTCTCCCCCACCCACCCCAGGCTCCACAAAGAAGCTCCAGGTTGGGCACACAATACATGTCCTGTGAATGCTTGCTGGATGGCCACTTCACATCCAAGTTGAGTCAGACTCACCAGTCAGATATTCCAGCACAGCAGCCATGTACACTGGAGCACCCACCCCAATCCTGTACTTGGGGTGTCCTTTCTTAATGTACCGCAACATCCGCCCCACAGGGAAGATAACTCCAGCCTTTGCTGACCGGGAGGTTTTGGTGGACTTCTTCTTCCCACCCCGGCTTGACATCTTGTTTTTTCCTGGATGTGAAACAGCACACTACAAAGGCAAAGGGAAAAAGCAATCAGATCTCCCACTCTAATTCTGGGATCGTCTGGAACAGGACATGCATGCACAGACTAATAGTCTACCTCATATTTGTCCAAATGAAGGCAAATAAAAGACAGTGGATTCGGTTCTTCCATCTAGACTTGAAAAGAAGACTTAAGTCCTCTTTATTCTCTTGGAATGAATTTGCTCCTCCCTCCTTTAAATGATTCCACTTTCCATGTCCGACACTGTGACATCCATTTACTTTATTTGCCATTCCATTTAAATATTACCATGAAAATGATTACTGTCCTTAAGTGCCTTTATACTGTATACTTAAAAGAGAAAATTGGATTTCTTTGCTAGGTTCTCTATGCTTTATATTTAATCATTATATTTACACAGAACTAAAACCCAGGGCTTATCTATTTGCTGACCATAAATATTTTGAAGCTACTTCACTGGCATGGAGAATGACTGAATCTTAAAATCCATGACTAACTTAATGCCTATGGTTCTAAGTGGCAAGAGGAACCACCTTTCAAGTCTCCTTGGAATTTAATTTATGGGCACCCCGAACTTGAAGGTTCTACCAAATACTTGCTGAGTCTAGAGAGAAACAGCAGGCAGTCCCTCTCCCTCCTCTAACCTGTTACAGGTGATGCTAAAGAATCAGGCAGGCAGTGAGAGGAAGCCAAGTGGGGGAAAGCAGCAAGACTGACAGCTAATATTGCTACACTTACATAAAACATACCTTAAAGATACAGGGGAAAATGCTACATTTGGAGTCCAAAGCAGTGGGTTCAAATCCTGTCTTGACTTATTCACTAATTATGTGACCTTGGGCATAGGATGTAAGATATCACGAGGGCAGGAATGATTTCATTTTTGTTTCTGCATCCCCAGGGCCAAGCCTAGTTCTTAGAACACAGTAGGTCCTCAATAAGCACTTCAATTTAAATTCTCTGAAACCTAACAGGTAGCAAGGTACAGTAGATAGGATGCTAGACTAGAAGTCAGGAAGACCCACTTCTGAAACTTAGAGGCTGTGTGATTCTGGACAAGTGCATAATCCCTGTGAACCTCAGTTTCCTCATTTGTAAAAGGAGGGAGCTGAACTAGATGACCTTTAAGGGCCCTTTCAACTCTAAATCTATGATCCTGTCCTCCTTGGCTCATATTTTTTGAATAGTAAGTTTTCTTAAGCACTCGATACCATGAACCAGTGTATGGGAAATTATTTTTTATTACATTAACAACCAGTTATTAAATTAGGATTAAGGCTTTTGCTCTTTATTTCCTCATTCAGGGACCAGCCCCTGGAAGTCAGTCAGTCAGTCTCTGAAGGACAAGACTGACAGATGAGGCTGGTAGATGAGACTGTCCAAATCCTCTGTGAACATGCTCCACAATCTTGAGTGGGACCCCACCCAACCATGAGACCTCACTTCTGCTTAAAGTACAAACAGAATCTAATCTAGGTGAATTTCAGCCCCAAAGCATTGAGTCCATGTCCTTGTACTGCTCCCTCCCCCCACTGAAATTTAGGGTAACCCAGCTCATGGAGAAAACCAACCAGAGTGGTCTGGGTAGAGACAGATTCCTTTGTCCAGATTGCTGGAGGTGGCCGAGTCTCACGATGAAGTCACATTCTCAGCAGGAGGATGTGAAGACTTTTAGCCCACTTCCTCACTAATATGTTTGGCTTCTCATTAAATTGTTCACCAATCAGGGTTGATTTTTATCTGTCAGGGGCATTCCCTTTTCCAAAAGTACATTAAGGCTTCCAGTCTCTTCATGTTTTTTGTCTTTAGCTACCGAGAGAAACCAATGACCATCAATTTATTGATTATTAACTAGGCTAATTAATAAATTGATTATTAATTACTCAGAAACTGTCTCTTGGGTTTTTCATTTGTGTCAAGTGTGATGGAACAATGAAGTTGGTGTCAAGAAATGTAGTTCACTTTACAATTCATAGAATATTTTCCTCAAAATTACTCTTTGAGAAAGTAGGTAGTGTAAATCCTATTTTTCCATTTGACAAGTGAGAAAATTGAGACTTAAGGGATTAAGTGATTCATCTACACAACTGGTAAACAGTTGACCTAAGACTAGAACCTCGGTCTTCCAGTTTGAAATCCAGCATTCTCTCCACTATACCTTGCTGCCACAGTATAGAATTCTCAGCAGAATCACTGACTATTGGCAGTTCACATGACCCCTTTATCTGCTCAGTTTCTTAATCTATGAAATGGAGCTAACATCATTAAATAAGGCCTCAGTCATCAGTCCAGAGGGCCAGTTATATATAATGTTATTTCAGCTCACTGAAGGCCATAGAAATATGTTTATAAAAACACTAATTACAGTCTCATAAACAGCACTACCAGGTACACTCTGTTCACTGCATCAGGCATTTTCCAATGATGCAACATATTTTATATCTGTCTCACTATTTCATTCTTCCCCTTTGGGGTTCCAATGTCCCTTGAGAGGCCTGGTTCAAATGTGTGTAAGCTTAATTCTTAGAAAAATCAGAGTTCTATGACAGACAAATCTGATAGGAGCTAAGGCAACTCAAGCCTTCGTTCAAAATCAATCCCAGGGGCAGCTAGGTGGCACAGTGGATAGAGCACCAGCCCTGAAGTCAGGAGGACCTGAGTTCAAATCCAGCCTCAGACCAAACACTTGACACGTACTAGCTGTGTGACCCTGGGCAAGTCACTTAACCCCAATTGCCTAAAAAAAAAAAAAAAAACACAAAACAAAAAAAACAACAGAATCAATCCCTGAGGTAGTTGTCCAAAGAAGACAGATCTTATTGTTTGTGATACATCTATGCCACCAAAGGATGGCATATTGCCCCCTAAAGGCTAGATAAAGCAGAAACAGGGCTTATGGCTTATAGTTAGAAATGCAGTCCTCAGAATTACAAGCCTTGCTCATTTAAATGAGAATGTTTATATTTGGTGTCTATCAATGCAATGCATCTCATTCCTTTACAATACCAAGAGGTCTGGATAGACTGTGTCTTATGTCAACTTTACATCTTCACCACTATCTAACAGTACTTTCAATGGTAAGTCACAGCCCTAGCTTCTGGAAATTAGTCCAACTCCCTCATTTTAGAAATGAGAAGGGAAAGATGGCAGAGTAAAAGCAATAACTTGCTAGAACTCTCCCCCAAATCCCTCCAAATACCTGTAAAAAATGGCTCTAGAAATGAGGAAACTGAGGTTCACAGAAGTTAAATGCACCAAATCAAAAAGTTAAGAGTCACAAAGGTAATAAATTACAATGCAGGGCTGCAACCTGTGCCACCAACCTCATTGGCCTGCTGTGAAGAATGCTTAATAAAAATGTTTGTTGAATGAATGAATGTGACTTAAAATAAAAATGTTTGTTGAATGAATGAATGTGACTTAAAATATTCCTTATTTACAGGTGCTTCTACCCACTAAAAGCAGGAAATGTTTGGCTCATATAATGTCTGAAGGATCCAAACCTGGCTTTGAATAAACATTTTGCTACCTTCTGCGTAGTGTTACTGCAAATTATTTCTTAGAACCATAAGTCCAAATAGAAATTTCCATTGAGTCTATGGATATCAAAGTCACGTACTGCTATTACAATTTTTAAAATGGGTGGGTGTTTCTGTATTTTAAATAGAAGCATATGAAAAAGTGATAAATATTTCCTGAAATTAGTTTAGCTCTTTATTTGAACTGTGACTTTAGCTCATAACACCCTTCAACAATCCCTGGGGGCATGGTTTACCTTAAGTAGTTAGTCATAGTTGCCTTCAGTGACTTTTGGCTAATTACAGCTAGAGAAGAGGATGACCTCTGCTCGACAGAGGAACAATTACACTTCTGTGCTTGACAGGCTCTGAAGCACATCTTGTTCCCTTGAATTAAAGTTCTCCGTCCCATTTTGTACTCAGGTATTCACAGGATCTGTTTCCAGCAGCTTGCCCTGAAAAACTGAATAGCCCCAACTTTACATTTACACCTGGCCTAGGGAAGAGCCAAACTGCCTGGCAAAGCAGAGGTGTATGGGCCAGAACAAAAGCTGGTCTATTACAGCTATATATTTCAGACTTACAGAAATTAAAATTTGAAAAAAACTGCATAAAGGTTTTTTATCTCTGTGTGAGTAATTTTTGCCAACAGCTCCAACTAGCTAAGTGTACAAGATAAATAGTTAAGAAGTTCAAAGTTTCAGTCAAGCAAGGCAGTGAACTTTCAAATAAACTTGCAACTTCAGGAAAGGGAAATATACTTCAAATAAGGCTTTGCAAATGAAATTGCCTTTTTCAGACATGTCTCAGTTTGGGGTTCAGAAACTATGGCCCCATGATTCTAGATGAACAAGGGCATTAGAGGTTTTTGTTTTTGTATTCCTCATACCTAAGTTTCAAAGAAACTGACCACCCCTCACCAGGGGATGCCTGGTTGTACAGGTTAAGGGGACTGGATTATGATAACTTTTTCTTCTAATGAAGCACCAGCTCATTATGAATGAGATTCAGTGCTAATTCCTCTTCCTCTTGCATGTTTCTGATTTGCTTACTGTCTCTTCAGCCTAACATCCTTCCCTGAAGCTGACCTGGGACACCAAAATAGCAATCAACCTAGGGAAGAAAGTTCTTCGGACTTTGTATCAAATTAAGTGCTTAGCCTGGGGTCTGTGAAATTTTTTTTACATTTTGATAATCTTATTCCACTGTGTAATTGGTTTCCTTTGTGACCCTGTGTATCTTAATTTAGGCTATTAAGAACATTCTGAGAAGGGGTTCATAGGCTTCCTCAAACTGCCAAGGGACCCACGTGTAGTACAAAACAAACAAATGAATAACAGCAACCTCTTAACTCCTCTCAGTTTTGTATAGTGTAGACAAAACAGCATTTTAAGGGTATTTTTCATACTTAGTGCACTTTATAGTCATTTCATTCCAAGATTTTTAAACCAAACTGGAGAAGGCATCTGTCTGACCAGCATGCCATGTTAGCCACCTAGAATCAAGCACCCTCACTCTACAGTCATGTTTCATAGCAAATCATCTCTGGAATAAGTTTCCATATCAGATTTTTAAATATTTCCCTTTAAACTGAGACACAGATAGGGGCAATGTTTTTACCTTTCTGTATTTATTTAATGCTTTTCTTAATGTTTATTTTCTATTTTCCCTCCAAGGTCTTGCTGGGTGACCTTGCATGGATCCCTTCTCTGCTCTCATCTACCCTTAAGTAAAATCAGAAGGCTGATTAGTCTCTAAGGCTCCTTCCAGCTCTACTCTGCATTTAAATCACCTGCCTTTCTTTACCAACAGCTAGTGCCCCTCCCTGCCAGAAATTATCTTGCATTTATTTGGTGTGGATTCTGTATATACTTATGAACATACATATTATTATTTCTCTCTGATAGACCATAAGCTTCTAGAGGAAAAGAACTGTTCTGCTTTTGTCTTTGTCTATCCAGTGCCCAGCACAGTTTCTGACACACAGTGGTACTTAATATAGAATTACTGCTTAGTCATTGTGGAAGAGTAAACCAGAATATATATTCTAGTTACATAGTCTACTTCTCATCCCTATAAGATCTTTGAGAATGATCTAAACACATACTGACAGTATCCTTGATGAAAGCATCAAACAACCACAGGGAGGCTTCCCCAAATAGCTCTGTAGAAGCATGAATGCTATCAGGTTGGGCAATATGGTTTCAGTCCATCTATGACTAATGAGAGCTAAGTGCCTACAGAGAATGTACACAAGATAGTAGATTTACATAATGAAGAAATCAAAGTCATGAATTGCTTCAGTTCCTCTGACTCCAATCTTCTTAATTACAAGTCTAGCATTTGGGGTCAGAAGATCTGAGCCTGAGTCTTGGCTTTGCCTACGACATCTTGAACAATGCACTTCCTCTCTGTACCTCTCTCCTCATCCCTTAAATGAGGGGACTGCACTGGATCAGAGATTCTTTGCCTTTTCTTTTGTGCCATGGACCCCATTCTTAAATGTTTTTAAATGAATAAACTAAAACACGTAGACTCACAAAGGAAACATTATTTTCAAACACAGCTATCAAAATATATTAATAACTGGTTCATGGACCCCAGGTTAAGAAGCTCTGCCCCAGAGTCTTAATTTGTTCTGTAAAGTTTGGATTCAGTCAAAGGGCTGCACTTGAGGTCCTAAAGAGCCATATGTGGCCTTGAGGCTGCAGGTTCCCCACCCCTGGGTCACTAGCTGATCCTTTCCACCTCTTAAATCCAATAATCCTAATTTATCTCTCTACTCCAAACTGAAAATGTTTTTCTTAGACTTATTTTTATGCAAAATACATACAATCTAGCCCCTCAAACTCTGATCCTTCCCATGTGAACCACCCTGGAGCCATCTCTGCTCTCCTACACATCCATCAATTGTCGTATGTTCAGGAAAGTGATTGGACATTAGGTTACTGTGATAGCCATTGTACGTCAGTCTGGTCCAGCTATTGTTTTGTCTGTCACCTGGTCAGATGGAGGAACTGAAATTTCTAACAAAGTGACCACTTACAAAAAGCATTTCCAACAATGTGTTTTGCAAAGACCCTACTCTTTTCCTACCCAAGAAAATCACCTCATTGTTTTGGAAAGCCACAAATTTGACCCCTTCCAGCTTTAGCACTAAATTAGCTGTGACAAGAATAAAAGTCATGTAACTTCTCTGATCCTCCATTTCCTAATTTGTAAAGTGAGGAAAATAATACCTGCACCGGAAAATGCTTTGAAAACCCTAAAATGCTCTAATATACGCTTATTATCACTCACCTTGACTGAACACAGAATACTTGGAACACTGAGGGGTATATCTCATATGGAAAGGTAGAGGGAGAGGACAACCCTCTCCAACCCTTGCCAGTCCCCAGGGAGGAAAACACACAGGAACAGGTGTTTGAGGACCTCAGTGTTACACCCTGCTCTACCACTTTCTAGCCATACAGCCTTAGTCATGTGACTTCCTCACTCTCCTTCTCTGGTCCTTAGACCAAACCCTTTATTTTATAGATGAAACCCAGGTAGGGGAGGTCACACAGATAAGAGAGTAGCAGAGCAGGGATCAGTATGTTTGTGGGTCAGATTGGGAAAATAAGCTATGTGTCTGCCACCTGCACTAGGATACTGAGATCAGATCAGGTGACTTATGTAAATTTTTAAAAAAACTGCCCCATCATCAGAAGAGAAGAGCAAGCCCTGGAGTCTGTGGGAACTATAATAGCTTTCAAGGCCATCCATAACCTGGCCCCAGCCCACCTATCCAACCAAACAGCACACTGTTCCCCAACTCTGGACCTTACTTCTCCACTTGTCAGTCTTAGTCCTGTCATGCTATTCCTTTTCTCTTTAATATCTTCCTTTTCTCCACATTCTCTCTAAATCCTACCCATCCTTGAAGTCCATTTCCCGCCCTTCCGCCTCTAGGAAACCTTCCCTGACCACTCCATGTCCCAGTTACTGTTGGGACAACAGCCCCTCCAACACTGGATTCTACAGTCCTGTGTCATTCTCATTTTTTCATGTTAACTTTTCCCCCTCCCTACTTACACAGCCACTATCCTAGTTCAGGCACTCCTCAACTCTCACCTGGACTACTGTATTGGCCTAATTGTTCTTCATGCCTGCACTGTCTCCCCCTTCCTCCTATCCTCCACCGAGATAAAAGTGGTTTTCACAAAGCACAGGTAAGACCATGTCACTCCTCTGCTCAATAAGTAAACTCCAATAAGGAACCACTGCCTTACTGCTTCTAGAATCAAGGGTAAACTCCTTAGTTTGGCATTTAAAACCCTTCGTAACCTAGCTCCTTCCTACCTGTCCCGTCTTCTATCACTCCCCTTTATGCACTCTACGGTCCAGCCAAACGGCCTTCTGATTGCTCCTCATACGTGACAGTACATCTGCAATCTCCATGCTTTACCCCTGGCTGTTCTCTATGCCTAGGATGCAACCCTTCTCACCTCTACCTCTCAGAATCTGTTTCTTTCAAAGCTCACTAAAACACCACCTCCTAAATTAAGCTCTAATCCCTTGCCTCACATTAACCTTTATTTTTCATGTCTCCGATATATTTACACACATATACATATATGTATACATACACACATATATAATGCATATCTACATATACATATATACATACACACGTATGTATGTTATCTCCCCTGATAGAAGATAAGCTCCTCAAGGGCAGAGACTATTTCATTTTTATCTTTATACTATCCCTAATACAGTGGCTAGCACATAGTAGGTGCTTAATAAATACCTGTTGACTGATTGCATCTCCAACTAAAATATGAAATCCTAGAGATAAAAAGGTCTTCTTTTGTATCCTATGCATCACTGACTTGATATTGGACACACAGGAGGAGCTCTATAAATGCTTTTTATTTCAATACTTCAGAGGATCCATGATTTCATGAATATGGGCACTCCCTCCACTGATACTGATCACAGCCCAATATATACAGAAGGATCACAGACTTCAAGCTGGAAGGAAACTTAGACATAACTGAATCCAATCCCTTCATTTTACAAATGAAGAAACTGAGGCCCAGAGATGTGAAATGACTTGCCCAAAGTTATACAAATAGAAAATGGCAGAGCTGAGATTTGAATCTAGGTCCTCTGACAACAAATCCAGTGCTCTTTCCACTGTGCAACAGTACCTAAGCAGATAAACATGTCTTCATGAGTTTTTAGTAAGCTATTCTCAAAAAAATTCACTACATTGTGGCCAACCCTATGGTGATGATGAATGGATAAGAGTTCCATATTTAGAATCAGAACGACTTGAGATTGAATCCTACCTTAGTAGAAACTACCACTTACTAGATATGTGACCCTGAGGAAATCATTTAACCTCAGCCTCATTTTCCTCATTTGTAAAATGGGGCTAACAACAGCACCTCCTTCACAGGGTTTTCTGAAGACCAAATGGGATAGTAAAGCTCTCTGGAAATCTTCAAGGGCAGTAGGAAGTCGAGGGCTACTTACCAGAATATTACCCTGCCAGTTGCTTAAACTTCTCATCTTTCAAACAGATAGAATACTTACAGGACTCCTGGCCCTAGGCCTCTGGAGGGCACAGCCTGTTTGGAGAAGAGGTTCTCCATGCCTAGCATGTTCAGCCTCTTAGAACTCTTGGCTCCTTCCAAAGTTCAGCCCAAGGGCCACCTTTTTAAAGAACCCTGAAGGCACTTATCATTCTGTATTTATTTCATACATATCTGTGAACACACTGCATCCCCCTAGTAGGCTGATATTTCCCTGACAGGTACAGACTGGCTCCCTTTTCTATTTGTTTTCCCTATGCCTGCCACATAGTAGGGCTTAATAAAAGCATACTGACAGACTGATTAATCATAAAATCTATAGCTGGAAGGGCTCAGACATTATTTTCTAGTTCTATCCTCTCCTTTTATGGATGAGGGAACTGGGGCTTAGAGAAGTTAAATAATTTGCCCAAAGTCACACTGGTAATATGTGTCAGAGCTGGGACTTGCACTGCCTACCTCACAGGGCTGCTGTGAAGACAGTGCTTTATTACATATGATAATAATAGCTAACATTTCTATAGCTCTTACGATGTGCCAAGCACTGTGTGAAACACTTTACAATTATTATCATCTATGCCTCTCTTCCAAACAATCTCCTTTCCTAATTTTGGGACTACACACTAGTTCTAAGCAATACTATATGTGTGACTTTTTCAGGACACCATTATGAGAAATGTCTGTCATGCCCACACTAGAATCCATTAATACCAATTCCACTTCCAAAGTACATACTACTTTCCTCCAAGGAGTTCAAAGTGCCTCATTCATATACCCTTCTCACATACTTGTAAGAGGGATGAGTAGGCCAAAGATTATTCTTTTCTTATCTATTACAATTCATGAAACTGAAGCCCACAAAAGCTATGAAACTAATCTAAGGTTGAATGTGAACAGCTCAGCCAGAATAGAACCCAGATATCCTGATTCCCCAACAATGTAGGAAACAAAAAGATGTCCTAAAGTTATATCCAAATAAGCACCTCTGCACATCTTTTAAAAGTTTTTCTCTTGCAGAAAGCCAAATACAGGTTTTTTTTTTTTCAGACTTGGCAATTTAACTCCATTATTAGACAGACCTAAAAACCAAGTAACAAGAAGCAAATAATCGAGACAATTACAAAATGGCTTAAAGATATATTACAAAGGGTTTTTTATTAGCTAAATAATTAATACTTGTTCATTTACCACAAATAAAAGTATTGATTAGAGTCTGATTGGTGACAGCTATTTAAAGATAATTACATCCTACTATAAGGATGACAGATTCCGTAAGATTAGTGCTCAGATCAAAGCCATGTTGTCACAGGATAATGATCTCATGGAGTTGGATAAATGCCCACTTTCTACACAAGCATTTGTCACCCTCCCATCAACTTCAATCACCAAGGCCAATCTGAGACACTTAATTCTGGAGCATGAGACACTAATCCTGTTACAACATTCTCTTCCATTTATTCCCATCATACAAAATGATTAACCATGTCAATGTTGTCACTCCCAAGAGGCATAGGATACAGTACAATAACCATCACTCACTGGGCTGGGGTTAAAAAGTGTCACTCTGATTGGCTTAAAATAGGGGCTGCTCTAGTTTTCCAGCCAATCAAGAATGTCATCTGTCCCCATTCATGCACACAAACACACTTCTTTGAAAGCATGCTGCACTAGCTAAGTATCCTACAGTCAACTCTCCACAATCCTTTGGAAGCCAGCCATGAAGTACTACAGGTGAGCCCAACACACATATATTCCAAAGACCCAGTTATTCTGTGCTTTGGAATACTGTATGTCATTTTACCTGCTATGCATTTGTCTTCCTAATTTGTTTATTTGGGGCTTAAAACTAACCTAGTGTGCATCTGAACATCAGCCAATTGACAGGGAGCTTCAATTTGCCTTGGAAAATCTACTACAGAAGGGATAACACCGATGTAGACCACCCAAGCCATGCTTACTTGCTTAAAGGAAATTTTGTCAAATGTTAATACCCAGTAAGGAAAACAAAAATCCCTCTAGTCTTCATTTCCACACTCATTACAACCACCCCAATTCAGGAATTCCTTAGATTCTCAAATAGCCTCACCTCATAGCCAGTTCTCTTGACTGTAGCCTATGCTTTCTTAAATTCATCTTCCATACAGCCACCCAAGGTATCTTCCCTTTGAATTACTTTGATCATTACATTTCTCTACCCATAAAACCTTCAGGGACTCCCCACTGCCTAACGATTGAAGTACAAGGTTCTGAACCTGGCATTTTAGACTTACTCCAAACTACTTTTCTAACCTGATCCTGATTCCCCACCAATGTAGGAAAAAAATGTTTCCTCTTCAGTGTCTATAATCTAGCTGAACAAGACTATTCTTTTATCCATGCTATTTCTGCCCTTCCCCATCTTTACACATATCATCCCTAATGGCTAGAAGAGAATCCCCCCTCCCTTCAGCTCCATCTTGTAAAATCCCTATTTTGGGACCTGAGTTCAAATCCGGCCTCAGACACATAACACGTACTAGCTGTGTGACCCTGGGCAAGTCACTTAACCCCAAAGCCTAACCAAAACAAAACAAAACAAACAAAAAAAAAATTCCTATTTTATTTCAAGTAACTAAATTGACTTCAGATGTCACCTTAACTATTCTCCCTGGGGTCATAGCCATGCATTACCTTAGATTGTAAGGTCTTTATCCCCAGATCCAAGCACAAGCCCTTATACATAAGGCAAATGTCTGATTCACAAAGTGATTTCCTCACCTCATCCCCAGTCCGGAAGGGTGTGTCCCAATATAAAATGGAAAATATCCACTCTAAAGGAAACCCATCAAATAAAAGCTCCCAGGAATAGTGAAGTGGTTCTGTGAAAAAACATTCCCAAACAATAATACATTTCCAAGGTTCTTGACTGCTAAATGACTCTTATAAGTCATTCATACAGAACAGCCAGACTTTCTTCTAATTATCAGCCAAGAGAACATAAGCTTGTGAATTTATATATAGGAAACACTGGCTTGCAGACATTCTTGGAACCACAGGCTGGAAGTCACCTCAAAGGTTACATAGTCCAACCCTCTTATTCTGTTCTTCTGGAAACTGAGACAAAGAGAAACGAAGTGATTTCTCCAAAATCACATAAATCCTAAGTGGCACAGCTGGGATTTGAACCCAGGTCCTCCAACTCCAGATCTGCTGCCAATTCACTGTACCAAACAGCCTCAATGAAATTGGGATGATATAAGAAAACACAAGCAGAACACAGAAGTGGGTAAAATACTTGGTCACCATAACTCCTTTTCTTTCAGGGTTTCAGAGAATCCTTCTGAACTAAGAGACAGAAAACTCTACAATCTCTACAGCTGTCTGCTCTGGCCACCAGCCCTAGATCAGTAAAACAACAGGTGAACAACCTCACGAGCAGCTGCGATAATATCAGAAGTGGTCAGGCTGTTGTTGGGGGGTTATTTTGGGGTTTTCCTTTTGGATTTGTAAGTAAAGCAAGTTGCACTACACTGCTTGGTGGCAGTGATAGAGGTAAAAAAAAATGAACTAGCTTGATGTTATGATGACTTGTCCAAACTAAATTTTTTGTAGGCTACCTTGGAATAATATTTCAAAACTCCCTACTATTTTGGGCCTCCTTAGACAGGACTAAGTGAGTGGGTACTATGAATTGATCCTTATCAGTTTTCTATTAAAATAGGAGCTGTCAGAAAGTTTGAGTATACCTATATGCCGAAGCCTAATCTGTGCATTATCCAATATTACAGAGGTGGGAGGAACTTCAGAAACCATCTTGTCCAGCTATGAAGCTGTGTAAGATCCCTTTTACAACATCCCCACAAGTGGGCAGCCAACCTTTGCTTGGAGACCTTCGGGTAGGGGGAAATTCAATACACAGGAACACAGCTAATTTTTAGGAAGTTTTTAATCTGATGGAGTCAAAATCTGCCTCTCTGCAGTTTTTACCCACTACCACCAGTTCTGCTATTCAGGCCCAAGCTAAACTATACATCTTCCACATGACAGCCCTGTCAATACTGGAAAACAACTATTATATCTACCCGGAAGTCTTCTCTTCTCCCGGCTACACATCCCCACTACCTTCAACTTACCCTTATATAGCATGACCTCAGGACTCTCTACCATACAGGTTGCCATTCCTCCAGAACCTTTCTAGGTCTCTCCTAAAACTCGGTGCCCAGAACTGAAGACAGTGCTCCACTTGTGAGCTAAACAATAACACAGTGGGACTCTCACATCCCTAGTCCTCTTTTTTAATGCAACCTAAGATTTCATTTTCATTTGCTGGCAACTGTGTCACATTTGAAATATGTTGAGCTTGAAGTCCACTAAAACCCCTAGATCTTTTTTTTTAAAAATGACTGCTATCTCAAAGTCATTACCTATTAATAATAACATTTAAGGCAGCTGGATGGTGCAGCAGGTAGAGCACCGGGCTTGGAGACAGGAAGAGTTTTGTTCAGACCCTACCTCAGACACTATGGGAACCATGAGCTAGTCAAAACCTCACTCGCCACCTCCCAGGAGCCTCATCTATAAAATGAGGCCCAAGGTCCCTTCAAGCTCTAAATCTATGATACTACTCAATAGTGTTTTAAAGTTTATAAAACACTTTCCCCCCCAACAATTCTGTGACTAATTCTGCCTATACGCCACAGAGATACTGCAAAGATTAAATAAGATAACATAAGTGAAAACACTATGAAAACTATAGAGTGCAAAGCACTGTACATATAATAAGGGGTTATGGTCATTTCAGTTTTTTTTTTTTTGTCTAGGCAATGGGGTTAAGTGACTTGCCCAGGGTCACACAGCTAGTGTCAAGTGTCTGAGACCAGATTTAAACTCAGGCCCTCTTGACTCCAGGGCTGGTACTCTATCCACTGTGCTACCTAGCTGCCCCCCAATTATTATTTTTACAAAGAAATCATGACTTAGTTTCATTGCAGCTCTTATCCAGGGCAAGGGTATAAGGCTTTACAGAGAAAGACATGACTCAAGTCAAGACCTAGGTTGTAGTCCCTTTGTGCTCCTGACTTGCTATGTGACCGTGGACATGCACAGTGCCTGGCAGAAAGTAGATGCTTAATGTTTGTTGGTTGATTGATTTATAAATCCTTATCCCCTTTCCTTGAAATGATTATCATATGGTATAACCTCAAGAACTCCCATCATCCTAGTCACTCTTTTCTGGACACTCTCCTGCTTGTCAACATCCTTCCTAAAGTGTAGTACTTAGAACTAAAAACAATACTAAAAGAGAATGTAAGCTCCCTGAGGACAGGAAGTGGTTTTTGTATCCCCTGCTTGGTGTCTGGAACATAGTAGGCACTCAATAAATTCTAGCTAAATGAATAAAAGAGCTATATTGTTTGACAGAAATTTAACATACTTGGGAGTACCACAGGATCATAAATTTAGAGCTAGAAGGGCCCTCTGAGGTGGTCCTCCCATTTTGTAGAGGAAAAACCTGAGGCCCAGAGAGAAGTGATTGATCAGTGACTGATCCCAAATCTAGCACTCTCTCTAACCATACCACTGCATCCCATGTTCTAGGCACTGTGATTCTCTGAAGATGAAATTAGCTTTTTTGGCTGCCACATGTGTTGATTTGTGCTGAGCTTGCTATTCATTAAAATACTCCATCTGTATTTGTTATGGGGAACTGGACAATTTCTGAGGTCTGAAAATAAAATGTCTCAATGTCCAACCTCTTCTTGGTATAACTTCACGCTTCCTTTAGCCTTCATTTCCAGCACTATGTGTGTCAGCTTTCAATACCAGCACTAACTGTGTCAGCTAAGTGGTGCAATGGATAGAGTGCTGAACCTGGAATCAGAAAGACCTCAGTCCAAATCTTGCCTTGAACATAGTAGCTGTAGGGTCCTGGGCAAGTCGCTTTACTTAACCTCAGTTTCCTCATCTGTAAAATGGGTATAATAATGGTACCCGCCCTATATGGTTGTTGTGAGGATTAAATGAGAGACTATTAGTAAAGTATTATTATAAACTTTAAAGTGCTTTATAAATGTTACATATTGCAATTATTAAATTAAGAATACAAACCTAGATTTTTGGAGATTGTGGAAGTATTTGACTATCTCACTGTGAAAAGCAGAGAAAAAAATACATAATTTTAAAATCCTGTTTTTAAACATAAAAATGTTTTTATAAAGAGGAATTGTAACTTTCCCATGAAATTTAGGAGGTACAACATACTAAACTTGGTTTGTAGAGGAGTTGGTGTCAAATCTGGGAAATCAGAGGTGCTAGTTTCTGGTTTAATGATACCATGGCCAGTAAATTAATGTTTGCTTCCATAATCAAATGGGTAAAGATGGGCCCCAGTTGGCAAAACTGAGTTCCAAAGCTATGAATGAGTGCTACCAACTCCACAAAAGCAAATGGTCTTTAAAGAATGCCTAATCTTTAAAAGGAAGGAAGCACCTTGAACTGTGAAACCTCAAACTATGAGTGTAAGGGAAGGGAACTGGCAAGAAACTATAATTTTCTATTTTTATAAGACGTTTATGGCATCATTAAAATCTTACAAGTTTTTCAAAATAAGTGCAAATGCTGGACTTAAGATTTACTTGCTCTTCATAATCCATTTGGTCTCTTTTGAAATAAAGCATTTTCTTAACATGTATATAAGAACTAAGAATACAGTCGTAATCTGAATTTCCTTTAAGTAATGGAGGGAGTAATGGGTTGTTAGGGGAAAGGGATTCACTCACTGGTGGTCAGGTGAGATGACAGACAACATTCAAACACCCCTCCCAATCTCTACCCACCCTCCCTCCTAGTGCCAGGCAAGTCTTTAGTTCCAATACTTTCTCAACCCTACAAAGGATCAAAGATATAGAACCAGCAGGGGCCCTAGAGGTCATCTACACCAGTCCCCCTCATTCTACTGATGAGGAAATCAAGGCCCAAAGTGCGGAGGCATGCCCAAGATTACACAGGACAGTCTGACAAAGTCAGGTATCGAATTCAGTTCTTCAGGCTCCAAATCCAGCACTTCACCAAGCTGCAACAGAAGGGAAATATAGGCCCTTCCGGGAATTACCTTCGAGAAAAAAATTAAAATTGTAAACAGAACTACCCAGAAACTAAAGAACGTGGAGTGCTGGTCGGTACCCAAAACCTCCATCGTTCCCTAATGAGAAGAGGCTTGTGCAAATAGCATCTTCGGGTACCGACCGGGTCAACTCGGTCCAATCCTTCCCCCCCACTGAAGAGGACCCCTTGCCAGTGCAGCTCCTCGGACTTCTTCCCCCAGGGGAAGTAATGACAGGACCTGGAACGGCCAAGGCTCAAATCCCCACACATGCACATCCACCTCCTTCCTTGCAGGGCGTGCTTCTCTGCCCTCACTCCCTCTGCCAGTATTGTTCTGGGAACCTCGGAACCCCCCCTCCTCGGAACCCCCCCCCCCTTTCCGAACAGCCCCTTCTCTCTCCCATACACTCTCATAACTCCGGGGCGCCACGTTGCCGCCGAGGCTGTCTCATCTTTCAAGTGCAACTTTAGGCACCTTTAACACAAGACTCCCAAACACCGCCCTGGGTGCAGGCCTGGCCAAGGAGCGGGGAGGGGTGGAAGGGGGAGGGGGAGGAGTCCTTTTCTTCACCTCTTCCCAGGTTCTGCACCTTCCCTTCAAGGAGCCAGAGGCACTGGGCTCTACCCTCCCCAGACCCCCCCCCCCTCCAATGGCCGGGGCTCCCCGAAGGGCGGGAACAGCTCCGGGAGGCTCCGCCGGCTCCGGGGCCCGGGAGGGGAGTGGGGGCGGGTGAGAGGAGGAGGAGGGCAGCAGCGGCGGCGGCGGCAGCAGCGTCAGGGATAGGATGCTTGCTTTTTTTTTTCTTCCAAAGGAAGTTGGTTTCCGGGTTTATTTTTAAAAATTAAGAAGCTGTCGGCCTTGCAAGCTTCCTTGCAAGAAAGGAAAGAAAGCAAGGCGACCTCTTTAAAGGAAAAAAAAAGGGGGGGAGGGAACTGGGAGAGAAACAAACGAATTCTTCCTTTTTTCCTTTCTCTCGCTCTCCCGGCAGCTGGAGCAGGTCCTCCCCCACCCCCACCCCCGGGCTCTGAGCAGCCTCCCCCCCTCCCCGCGCCCAAAGCCCAGACCAAAGAGATACAACGTATCCAGCCCGGGCAGCCCGCGCCGCCTGGAGCGAGAATTCTCAATGGAAAGCCGGGCGCCCCGCGGGGCAGTCCACCAGCCCCGGGGTGCGGCAGCGACTGCTGCCCCAGCAAACAAGCGCACGGCCCCAGAGGAGCGGGAAAGCCCGAACCCTGCCCCCACCCCCCGCCGATCACTTACGGAGCGGCTCCCAGGCAGCAGGAGCAGCAGCAATATGTCTCCTGCCTCGGCCGCTCTCGCTCTTTCTCTCCGCGCTCGCTCGTCCGGTCTCTCCCCCCCCCCTCCCTCTCGCTCGCGCGCGCTCGCTCGCTCTCTCCCCTCACTCTCCCTCTCTCTCTGATCAACCGCCGTGTGAACTGGAACCAGTCGGCAGGGTCTGTGTGAATTCCCACAATGCACCGCGAGCCACTCGTCACATCCCCATCCTCGGCCCGTGTCCGGCTGGCAGCGGTCCTTCCCTTCCCTCTCCACCCCCTCTTCCCAACACGGAGCTCCCGTGCACGCGCCCCATCTACACCCTCCTTTTCCAATGCGCGGCCTCGCGCGTGCACGTACGAGCACGACCCGAACCGCAGCCTGAGGCACTAGAGAACTCCAGCCCAGCTGCCTTGCTGTCCCCGGTCTCGGAGTCCTCTGCAGGAGAGCCTGGCTCCTTGTCCTGTGCAGGCTCGAGCTCCGGTCCTGCAGTCTAAAGGGCCTTCTCTTTCTCCTCCCGCCAGTCAGATTACTGCTTCCCAGTTAAGTTCGAAAAACATTATTAAATGCCTGCTGTTTGCTAGGCACTGAGGTGGTAAGGCTGTTAGGAAACAAAAGGCGCACACAGAAAACAGTCCCTACCCTCAAAGAGCTTGCATTCTGCGAGGTGGGGTTGGCCGGTCCTGCTGGATTTGCTGAAGATAACCACCTTCCCACTTATGCATTGCTTGCTGTGAGGCGGAGAGATTAATTCCATCGCCTTTTTACTTCGTCCCCTGACAGTAGACATAGTTGTTGTCCCTAGTCAGACCCTTCTCAGGGCTTTTTCCGGATAATCTCAGACTGTAGTGTGGCAGTTATTCTGGCGAGTGCCTTTGAGAAAAGTCGGGGGACAGTGGAGATGTGGTGGAGCAGAGCTCAAACACACGTCAGATTTCCTAAGCCATTCTTGGAAAGAAAACGGTAACTCTGTGAATAGGGATGAGGACCAAAGCAGGAGAAAGACTTAGAAATAACCGAAGACTATCCAATCATCAACTTCCTCTACCCCAGGTAGACGGCTGGAATTGACCTGATTGACCATCTAGTTCAAATCCTTCGTTTTGTAGATCAGGAAACTTAAACCCAGAGCAGGAAAAAGGAGCAGCTCAAGGTCACATAGCTAGCGTAGCAGAGCCAGTATTCAAACCCAGAACCTCTCATTCCAAATTCAATGCTCCTTCCACTACACCACAGCAGAGCATTCATTGCAGATGATTATGGAAGCCTTCCTTAGCAGGAACATTGACCATCTCTCAGGTTGGTTTAGAAATGGAAAAAAGGAAGTGGAAGAAAACACTCTTCCTTGTGATTTTTAGAGGCCACTGAGGAATAAATTCTCAGGAAGTATGAAAGGGGAGAGGACATCACATACTTGAGGGAAAGCCTGTGTGTGTGTGTGTCCTCAGACTTGATTAAGGAACTCCGAGTGAAGAGATTCTTCTTTCTATGAATGCAGCAGTTTATTGGCTCAGAGTTGCCTGGTGCTTTTTAAGTTTAAGAGATTTACCCAGGGTCATGTAGCCATTATATTTGATGCAAGATTTTAACCAGTGTTTTCTTGACTAGAAGGCCACCTCTCTGTCTAGTTTTCTCTCATTGTCACTCCAAAAGGGCAACCCAGAAAATGTCAATAACTACTGACTTAAATGCCATTTTTATCTCTACAAAGTCGTTATGTGATTAATGGACACTCAGATTATAGCACTTAGAAAGATATGAGGAAAACAGACTTTAACAAAAGATATTCCACAACAGAACACATTCTTTACAGGCATATAATTGACTGGAGGGCATGAAGAATACAAGATCCTAATGTGTTTATTTTTTATTGACTATAAAAAATTTGATTTATATAGCAGTATGTCACCTGAAAGACTCTCTTCCAACAAAGTGTTTCCCTTTCATATGTTAAAATCATATAAGACTGTTTGAAAGATGTAACACCAGATTGCTTTGTTTTCCACTATGATTATTATTATCAAGTTAGGCACAAAATAGGGAGATGTAGATATGACAAAGATGCTTCCTACTCTTATGAAATATGTCCTTCACAAAATACTAAAGAAGTGTTTTCTATAGACTGTGAGATCTTCCAGGAGCTTCTGTTTTGCAGGTGACATTGTGCTGATTAGAATACAGCAGAGTTCCCTAATGAGATATATAATCACTCAAAAGAATGTGGCCTAACTTCCCACAGGAAAAAACAAATAGATGAAGAATATCAAGACCATGATATGAAGTAAGCTAGGCAATTCATAGAATTGGTCCATCAGTACATGTATCTTGGATGGTAACTGTGATTGGACAATGAACTGGGCCTAGAATTGTACAGGAGGGGAGTAGGCTAGATAACCTTTTGGAATTGTGTGCCGTTTTTAATGACCTGAACATTTTCCAGGAAACAAAGACTTACCTTTTTTAATGTCAATATTCTTTCCATGATTCTATTTGGTCATGGCCTATCACAGTCTCTGAAGAATTAAAGTTTCAGTTCACCTCAAGGATAATGGAGAGGTACTTGGTAGAAATGAATAGGCTGTAACATTGCTAGTGCCAAATTACATGGTAAAAGTTGCAGAAATAACATCAGATAGAAATATGACTGGAAAAGGAGGTAGGCTCAGAATGAATGACAAATGACTCAATGGGTAGCTGATTGGCATTCACACAATGTAAAGAGATCTTTGGCACATTGGTTGAACTGTTGGACTGAGGACTTACAGAAGGGTATAGATAAAACTAATGAGGCATGAAGAAATGTGGCAGGAATTTCCCTTCTCTGGAAATCTCCAATGGAAGGATAGATAACCCTTTGTCAGAGATGCTGTAGAAAAAAAAAATATAGGAATATACAGAAATGGATTGGACTAAATAGTAACCTCTGTCTAACTCATACATTCTGTGAAAGTGCTTTTATATCTACCATCTTATTTGATTCTCACAATAATCCTATGAGTTAGGTAGGGTAGTTATTGTTTCTTCCCTCATCTCTAAATGTTGAAATCCTACCCATTCTTCAAGGTCCAGTTTTGTCCAGGAAGCTTTGCCTTTTCTTCTCTGATTAGAATGATCTCTCCCTCCTCTAAATTAATAATCTTTTGCTTGGGTCTCTCCTATGGACTCACTATATTTCATTTTATATTACAGTTATATGGTTGTTTCTGTCCATATCTCTTATATCCTCTACTAGCTAAGCTCTTTTAAGGTAAAGACTGTGTCTTATTTATCTTTTTTAAAATCTCCAGCACCTAGTAGATACTTAATGCTTGTTAAATGGATGGATGGATGGACTAACGAACTCCCATTTTATTTCCTGTTAATTGGGAATGTATCATCTTAACTTTTTATTTTGGCAATTTTATTTTTCTCTGTTTCTGTCATTTCTCCCTTTTTGGCATATTAATTATTTAGCATGTCATTACTTCACTTCCATTTAGGACTATATCTTTTGCTCAGTTTCCTTTATTGATTACTAGTTTTTATTGAGTTGTGATCTATAAATGATGCTTTTAGTGGTTTTGCATTTTTTGTTATGCCCTAGAACACAATCAATATTTTAAAATAATGTGATGCTGAGAATAATGTATATTCTTTAATTCATATTCCAAAGCTACTAGAGGTTTTTCCAAATCTAATTTTTCCAA
Organism: Vombatus ursinus; assembly: GCF_900497805.2. NCBI lineage: Eukaryota > Metazoa > Chordata > Mammalia > Diprotodontia > Vombatidae > Vombatus > Vombatus ursinus. The sequence goes on from NW_020947062.1 coordinate 21,993,597, forward strand.
CAATCTCTTCAGTTTTTTTTCTTTCTTGTTTTTCTTTCTGTTAGATTTTTCCAGTTCTAAAGAAGAATATTAAAGTGTCCTATGGTTATCATTATTATCAATATCTTTTTGAAATTCCATTAGCTTTTCCTTTAAGAACTTAGATGTTTTGTTATTTAGTGTTATTATTATTATAATATTATAATATATTAATATTATTATATTATATTTTTATATATTATAATATTAACACATTATTATAATAATTATTATATATTATTAAATATATTTAATAATGTTTAATTTCCCTTCTCTGGAAATCTCCAGTGGAAGGATAGATAACCCTTTGTCAGAGATGCTGTAGAATATTTAATAATTTTTTTTTATTATTTTTAATAATGTTATTTTTTCACTGTCTATGGTGCCTCCAAGCATAATGTATTTTCCTGCTTATCTCTCTTGACATTATCAATTTTTATTATTGCCTCATTGGAATCATAAAGGAGATTCCTTTTTTGTAATTGTATGAAGCATAATAAATTTTGTTCTGGTACCTCATTTTCATTTTGTACATGTTTTAAAAATGTTGTGTGCAGAAAATTGTTATTGGGTTTTGTTTCCTTATCAGTTCCACAATTCCCAATTGTTTTAATTGTTTTTGCCTCAAATAAGGCATTCAGTCCACTCATGTTTAAGGTTAAAATAATTTGTATTTTAATCCATCAAATTCTGTTACATTAAATTTAAAATCAGCATCAAGGCATTTCAATTTGGTTTTTTATATGTATCTGATGACCATTGCATCCCTTATCCTGCCCCCAGCCCATTTTTTTTTGTTCTATCCTTTTCCACCCAGAAAAGAGTGTTACAGAATCTTCTCTTCCCTTTAAGAAACTGTCTAGTTTCTAAGTTTGAATAGTATTCATTTGTAGTGCCCCTTTCTAAGAAGTTCTAATTTAATTTTCTTCTTTACTCCTTTCTCCTCCTAGAATACTCTAAATTCTAATTTCTCTTTCATGAGTTTTGTGCTCAAGCATTCTTTCTTTATTCTTTCTATGATTCTCATACAAAGTGGGGCTTCTGGAAAACAAAAGCCTTGCTCCTTACTCTATCTAACCCAACTCAATGCAATTTCAGATCTCTCTCAAGCCTTCCTTCTCTCCCAAGCCTCCTTTCTGCATTTCCTCTCCTCTCCTCTCTTCTTCTTCTTCTTCTTCTTCTTTCTCTCTCTCTCTCTTTCTGTCTCTCTCTCTCTCTCATATATTTTTATAAGGATCCATATTAATGATGGTGGCAGTGTGGCATGATGGAAAGAGCTCAGTATCCATAGTCAAAGGACCTGGTCTGTTTCCAAGCCCTTTCACTCACCACCTAAGAATACAACCTCATCCCTTCCTTTGAATTTATATACCACTGCCAATCTTCCATTTCAGATACATCCATCCTAGGTTCCTTGGGATAGGAAGCAGTCCCAGGAAAGATTACTCCCCCCTAGAGAAGCACCTATTCCTGAACTGATCTGAACTTGTGGCAAGACCAAAATCATTCTTCCTCCCATCACACTCGGGGGAATGCACCACAATAAAATGTTTTCACTCTTCTCTCCCACCCCAGGGCTCTTTTCTAGACCTCACAAAGATCCCAGACAGGGCAAGAGGCAGAAACAAAAAGCCACACTCTTCTCTCGTTTAAATCCCAGACTTGGTATGTATGCTTCTCCAGATTCACCCCTTGTATCTCCTCTCTTTTTAACCCATTTCAAAGATCATCTGTGCTTTTCCCACCTTAAATATATTGATTTCATGTTGAGGGTACATTGTTCTAGTGCAAGAAATACTGCTTCAATTTTTTTTTCTCCATTCTTTTGACACACCCTTTTGAAGTTTGCTCATAGATACTTTTTTGTTGTCTTACTGCCCCTAGGAGAATGTACTTTTTTTTTTAAAAAAGCCTTCTTTAATTCAAAAAACATAGAATCACAGATCTGAGACTTGGAAAGATCCATACCAGCCATCTAGTCCAACTCATACAAAAAAAAAAAAAAGAATTTTCACTATACCACACCTGACAAGTGGCCTTTGCTTGAAGGTATACAAGGAAAGGCAAACCACCACATGTAGAGGTAGTACATTCCACTTTTAAATAGCATTAATTGTTAGAAAGTTGGGAAGTAGGAAGTTGGAGCCAGAGGCTGACCACTCTGCTCTCCTTAGAGAGAGAAGGCACCAGGCAAGAATTACATATATTTACTCCCTTAAATATTATTAGTCTAGGGGAAGTAGTTTTCAGGTTCAAGCTACAGCTTCTGATCACAATTTCCTTAATAGGGAAAGGAGTGTCCCAAGGTTCCTATCAGTTGCTAATTCTACAATGAACACACATGGCAAATTGCAACCCATTTATTCAAACTGATAGCAAATTAGAAACCCATGAAAGTGTACATAGGAAAATATATACCAGGCAATACAGAGAGAATGAAATCTCCCATTGGGAGTAAGATAGCTCAGCTCAACCAAGAGAGAGGATCTCAGGTCTTACTCAAGGGGAAATTCCCCAAAGTCTCCAGTGTGGCAAGCTGGGAATAGGGACATGATCAGTTTTGCCAGCTTTTCTACATATCAGCTTCTTCTCAGACTCTTTCTCCCTTCATGGACTTGAAGAGACATTGAAGTCATATGTCTTTCTTGATGCTGGAAGCCAGAAAAGCAGTGATGTCTCTTCTCTCCTGTTCTCACCAACTCCACCTTTGCTCCTCACATTGGCGAAGGGCACTGAGTAATCAAACTCCAATAAGGAGTTTGCTCCTTATAATAATAAGCTCCATATAATTGGTCCTTTGAGCCAAGGGTTACACTAACACAAATAGAAAACTTAATAGTTCATCTGCTTTTGGCAGAGAGGACTCTAAGTGCAAGGCGTGAATTTCATTTGCATAGTCCTTTATTGCTATCTGAAGCCAAAAAAAAAAAAAACAAAAAACAACACCACCTTGTTTACTGTGCCTAACCTTTTTTGCATTAGGTTTGTCTCTGCCCTAGAAAGTTCTCTCCCTGCTGCCTTGTACCCTTCCTTGCTCCATTCCTTTTCTGGTCATCTCCCCATATTTACTAGAAACTTCTATTCCTTATGGAACCTTACTAATTGATGTATGTGTGGCACAGTGGAAAGAATGCTGGGCGTGGAGTCAAGAAGACCTGAGTTCAAAAGTGGCCTCAGATACTTACTAGCTGATTGATCCTGGACAAGTTATTTAACCTCTGACTGTCTCAGCACCTTCATTTGTAAAATGGCAATAATAATAGCATCTACCCTCAGGGTTGTTGTCAGGATCAAATGTAAAGTGCTTAGCACATCTTCTGACCCACAGTAGGCACCGAATAAATGGTTTGTTTTCCCTTTCTCCCTCCCTCCCTGTTTCTGACCTTAATGATATCCTACCACTTCCTGTAAAACTCCTAGTTGTCTCCAAATCCTGGAGCAGAAAGCCTGGAGTGATCTGAGTGTAGGGTTAATAAGGTTGGCTCTCTCTGGATCAGTGATTCCCTTCCTTCCCCTGCTATGTCGTAAAGATCATCTCAGCTGATACCTGCACTCCCTCCTCTTCATCCTCTTGTATGTCTCAAGTTAAGCTTTTCCTTATATGAATTAAAGAATAATGTTGTATTGTTGTATTACTTACCACAATGGTTCCAAACATATCTTGTTTGGACCCCTTTAAACAACAACAACAAAAAATGTTTTGAACTCTTGGTCAGTTTAATATGCTACTCATAATATTCTTTTAGATTTATTCATTAAATGCTTACAATATAACTTTTGCCCCCAAAAGCTCCAAATTATAATTTACATTAATTGTAAAACACAAAATTGTATTCTACCTAAAATTATGAAAATGCTAAATATAAAACTATAAAACCTCAATTATAAAGTAATTATAAATATTTTGTGGCAAATTATTTAAGAATTAAAAGAGCTTATCCAACAATACGCTTACTATTATCTATAAAACTTCATATTAAATTCATTTCTTTTATAAATTTTGTTTAATATAAATACCATTTTATTTTGTAATTGTTTTAATTTTTAAAAAAGATTAATTTATTTGTTTTTACATGAATTCGTAGTCTGTTCCTTCTACTCCCTTCTTTCATTAAAGCAAGAAAAGAAAAGAAAAGAAAAACCCTTATCATGAGCATGTATAATCCAACAAAACAAATTCCCACATTGGTCATGCTTGAAATTGTATGTTTCTTTCTTTCTTTCCTTTTTTTTTTTGACACATTCTTTAACTCTTTATCATAAAACCACGTAACTCATTGCAAATTAAGTATATCTTTGACAATACATTTTGACATTAACTTTTATGATAGTCCATAGATTTTCTTTCTTTTCTTTTTTTTTAATAGTTAAATAATATTTTAAATGAAAGAAGTTAAAACTTGGAAAAGGTTTAATATACTGTAATAATCATATATAAACTTAATTTTGATGTTGAACTTTTCCATTTGAACAAAAGTTTACAATGTTTAACTCAACACCAGACAAACAGTCCTGAATCAGCTTCCATGTAGATTTTACTTCTATATTTTGATTTTTTAAAAGGATAAAATAAAAATGCTCCACAAATATGGGGTGGAAAAGAGTAGGATACTTTTTCAAGCTCTCTTGTTGAGAGATGGAAATTCATTTTAAAATTTCTAGTCAAAAATTTATAAGAATGTTGCTTTTGAATGATATTTGTAGTTCAAAATCTGTTGGTATGTCAACTAAATTTTCTTTTTTTATCTATTAGCAATTCATCAACCAGAGATGTCAAATATGTACCAAATGGGCTGTAAATCCAATTTAATTTATTGGAAATTTCAGGAAAATATTCATTGAAAGTCACTTCAAAAAATTTCAGATAATTATTGATGTCTTTCTTAATGGTCTAATCCAAAGATAGCTCATTTTCTAATAAGAAATTATGTAATATCACAAAGTACTAAGTATAGTTCTTAATTGTGTGGGTCTAAAATTTTAATTTCTTAGCTTTACTTTTTTCTTTGTCTTAAACATTGAATTTGTTTGTATTTATACCCTGTAACTATATGCTGAGCTTATTTCTAAACTGTTAATAATTCTAAATATTCTAAACTTTGTAACCATGCCTTATCACATATAAACTTATTCACATAAAAAAGAATAGTCAGTGAAAAGGACAACTAATTTATTTCTCAATTCAAATAAGTGAGTAATAACTCATCTATTTGCCATGGGAAAAGCACACATTCATGTGTGTTGGAAGTGTAACATATGCACTGCCCATCTCTCTGCACAAAATGGTAAACAGTTGAGAGTTAGTAGGTTTTGATTTTTTAAAATGAATCATTTTGACAGCATCTAACACATTTTTATATTGTTGTGGCATTCTCTTTGATGCAAAACATTTGTGTATGTTGCACTGTGTCCATGTTATATTCACATTAATTTTTTTAATATGTGAAGCAGTATGCCAATGTGTCTAATTTCCCAGTCATTAATTTTGCTTCATCTGTGCAAATTCTACAAGAGGATCAATTGATTTGTTCTCCTCCAAACTATGAATTAGATTAAAAATGTCTATGTCCTATTAATTGACAACAAAAAATCATTTTTATCACCATGCAGACATCTTTAAAATGCAATTAAAACTGTATTTGTTAAGTTATAAATATCAATTGTCTTACCTAATTGCAAAGCTAAATGTCCCTTTTTGGAACTCTTTCTATAATAACTATTTCAATATCATTTTCTTTATCAAGTATCCTATAAGACACTGTATTGTTAGAAATGGGCATTATCTCTAACTTCCAAATGAAATCTACAAACATACACTTGAAAATTGCTTTCACAAACAGCAAAATTAATTTTTCTGCAATAAAGTGAGCTTCTATTTTTTTTGCAATTTGATAATTTACTAAATATGAAGCTTCAATCACTTTTCTACTTTATTGTTTATTCACAGAAATAAATGAATCAACATTGTGTTTTCAAATCCTGTTCTTTGCACTTAAAAAATTAAGCAGACTTATCAAATGAAGTCAAGTCAGCAAGTATTTATTAAGCAATTACTTAATATGCTTACTTATTAAGGACTTAACACGTCAGGTATTGGGCTAACCCTTGAGAATACAAGCAGAAAGACTGCCCTTCCCTCAAGGAACTTACAGTCTAATGGTGGAAGAAAACAAGTAAAAGGGAGCTGAAATGCTAAGGGGAAAGGGGAAGGATAAACACAGCTGACACAGGGGTATCGTAGAAAAAGTCTAAATGAGTCAGAAATGCAGCCTGGAGAGGAATGAAGACATGACTGGCCTGGACCTCCTCTTTCATATGGAGCTTCTGGGAGAAACCAATCAATCAGAGGGAGAAGCTGCAGGGACAGAGAGCACTTCCAATGGGTGAAATCCAGTTATGTTATAAACATTGCTTACATATTTCAATTGTGAATGTTGAGGTAAAAGAGAAGGTTTTAAGCTGCTATTTGTAAGAATTTAAATTACACATTGTTGTCATGGATATTCATTATCTTCATAAAATGAAAAACCAATTTAATGTATTCTTCATTATATTTCCTCTTTTTCATGGCTGTCAATAACACAGATTTCTTGAACATCTTTACTATTACAGAATTATGATCTATTGAATGACTTTTACTAATTTTGTGATCAAAGTATATTGGATCTAAGTGAATATTTTGAGATTTCTCATTGACATCTTTTTTTCAACATTCTTTTTTTGTACACTTCTAGTCTTTAGCCAATAATTCATTGAGGTTGCTATAATTCTAAAAATGGGAACCATTGGCTAACAGTATATAATGACCTAACTGAAATGGACTGGTTCACTACAGTTGTTTACGTTTTTATATGTTTTTCCCCATGAGTTTACATGTCAAATGCCCTGCTCACCTCTAGTTTCTGGTGAGAGACTCAAATTCTTCCCTTATGCTGAAAGTCCACCATTTTTTCATTAATGATAAAGCTTAGGAAGATATATTATTTAGGGCCTTCCTTTGAGCTCCTTTGCATGTTAGAATATCATATTCCAATTTTTCCTTTGATTTCTCACAAATGATGAGTAGCTTTGAGCTATTTGAACTGATTTTCCTTGGTTAATGACTCTATGACATTTCTCTGTGGATTAAACTTAAAACTACTTTCCATTGACATCCTATGGGTTCTGAAAAAGGTATATTTAGTCTTTTTTCTAGTACTTTTGGTCAATTTTTCTTCTTTGGACTTCTGAGGTATTAAAATCAGGCTATTTATTTTATTGTGCTTTTCTAGAATAATCCTTAAATTATATCTTTTCATCCTGTCATCAAGCTTAGTTTTCTTGACATGTGTTCATTCAGTCTTTATTTTTATTTTATTTCGTGAATTTGTAATCTCTCTCTGCATCGTAGAGCTCCAAATATGTTATTCTCTTTATCAAAGACTGCATTGTTTAGGAGACATTTTCCATTATTTGCTTTAGTTTTTCTACTATCTGATTCATCTTTTTGAGTTCTTTTAGGACTCTAATTAGATGGGTGGAGAGCTCACAAAATTTATCATAATACTTTGTTTATGATACATTGGAAATACATTGGAAAATGTTCAATTTCCTTGTAACCTTTACCCACTTTGTTGGATGCTTTTTCTTGATTATAGCCTTATTGTTCCTTCTTCACTCTTCTCTAAGCTGGTTTTTATATGATACTCTTCCTACAATGAGTTCTCTCCTATCCCATCATTGCTGAACTAGAAATAAGCTCATCTCAAGCTTCTACCTGGTTGTCTGAGCTGAAACGAGGCAGGAAAATTTTGCATTTGCTTCAAACACTGACATTTATAAGCTAGTCTCCCCATGATACAGAAGAATGTATCCATCCCTCCAGGAATGGGAAATTGCTTTTTTTTTTTTTTAAGTCCTTCATTAAAAACTCTAGTCTAGCAATTAAATGTTCATTCTTAAATACCGGAAATAACAACACTGCTGCCTTAACCACTGCTTTACTGAGGAGAATAAGAATATTTGTAGGAAACTTTTTAATTCTTTCTTCCTTCATTCTTCTGGAACCTCTCTATTTCTTCACCCATGGCAATTGGTAATGCAGTAGATAGAGCACTGGACCTGGAGTCAGGAAGACTTTAGTTCAAATCTGATTTCTGACACTAATTGACGGTGTGACCCTGGGCAAATCACTTAACCTCTCTCTGTGCATCCTGGGCCATTGCCAGTCCTTTTGACCTTTGTCTTGCCACTGGACTCCAATGACGCTGGAAGAGAGAATGAAGCTGATGACTTTGTGCAGCTCTGCCCCATTCATATCCAATCCACACACAAGTCAAGGCATCACCTTTATGATGTCATTGGTCCTCTTCAAGAACAAGAGACAAACAACAACAACAACGAAATAGAGATAATAACAGCATCTATCTCACAGAGCTGTTATGAGGATCAAATGAGATAATATTTGTAAAGTGCTTAGCTTATTTGCCTGACACATAGTAGGCAATATATAAATGCTTATTCCTTTCCTTCCCAAACCTTTCTTCCTTTGTTCTAGTCTCAGAGAATAAGGTAGTTTTTCTCTTTGTCAAGATAAACGCAATTCTGCACAGGTGAAATGTATATCTGGAGTCACAAACACCTCCTTCCCCACCTCCAAGACTCATCTCCTTGCTCACTTTCTCTCCAGGTTCAAAGGCAGTCTATCCTTGTCCAGAGCACTGTAGAGAGATTTTTTTTCAGGTAGTGATTGGACTAGATGGTTATTGAGGGACCTTCCAATTGTGAAATCCTATGATTTTATGAAGAATTCATGTTGCCTAGGTTTTGAAATGAAATTGGATATATAGCCCATTTAGTTGGTCCAATTATAAAGCCTAGAATTGAATAGGAAAAAAGAATGAGTTGGGTTATATCTGATAAATTGCTTGGTGCTTTGAATGTTTTCAAATGCTGGCAGCCACTATAACACTGATGCCTATCATGTTATCTGCTAAAGATATAAGATACCCTAAGGCCAATGTTGTAGTAGAAATATCATACTGATCCATGGGTCAGGCATTCAAGGAGCTGACAGGACTGGAGTGGTAAGACTGGTCATTGCTATACCTCCTGCTGGGCTATTGGAAGGCAAGGAAAATAATACATTTCTTTGCCCCTCCTCTGCTTTTCCTTCATTTGTAGAGTTATTCCCAAGTGGAATACATACATGCAATCTTTCTTAAGATATGAGGGGGACTGTGGTGACTGTTTTGGAATTACTCTTCTGATGCATTGAAACCAGATGTCAAGAAGAAGTTCTGGAAAACCATTGGATGAAGTCGTCTGTGAAGGGGAGTGATTAATAATTGTATTTGTAGTTTTGGCTATGTTTAATAAACCACATGATTAAAGAAAATTGATTGCCTGCATAATACAAATATAGGATACTAAGACTGAATACTAGGAAATTTCCTAGAGGAAGGATGAGACCTCTAGAGCTATAGATTGTTGTCTTTTTATAATCAAACACTAAAAGGGCACTGTGATCTCACTGATTTGGGAACTTCTTCTAATAATGTAAATTGTGTGAGAATTGTTTGGGACCAGGGAGAAGCTGTGTTAGGGTAAGGGTAGCCACATCAGAAAATTGCCGTTCCACCACATACCACCCCTTGGTGGTAAGGTCTTAATGATCCTCTAAATGACGTTCCATCCTTTAAATAACTAGACAGTCCTCCTATCATGGGCAATTCTAAGATAACAAAAAGGAATAAAGGGGAAAACAAAACAAAAACATGGAGGAATTCAAAAGCCAAAAGTCCTAAGGCTTTGCTTCCTTTTTCAGAAAGACTAAGCCTCAAAGTTTCACAGTCTTGGTCCATGTGATGAATGATGTCACATCTTTCAAGTTTATAGTGATTCACCTGATGAAAGTGGAGACAATGAACCAAAGCAGCAATGAGAACATTAGAGCCATGGTGCAGATAATAACATCCCAGAGGTCATAGATTTCCTCTCCTGGTGTGAGGTGGTGATGATAAGCAAGAGCAGTTCTAGGAGTATCATGGCCTCTGCACAGACACGTTTGACATAATCAATGATTCTTCACTCTGCATCAGGGTCAACTGTAGTAAAGTGGTTAAGAGATCATAAGCCTCTTCCATGCAAAATATCTTGGGATCTAAGTTGACATTGAGGCTCTGGTTGTATCACCACCAGCTAAGTATTCCCTGTTCTACCTGCTCAAATCTTTCCCTCCCTGAAAGCTTTACAAGAGTAATAACACAAAATCTTTGCCCCCTTAAAGTCCTCTGAAGGGCTGCCCCTTCTTCCAGTGGCAAAATAAGGATTCTCCCTTATTCTCATCCAGTGACTCAGAATTACAACTGAGTCAGTTAAAGGGCCTCCTTTCTTCCAGATAAGGACATACCCTTCAGAATTATATAGCAACAATTCCATCTCCACCATGCTATTAGATAACAAGGTGCCTCCAAATACCAGCTCTTGGCCCCCTAAATCTTTTTTGGAAAGGAGTTCCCTAAACCATCCCAAAGGAAAAGAAGCCTGCTAATTAAAGGGGACATGAGCTACTTCTTCAGGGGATATGAAGCCTTATGAGAGGGAAAGAACTTTGAGGCTGACAAAGCCAGAGAAGATCAGGCAAAAATATGTCCCAAAACAGTCCATTCTTATGAGGTAAGGCTTTCTGGAGACTGGATCCAAGAAACCACTGTACAAGGGAGCTCCTTTCTCTTTCCAAGGGAGCATCAATTTGTTATCAACATGACTTGTGGGTAGTTGGACACCTGACATGGACAGTCAGGTACATAATGATGCACCTGTTCATCATTAGGGACAGCCCTCTCACCCTGAGATTCCATTTTGCAATTTGGGGATAGGTTCAGGGCCACTTGGGTAAGGAACAGCTGTCTTGTACTTTGTGAGAGGGATTATATGGCTTTATGCCCAGCACAGTGTGGTATCACTATCCAAATGTCCAAACTGACATTGGACGTATTCCCTGGCCTCTGCTACTCTTGTAACAGTTCCAACCTGTTTTTTTCACATACGTCTCTGATTGATGCTGACATGCATCCCCAAATAAGTGGCAAAGCAAGTGTTAGTAGCTTACTCTGGACTGTGCCTGAAGTCCTTTGAGTTTTGCCCTCCCACTATATTTTCCAAAACTTGACTGAGAAGGTTGGACCCTCAGTTTTCTTAGGATTGATTTGTCTTTCATATCATCTACCATCTGATCTAGGGCCCCTGCCACTGTGGCCTCATTTGGTCCAGTCAATATTATGTTATCGATATAGTGGTGTACACCGAGTACCCTGAGGGCAGGAGGAGGCCTCTAAGGTTTCTGCTCACCATAATGTGGCAGTAGGAAAGAGACTTGAAGAAGCCATGAGGAAGAACAGTGAAGGTATATTGTATTCCTTCACAGATGAAATCAAACTATTCCTGACTAGTTTCAGTCACAGAAATAGAGGAAAAATCATTGACAAGGTTGATAGCCCCATAACACTCACTCTTAGCCTGGGTTATCTAGTCTCCCTGCTCTAAGGGAGAGAAAGCTGTTTCTGGTGTTATTCATGAGAACACATCCCAAAAATCTGAAATATTTTTAGAAAGACATTTATTAGATCATTTGGTAGAGGAGAGAGAGCCAGAAAGGAGGTAGCCCTGAAAGGTTTACAGTACAACACAGATAGTTTTCTTTCCATAAATTCTCATTACACAAATTCAGCTTTACCTAAAGAACTCTGAAATAAATCTGCATTCCAAAAAAACAAACAAACCTATGTTAACTTTACCGTACAGTACTGTTCTCTCTCTCTCTCTCTCTCTCTCTCTCTCTCTCTCTCTCTCTCTCTCCTCCTCCTCCTCCTCCTCCTCCTCCTCCTCCTCCTGCTCCTCAGCTTGGTACTTCACACTCTCATCAAAAAAACAAACAAACAAAAAAAACCTAAAAATAAACCCTCCAAGTAAAAGCAGAAGAATGGACACACAGAGAGACTGCCACTCCTGCTGCCACTGCTAGATCAGGACTTGGATTGAGACCTCTGGTTCAGAGAAAGGAATCTTTTGCCCCAGTACAACCCCCACCATGTGCACCCCAAGGTGTCTGTCTTCTGTCTGTCCTGGCCCTGCCTGTTGCTCTTTTTCTCCTGTCTGTGTCCAGCCCCCAGTGTCTTCCCTCCTCTTCTTCCTCTTGTTTCTGGCCAGGCCCTGACATGGCAGGCACCCCACTGTTACTTCTGCTCTTGCTTCTCCATCTCCCACCTCCACTTGTCCTTGAGCCCTGTTCTGGCTTTCTTTCTCCACAGGTGTGCAGCCTCTTTCTGCCTCTCTCCCGCCATCCCCTCATCTGCAGGCAAATTCACATTAAGTAAAAATCACTTACGTAGAAGTCTGCTGAATGGTCCACTTATGTAAAGTGAAAACTGTCTATATATAGTATCTAGACAAGAGTATCCACACACAAACCACATGTATACAGTTAAGCAAAACTGCCAAGGAGGCAACTTGAAAGCAAGGTAGATTGAGGTACTTGTGAGTAACTGTGAATTTTCACTGAAATTTCAGTGAAGCCAAAGCACAAGCTTGGGTGGACTTATCATAAGTCCTGGGTGTGGTAATCCAAAACAAGAATGCTCTGGGTTACGATCCAGGACCTGGGGGAATCCAAAATGCCTTGTAGCCGTCTTCAGCATTCTTAGAGAATTATTGGAGTCAGGTGAGATTCTGGGTGTGGACAACCTTTAATCACATAGTGTCAGATTTAAACAGTATAGTTATTTTTCCTGAACAATATAATATCTTGTAGAGTACAATAGTATTCCATTACATTCATATGCCATAACATGTTTAGCCATTCCCTAATTGATTGGCATCCCCTCAATTTCTAATTCTTTGCCACCATAGAAAAGAGTTGCTATAAATATTTTTGTACATGTGGATCCTTTTCCTTTTTCTTTGATCTCTTTGGGATGTAGGCTTAGTAGTGATATTGCCAGATCAAAGGGTATGCATAGTTTTATAGTCCTTTGGGTATAGTTTCAAATTGTTTTCCAGAATGGGTAGATTAGTTCATAGCTCTATCAATAGTGCATTAGTGCACTGATTTTCCTACATCCCCTCTAGCATGTGTCATTTTCCTTTTCTGAAATCTTAGTCAATCTGATGGATATGAAGTGGTACCTCAGAATTACATTAATTTGAATTTCTCTAATTATTAGTGATTTAGAGTATTTTTTCATATGGCTATTGATAACTTGGATTTCTTCTTTTGAAAATTACCTGTTCATATCCTTTGGCAATTTATCAATTAGGAAATGACTTTTATTCCTATAATTTGACTCAGTTTTTTATAAATCCTAGAAATGAAACCTTTACCACAGAAACTTACTACAAAGACTTTTTCCCCAGTTTTCTGCTTCTCTTTCAATTTTAGCTGCACTGTTTTGTTTGTGTAAAAACTTTCAAATCTTATGTAATAAAAATTGTTCATTTTACCTCCTGTGAAACTTTCTATCCCTTCTTTGGTCATGAACTCTTTCCCTATCCATAGATATGGTAAATAATTTCTTCCTGATCCACTAATTAGCTTAAAATGCCACCTTTTATGTCTAAATCAAGCACCAATTTTATCTTAGTATGTAGTGTGAGATGTTGGTCTAGGACTACTTTCTGTCAGAATACTTTCCAGTTTTCTCAACAGTTTTTGTTAAGTAATGAGTTCTTACCCCAATATCTGAGATTTTGGGTTATAACAAAAACTAGCTTACTATGCTGATTTTCTTTGATATATTGTATATCTAATCCATCCCACTGTTCACCTTCTCTATTTTTCACCCCGTACCAAATTATTTTGATGATTACCATCAAATACTACCATTTTAGTATTGTTTGAAATTTGGTATTGCTAGGCCTCTTTTCCTTTCATTTTCCCCTCTACTGATTCTTTTGATACTCTTGACCTTTTGCTTCTCCAGATGATATGTATTATTTTTTCCAACTACTTTAAGTAGTTCTTTGGTAGTTTGATTAGTACGGCACTAAATAAGTAGATTAATTTAGGTAGTATTGTCATTTTTTTTATATTGACTCAGTTTATTCATGAGCAATTAACAGTTCTATCATAATTTAGATCTGCTTTCATTTGTGTAAAGATTGTTTTATAATTGTGTCCATAAAGTTCCTTTGTGTGTCTTGGTAGGTACAAGTTATTTTAAATAGCATTTCTCTTTCTGTCTTTTCCTGCTGGATTTTGTGGATAATGTAGAGAAATGCTGATGATTTGTGTGAGTTTATTTTATATCCTATAGGTCTGCTAAAGTTGTTAATTGTTTCAGTTAGTTTTTCAGTGGACTCTCTACTTTTGTATCTTCTAAAAAAGTGATCATTTTGATTCCTCCTTGTCTATGCTTATTTGTTCAATTTCATTTTCTTGCCTTATTGCTATAACTGGCATTTCTAGTAAAATACTGAAATAGTAATATTGATAATGGATATACCTTCCTTTACTCCTGGTGTTATTGGAAAGGCTTCTAGCTTGTCCCCACTAAAGATAATGCTTGCTGTTTTGTTTTAGGTAGATGCTGCTTACTATTTTAGGAAAAGCTCCATTTATTCTTGTACTTCCTAGAGTTTTTAATAGGAATGGATGCTGTATTTTGTAAAAAAGCATTTTTTTTTTTTTGCTTTTTGGTGAGACAATCTGGGTTAAGTGACTTGCCCAGGATTATATAGATAGTACGTGTCAAGTATCTGGTGTGAGGCTGAATTTGAACTCAGGTCCTCCTGAGTCTGGTGCTTTATCCACTGTGCCACCTAGATGCCCCAAAAAGCATTTTCTCTAACTATTAAAATAATCGTATGATTTTTATTGTTGTATTTGTTGTTGATATGGTCAATCATGCTTACAGTTTTCCTAATATTGAACCATCCCTGCATTCCTGGCATAAATTCAGCCTTGTCATAGTGTATGATCTGTGTGATGTATTGCTATAATCTCTTTCCTAGTATTTTATTCAAAATTTTTGAATTAATATTGATTAGGGAACTTGGTGTATAGTTTTCTTTTTCTGTTTTGACTCCCTGGTTTATGTCTCAAAACCTTATTTGTGTCATAATCCCCTTTCCTAACCACTGGTGGATTCTGCTGTCCTTTTTGCTGTGCATTTCTGGATTATGTGAAAGCACTTTTTGATTGTAGTTTCATCTGGGAAGGCTTCATCCCAGGTCTGGGTGATGTTGAGTAGAATAGGAAGAAGTGGAAAGTAGGAAACAGAAACTCTTTCATATTTTCAACAATTATTTATGAAGTACTACAATGTGTAAACACCAGTTGTCTCTTCTTGCCCTGCCCCACTCCATCCCCAACCTTAGTTATGTGTAAAAAAAATTCTTTTTTTTGGCAAGGCAATTGGGGTTAAGTGACTTGCCCAGGGTCACACAGCTAGTAAATGTCAAGTGTCTGAGACCAGATTTAAATTTAGGTCCTCCTGACTCCAAGGCCAGTGCTCTATCTACTGCACCACCTAGCTGCCCCCTAAACAGTATTCATTTTAAAAATAATTGCTGGAGTTGTTTTCTCTTTCTTCCTGTTATATTCATTGGATTTAAAAAAAAAAGCAGTTGCAGTATATATTCTAATCATGTCTCTTTAACTCAGTGCATTAATGGCACACAGTATCAGGGGTACATTGGCTATAGGTACAGATGTGGGGCCTCCAACGTCCCCTCTTGCTCTAAATTCTAGTCTTTTGTGATTTTGTATGGGAATGAGAATTGTCTGAAAGTGGTCATCTAGCCTCTGAGTACAATGAGTGATAGGGGATTTCACTGTTTCTTGAGGCAGCCCATCCCATTTTTGGAAAACTCTAATAACAAAGAAAGTTTTATTTATGTTGAGCTGACATGCTGCGATGGACAGAACACAGCATTTGGAGTCAGAGGATTTCATTTTGAATCCCAGGCCCGTCTTGTGCTACCTATATGCAACTTTGGACAAGTTGCTTAATTTCTTTAGCTGTAAAGTGAAGGGGTTGGGCTAAATAATACCTGAGATGCTTTGAAGCTCTGAATTTTATGATCTCATGACTTCAAATCTCTTATGAACCATGATCTTGAGAAATTTGCCTCTACAATGATTCCATCTACTGTTCTCATCTTGTCCACTGGGGCCAAGCAGAACAAATCTAATCCCTCTTTCCACATGACAAACCCTCTGAATATTGGAAGACAATGATCATCCTTCCCTAGGTCTTCTTTTCTCCAGGCTGAGAATCTCCTTCTTCTTCAAAGAATCCTCCATGACAGCCTTCTATTCCCTTCCTATCCTGGTGGCTGTCATCTAAACAAACTCCACTTTATCAAAAACTTGGTTCAACATTATTAAATGCATTCAGGGATGAGAACATTAATTGTGAACCTCTTTTTTTTTTCACTTAAAAATGCCAAATAATTCTCATGTGAACCCTCTCACAAATTAAACTAAACCCGAAATAGATTTGGAGAAATGATTTAAACAATTTCCTTATAAGGAAAAATGCTTTGTTTTAAGGGAACAATGTTCAGCCATGTTACACATTCTTATCCTATCATAACTACAAGGACCATGAGCTGGACTGGTTCCTAATCCAAACAGAGTGAGTTAAGAATTTTTTGGGGGGTGACTCTTAGTTCATCAGAGGGCCATATAGGGCCCTATCTGCTCCTCAGACAGATGATGAGACTCAGTAGTTATTTCAATAATGGAAGATAGAACCTTCCCCCTCTTAAGAAGTTGGATTTGGGGTTCATTTATCTTGGAGATTTTTTAACTATCCTCTCCTTCCAGTATGTGTGAATCCCTCTAAAAATATTTTGATAATTCACTGGTTAGCATTAGGCAGCCTACTAATAGTATAAACCATTAGATTTTCTAACCAACTTCAGAAAGATTATCAAGCAACAATGAATCTCCAAGACAGAACATAGGGATATAAAAGGGGTGAGTTTTATCTCAAAGAAGTGTTTGACTCTTATAATTATCTTTGAAACTATAAGTAGAAAGTAGATTTCATGTTTAAGAAAAAAACCTTAAAAGTCTGTTTTTTCCCTTTAAGAATAATAAGAGAGCATATTAAGAACAAAGTACTTTCAGAATAAGATGTATTATCTGACTAATTCCAACTCTTCCTGGTGAAACAAGAAAACAATAACTGTCTTAGCAAACTGGAAACATTTAGCCTTTGGACAGCTTCAAATGCCCTGATTTCAGATACCATGGAGAGTTAGGAAAGAGGAATTTGTTTTTTCAGCTGTAACTTTGTGATGTTTAAAAAGTTTGAGAGAAATAATTTCTAGGTAATTAATCATTTTATTCATAATGTTAGCATATTATTAATAAAAAGAATGGTCATTTGACTGTTGCTCTTGGACCAAAGATGAATCATAGTGGTGGGCTCACAGTTTATATGCCCTAGGAAGAGTGGATGTTCCTGAGGGTATCAATCAACTCTGATTGGTTAACAATAAATGAAAGAGAATGGATATTATAATGAGAGGTGGACCTATTCTATCAAGGGACTAGTAGATGTGACTTAATCATGTTATTTACTTCTAAAACACCCCTAGCCCCTAGACAAATGATCTATATCCCCCACCCAACCCTGAGTAGAACACAACGGGCCAAGGTTACACTTTAGATTAAATTCCTTTTAAGTTGGGTTATTAATAATTATTTTTCTCAACTTAAAGGCTAGAGCTAAGTAAGCTAGGTGAGGAGGCCGCTTCTTTCTGGTGAGAAGGCCTGGGATTTCTTTGTACATCCTTACAGTGACATCCTCACAGGATGTAGGACAAGATAATATAATTTCCTCTTCCATGTTAGCACTTGAATACCTATTCCTCAACATCTCCATTTCAAAACTGCTTTAATTTTACAACATTTTATACTAGGACAACATCTAAATTAGGGCTTTCCTTCACAAATGTGTGTGTATGTTTTCTTATTGATGAGAATAAAGGCAAAGCCAGCTGATGATGGCACTAGGGAGCCTCCTTTTCCCAACCTACTTCTGTCTTCTTCCCTTTAAATTCCTTAAGTGCAGTGTTTTGACACTGACTTTGGCTTTTCCTCTCAGAGAAGAAATCTTCTAATACTCATTTTTTAAAATTTGCATTTATGAAACTTGTGGAGTCCCCGCCAGGAATACTATGCTTTCTTGAACCCAGAGAGGGCTTACCCTTAACCCAAAAGAATTCATGCCTCCCAATTTTATTTCCCTTAATTCACCTACAAACTGGTGCTAAAGGTTGCTAGAACTACTCACTATCCTTCAATAGTCTTACATTCACGCTCTTAGAATAAATATTATTATGAGGAGATCAGCAAAGATGGCAGAGTAAGAGGAAGTATAGCGCAACTCTATCTCACAAAGAACCCCTCCAACAAAGATCTAGAAAGATCACCAGGCCAAGCAGTGATATGAAAATCCCAAAAGAACTAAAGAGTAATTTTTTCTAGTCCAGATCACCATAGAGTAACAGTGGACTTTAGGCAATGGGAATGGGGTACAGCCTATAGAGGCTTCCAGGAGAGAGATTAAATTGGAGCCTGTGTCTATATTCCAGGGAAGGGAGCAATCCTGCATCCAGCAGAAACTGAGGTGGATACTTTGTACTTGTAGGGAGCAGGAACAGAAGCCAGCTAGTGGGTGTACGTCTCTAACCCTAGAGTTGGGTCAAGAATCCAGGGTGAGCTAACGATCTTTTTTTTTTTTTTAAACCTGTGGCTTTATACCAGGGCAAGGAGTATAGCTAAGATATGTCCTGAGGTTTTTGCAAGGCAAAGAGCAGGTACAGAAGCAAGCAGCCGTTATATGACATTGACTGTGGAGTGAGGTCACAGATTTAGCCTACATGGAGAAAGAATTAGGGGGATAGGTATTGCAAACTTCATGTTAATCTGAGCTAGTCAAAGAAGGGTAAAATACACATTTGCACAGTTTGGTGTAGAAATACATTTAACTCAAGAGGAAAATGAAGGGAAGAAAGAAGAGGGACAAAATAAGGCGGAGGGCAAATATAAAGAGGGATTAGTTTTTATAATCATGAAAAGATGTTTAAAAGGAAAGAAAGAAAAGACAAGAACCTGTGACTTGAGTCTGAGTGAAAGGAAGAGAAGAGGGGCAAGGGAGAGAAGCAGACTGTATCAACCATAGAATACTGGTGCTGAGCACACTTCTTTTTCACAACCTCTTCTTCTTTGTAAAGGTGAGTGAGGAGCAAAGAAGAAAAATATGAAAGACTCATTTGAAAGGAAACATATAATTAATAATAATAAAATTAATAATCATAACTGTGCATGCAAATGGGATGAAATTACCCATATGTAACCCAAAATGTAAAAGAAGATCAGAATTAATAAGAAATTAGAATGCAACAATATGTTTATTACGAGAAACACACTTAAAGCATATTCATATGCAGTTAAAATAAAGGGATAGAGCAAGATCAATCATGTTTAGCCTAAAGTAAAAAAGGCAGGAGTAACAATCATAATCTCAGACTCAGCAAAAATAGATAATTGAGGTAGGTAAAAGGGGAAACTACATTGTGCTGGAAATTACCATAGACATCAAATCAATATCAATATTTAACACATATCCACTGAATAGCACTGTATCTAAATACTTAAAGGAAAAGCCAAATAAGTTATGTGGAGAAATAGTAAAACTACAACCTCAATGTACCTCATTCAGACCTAGACAAATCTAATCCAAAATAAGACAAGAAAGAAGTTAAGGACCTTAATCGAATTTTAGAAAAGTTAGATATAATAAATTGCTGGTATCTGAAATGAGAAAAGTATAATTCAAAAAAAGGAAATTATTAGAAACTCTATCACCCAAATGTATTCCAATAAAATTAACCACTTAATGAAATAGATGAATCTTTAAAAAAAAAATATTAACCTCCCAGACAGAACAAGAAAGAAAATTTAAATGACCCAAACTTAAAAAAAGAAATTAAAGAAGTCACAAAACTAAAGAAAAGACCCAGGGAAATGGAGCATAGATGGCAGAGTAACAGAAAGAAATAGAACTAAGCTTTCCATCTTTTTTTTTTTCAGCCAAAGACAAGGTTTATTAGAACATCCACCATATTGACCAGACTCTTAAGGAGTCTGAACATTAGTGAGCAATGGCTAGATTTTAAGAATCTGAGCCTAAGCCTTCCATCTTTCAACCCTCATAACTCCTCTACAAAGATCTCTGTCTGCTGTAACTCCTCTACAAAGAAAATTCACCATACTGAGTCTGGATCAGGAAATCCAAGGGAAAAAATCCCAGTGAGTCTTTTTTTTTTCCAGCCCAGGTTGGCATAGGGAAACAGACAGAGAGATTTGCAAACAAAGGGGACAGGACCTATCTGTGAACAACTATATGTATCATTTTAGAGTAGGAACTAAGAGTCTTGAGGCAGGGCAAGAAGAGGACACAGACCACTACAAAATGGAATAATGTTGTGCACAATGCAAGAACAAGGCTTGACTGGGAGCTCTGCCACTCACAATTCTGGATCATAGATCTACAGCAGACCAAGAAGGGGACCTATGCTTAAAGGTGGCATTGAGGTAGGAACACATTCAGAAACAAGTAGCAGCTATGAGGCTCTGACTCCAGGAGCAGAGCAGAGGTCTCAGTTCCAGGTCCTAGCCCAGTATGAAGCCTGTGGGGGAATAACTAAGGAAAGAATTCCAAACCAAAGGGGAACCTCTAGTTCTGTTGATCTGAACCAGCAGAGGTTTCCAACTAGCACACAGCAGTTGAATGGAGCAGCAGTCTACTGGAACTTCAACCAGGAGCAAGCCACTTGTACCCAAGTGCATGTCAGAAATTTGCTATGCTCAGATCAGGATAGTAGTAATAAGACTTTACCCTTGGGAGCACTGAAAACTTAAGTTATCACTGAGAACTTGGAATAACACAATACTTAATAGCTCAAAAAAGCACCAGTGAGACCCAAAAGTAAACAAGGTCAACCCAGGCATTTCCCCCAGAAGTAGGCAAAGCCTAGCTCTAACATAAGTTCTGAAGTCAGGAAGTAGGCTGGAAGAATGAGCAAACCAAAAAAAAAAATAATCCCATTATGAAGAGGGATGACAGGAACACTCAAGATATAATCTGAAATGAGAATGACTCCAAAACATCTACAAAAGACTCTCTCCCCCCCCAAAAAAAACCCCATAGCTTGGAGACACAAGTTCAAGTAGAATTCCTGAAAAAAATGTAACAAAAGTTTAAAATTATTTTAAAATTCAAATGAGGGTACTAAAAGAAAAATGAAAAACAAATGAGAGCTACAGAAGAAAGAATTAGAAAGAGAATTAATAGCTTGGAACAAGAGGTACAAAATTTTATCCAAGAAACAAACTCCTTAAAAATTAAATGGGCCAAATAAGACTCCATGATATAAAAATTAAAATTAAAACAAAGTCAGAAGACTGAAAAAAAAACCAGAAGAAAATATAAAATATCTCATATTTAAAACAACTGCCCTAGAAAACATATAGAGATAACTTAAGAATCACTAGACTACCTGTTGTTGTTATTGCTGTTTGTCCTTCATTCCTGAAGAGGACCAATGACATCATGAGCATGATATCTTGACTTGTGCATGAGTTGGATATGAGTGAGGCAGAGTTGCACAAAGTCATCAGCCTCATTTTCTCCTCTAGAGTCATCAAAATCTAGTGGCAAGACAAAGATCAAGATGACTGGTGATAACCCTGGACTACCTGGAAGTAGGAGAAGAATAAGGAGGAGGGGGAAGAGGAGGAAGAAAAAGAGAAGGAAGAGGAGGAGGAGGAAGAGGAGGAGGAGGAGGAAGAAGAAGAGAAGGAAAAGGAGGAGGAGGAGGAAGAGGAAGAAGAAGAGAAGGAAGAGGAGGAGGAGGAGGAAGAAGAAGAGAAGGAAGAGGAGGAGGAGGAAGAAGAGAAGGAAGAGAAGAAGGAGGAAGAGAAGGAAAAGGAGGAGGAGGAGAAGGAGAAGAGAAGGAAGAAGAAGAAGGAGGAGGAGGAAGAAGAGGAAGAGGAGGAGGAGAAGGAGGAGGAAGAGGAGGAGGAGAAGAAGAAGGAGGAAGAGGAGGAGGAGGAGAATGAGAATGAGAAGAATGAGAAAAATGAGAATGAGAAGAATGAGGATAAGAACAAGAGCAAGAAGGAAGTGAGAAGAAAGAAAGAAAGAAAGAAAGAAAGAAAGAAAGAAAGAAAGAAA
>NW_020947062.1:22015856-22064712 GCF_900497805.2 Vombatus ursinus
AAGAAGAAGAAGAAGAAGAAGAAGAAGAAATCATACTACTTCAAAAAAAATCATAAAAGTGGCCAGATCTCTTGGAACTAGAGGATCAGGTGGAAATGGAAACACCAAAGAAATCCTAAAATGGAAACTCCCAGGAATATTATAGCCAAAATCCAGTCTCCAGGTCAAAGAAAAAAACAATGTAACAGGCAAAAAGAAAGGATTCAAGTGCAGTAGAGCCAGAGTCAGAATCACACAACATTTTTGAACTACCACTATAAAGGAGTGAAACACTTCAAATATAAGATTCCAGAAGGTAAAAGACAGAGACTTACAACCAAGAATAACTTACTCAGAAAAATCTGAATTTAAATCCATCCTACAGGGAAAAAATTAATCTTTAAAAATTTTTTTATTCATTTTGAATTTAAACACAAAAAAGATTTCTAGTACATCACACAACACAAAATGAGGATTCAATATGAAACCATGAATCTCCATTTCATATTGTTTATTTTCTTTTTTTGTTTTGTTTTTTGCTAGACAATAGGGTTAAGTGACTTGCTCAGGATCATGCAGCTAGTAAGTGTCAAGTGTGTGAAGCCACATTTTAACTCAGGTCCTCCTGACTCCAGAGCCAGTGCTCTATCCATTGCACCACCTAGTTGCCCCTTATTGTTTACTTTCTAAAAAATAAAACAAGACTATGTAATAAATAGTATACATTGTTTTCAAAACTACCTTGTTTTTCTGTGTTTCCTTGTGAGTTTTCTTTTGTTCCTTGCTATGCACTTTTTGTATATTTTTTCTCCCTCCATTCCCACCCTGCACTAGAGAAGGCCATCATTTGACACAAATGTGTATACACACACAGCACAAACACACACACACACACACACATACACACACACACTCACAAAACTATACTACATATACTTCTATTTATCAGTTCTTTTCTCTGGAGGTGGATAGCATCTTTCTTCACAGGCCCTTTGTAGCTGATTTGAGCATTTATAATATTCTAAATGACTTAGTCATTTACAATTGTTCTTAAAATAATATTACTGTTAGTGCATACAACGTTCTCTTTTTCTGCTCATTTCACTCTTCATTACGTCATGCAAGTCTCTCAATGTTTTTCTAAAATCAACCAGCTCATCATTTCTCATAGCACAGTAGTACTCCATTAAAATCATATACTACAGCATGTATAACCATTCCCCAACTGATGGGCATTCCCTCAATTTCCAGTTCTTGCCACCTCAAAGAGAACTGCTGTAAATATTTTAGAACATATAGGTTCCTTTCCTTTTTCCCTGAAATAGACCCAACAGTGATATTGCTGGGTCAAAGGGTATAGGTAGTTTAATAACTCTTTGTGCATCATTCCAGATTGCTCTGCAAAATGGTTGGATCAGTTCACAACTCCACCAACAGTGCATTAATGTCTCAGTTTTTCCACATCCCCTCCAACATTTGTCATTTTCCTCTTCTATCTTTTTTAGTCAATCTGATAGGTGTGAGATAATATTTTAAAATTGTTTCAATTTGCATTTCTCTTATCAATAATGATTTAGAGTATTTTTTCATATGACATATATAGTTTTGATTTTTCATTGAAAAACTGCCTGTTCATATCCTTTGACCATTTATCAGTTGGAGAATGACTCATATTCTTATACATTTGGCAAAGTTCTCTATATCTTTAACATATGAGACCTGCCTATAAAAAAAGCTGTCTATAAAAATTTTCCCCAAATTTTATGCTTTTCTTTTACCCTTAGCTACATTGGTTTTATATGTATAAAAGTCTTTTTAATTTAATGTAATCAAAATTATAAATTTTATATCTCACAATCTTCTCTATCTCTTATTTATTTATAAATTATTCTCCTATCCATCAGTTTTATGGGTAATATGTTCCATGTTCTTCTAATTTACTTATGTTATCTCTCTTTATATCCAGGTCATGTATTCATTTTGACTTTATCTTGGAAATGATGTAAGATATTGGTCTATACCCAATTTCTGCCAGACTATTTTCCCATTTTCCCAACAATTTTTTTTTTTACCAAATAGTGAATTCTTATCCCCAAAACTTAAATCTTTACATTTGTCAAACACAAGGTTACTACAGTAATGTATTACTGTGTATTTTATACTCTGTTCCATTGATCTACCTTCCTGTTTCTTAGTCAGTACCAGATAATTTCAATAATTATTGCTTATAATATAGTTTAAGATCTGGTACTGCTAAATCTCCTTCCTTTACACTTTTTTTCATTAATTCCTTTGATACTCTTGACCTTTTGTTTTTCCAAATGAATTTTATTATTTTTTCTAATTCAACAAAATATGTTTTTGGTAACTTAATTGGGATGGCATTGAATAGGCAGATTAGTTTAGGTAGAATTGACATTTTTATTATATTGGCTCTGCCCACCTATCAACAACTAATATTTCTCCAATTATTTAAATCTGACTTTATTTCTATAAAAAGTGTTTTATAATTATGTTCATAGAGTTCCTAGTTTGTTTTGGCAGGTCCTAGTTTATCTTGGAAGGTATACTCCCAGGTATTTTTTACTGCCTACATTATTTAAAATGAGATATCTCTCGACTATCTTCTCTTGCAGGGTTTTGTTGGTGATATATAGAAATGCTGATTTATGTGGGTTTATTTTATATCCTTCTACTTTGCTAAAATTATTAATTGTTTCAGTTAACTTTTTAGTTGAATCTCTAGGATTTTCCAACTATGTCATCATCTTGTCTGCAAAAAAAAGATAGTTTTATTGCCTTATTGCCCATTTTAACTCCTTCAATTTCTTTTTCTTCTCTTAATGCTGTAAGACAATAATGTCTTAGTATAAGGCAAACTAGTATAAATACTAGTGATAATGGACATCATAGCTTCACATCTGATCTTACTGTGAAAGCTTCTAGCTTATTCCCCATTGCAAATAATGCTTGCTGATGGTGTTAGGCAAATGCTTTTTATCATTTTAAGGAAAAATCTATTTATACCTATGCTTTCAAGTGTTCCCCCCCCCCCAGGCAGTTGGGGTTAAGTGACTTGCCCAGGGTCACACAGCTAGTAAGTGTCAAGTGTTTGGTCTGAGGCCAGATTTGAACTCATGGCCTCCTGACTTCAGGGCTGGTGCTCTATCCACTACGCCACCTAGCTGCCCTTCAAAATAACATATTTGAAGTGTTTTACAAACCTTAAAGCACTAAATAAATGGTAGCTATTATTATTGTTATTATTATTATTATTCTTTTTGGCTAGGCAATGGGATTAAGTGACTTGCCTAGGGTCACACAGCTAGTAAGTCTTATGTGTCTGAGGCCGGATTTGAACTCAAGTCCTCTTGAATCCAGAGCTAGTGCTCTATACACTGTGCCACCTAGCTGCCCCTCAAGTGCTTTTAATAGGAATGAGTGTGGCATTTTGTCAAAATCTTTTTCTGCATCTATTGATATATCATATGATTTTTGTAACTTTTACTATTGATATAATCAATTACATTAATAGTTTTCCTTATGTTAAACCATCTCTGCATTCCTGATATAAATCCCACTTGGTCAATTTGTATAATCATTGTGATATATTGTTGTAGTCTCCTAACTAGTATTTTATTTAGGATTTTTGCATCCATATTCATTAATGAAATCGGTGCATAATTTTCTTTCTCTGTTTTTGCTCTTCCTGGTTAAATATCAGCACCACATTTGTTTCATAAAAGGAGTTTTATAGGATTCCTTTCTTGCCTATTATTACAAATAATTTACTTAATATTAGAGTTAGTTGATTTTTAAATGTTTGGTAGAATTCTCTTGCAAATCCATCTGGTCCTGATGCTTTTTTTTTTCCTTAGGAAGCTCATATATGGCCTGTTTAATTTCTTTTTCTAAAATAAGTTTATTTAGATATTCTATTTCCTCTTCTGTTAATCCAGGCAGTTTATATTTTTAAACTATTCTTTCATTTCACTTAAATTGTTAAGTGTATTGGCATATACTTGGGCAAAATAACTTCTAATAATTGCTTTGATATCATCTTCATTAGTGGTATGTTCACTTTTGATATTAGTGATTTGGTTTTCTTCTCTCTTTTTAAAAAATCATATTAACCAATGGTTCATCTATTTTTTTTCATAAAATTGAATTCCTAATTTTATTAATTGCATGGTTTTCTTTCATTCAATTTAATTAACCTAACTTTTAATTTTTAGTATTTTCAATTTGGCATTTAACTGAAGATTTTTAATTTGTTTTTTTTCTAATATTTTAAATTGCATGTCCAATTAATTGGTCTGCTCTTTCTCTATTGACATAAGCATTTAGAGATATACATTTTGCTCTGATTACTGCTTTTGCTGCATCCCATAGGTTTTGGTATGTTGTCTCATTATTTTGATTCTCTTTAATAAAATCATTTATAATTTCTATGATTTGTTCTTTAACCCACTCATTCAAAATTGGCCTGTCTAGTCTCCAATTAATTTTAACATGTATTTCCATGATCTTCTATTAAATAATATTTTTGTTGCATTTTGATCTGAAAAGGATGCATTTAATTTTTCTGCATTTAACTATAAAGTTTTTATGTCCTAATGTAGGGCCAATTTTTGTGCATGTACCACTGAGAAAAATGTATATTCCTTTCCATTCCTGTTCAGTTTTTTTCTAGATATCTGTCATATCTATCTTATCTAAGATTCTATTGATCTCCTTGACTTCTTTCTTATTTATTTTTTGGTTAGGTTTATCTAGTTCCGATAGGGGAGGGTTGAAATCCCTTACTGTTATAGTTCTGCTATCTACTTCCACCTGTAATTCATTTATCTTTTCCTTTAAAAATGTGACTGGTATAGCATTTAGTGCATATAGGCTTAGTATTAATATTACTTCATTATCTATAGTACCTTTTTCATAACATAGTTTCCTTGTTTATCTCTTTTAGTTAAATTTATTTTAGCTTTGACTTTCTCTGATATCATGATTTCTATGCCTGCCTTTTTTTTCACATCAGCTGAAGCATAATAAGTTCTACTTTAACCTTTTAGTTTTACTCTGTGTATCTCTCTCATTTTAAAATGTGTTTCTTGGAAAAAAAAATATATATATATATCATCAGATTCTGGTTTTTAATCTATTCTGATATTTGTTTTTGTTTTATGGGTGAGTTCATCCCATTCATATTCGAAATTATGATTGCCAGTTGTGTGTTCCCTTCTACCCTAATTTTTTTCACTGTTTATCCCTCTCTCCCTCTCTTTTTACCTTATACCTCCTCAAACATCTAATTTACTTCTAACCACTGCCTCCCTAATCTGCACCCCTTCTAAGAGTCCCTCCCTACCTATCCCATCAGCCTTCTATTTCTCTGTAAGGTAAGATGACTTTTATTCTCTTCTAGATGTATATGTGATTCCCTCTTTAACCCAGTTCTGATGAGAATAAGGTTCTAGCACTACCAGCCCTTCACCCCTTCCGGCCTTCACCATAACAGTTCTTCCATTCATGCCTTGTTTATAGGAGATAATAGCTCCATTTTACCTCTCCCTATTCAATTTTATTTTTTAGGATCACCCCATCGTAATCAACTCAACCCCAAGCTTTCTATCAAACTACCTAAAGAATGTTACCATTCTTAAGAGTTACAGATAATGTTTTCCCATATAAGAAGGAAACAATTTGATCTTATTAAATCCCTTACAATTGATATTTAATGTTTACCTTCTTATGTTTCTCCCAAATCTTGTAGGTCAAATTTTTTGTTCAGCTCTGGTCTTTTTGTCACAAATACCTGAAAGTCCTTTAATTCATTAAATATCCATTTTTTCCATGCAGGATTATACGCAGCTTTGCTGGGTAAGTTATTCTTGGTTGCAAATTTAGCTCCTTTGCTCTTTGGAATATAATGTTGCATGTCCTTTGGTCTTTTAATTCTTTTAGATCTGCTAAATCTTGTATTATCCTGATTAACTCTAAAGTATTTAAGTTCTTTTTTTCTAGTTGCTTATAGTATTTTTTCCTTGACATGGAATTTCAAAACTTAGCTCTAATGATCCTGGAAGTTTTCATCTTGGGATTTCTTTCAGATGGTGATTAGTAGATTTTTTCAATTTCTATTTTACTCTCTAGTTCTAAAATTTCAGGGCAATTTTCCTTAATAATTTCTTGAAGCATAGTATCTAGACTTTTTTTTTAACCAAAACTTTCAGATAGTCCAGCAATTCTTATACTGTTTCTCCTTGATCTATTCTCTAGTTCAGCTGTTTTCTTAATGAGATGTTTCACATTAGCATCTATTTTTTCATTCTTTTGATTTTTTTTATTATTTCTTAGTGTCTTGTGATGTCATTAGCTTCTTTTTACCCAATTTTATTTTTTAAGGAGTCATTTCCTTCCATAAATTTTTGGATCTCTTTTTTCCAAATGGTTGACTTTTTAAATAATTGTCTTAGTTTTCTTGCATTACTTGCATTTTCCCCCAATTTTTTCTCAACCTCTCTTATTTGATTTTTAAAGTTCTTTTTAAGTTCTTCTAAGAACTTTTTGGGCTTGTGACCATTTGACATTTTTCTTTGAAGTAGAAGTAGCTGTTTTAACTTTAATATCTTCTTCTGAATTTAAGGCCAGATCTTCTCTATCACCCTAGTACCTATTTAGGGTTAGGCTCTTTCTCTTTTGTTTACTCATTTTAAGAGACTTTTTTTTTTTTGCTGTTAATTTTGCGTTAGAGTTGGGCTTTAGTTTTGAGGTGTAGGGGACAATGTCTCAGGGTTCGGGTTTTTCATATTGTTGTTTTCTGAGCTCTATCTGGAAGCCTGACCTCAGGTCCTCCTCTTTGCCTCTGTGCCATTGCCAGGCCTCCAGAAACACCGTCACTGCAAATGCTCTTGCTCCATGTAGTCCTTTCTGTGGCTGCAGCCTTCAACTCACCCCTTTGCCTTGGAACCAAAACCAGGGACTCCATATTCCTGTGAGTGCCCACAGCCAGCCTTCTGTGACCACACTCACTGGTGTGTGCTTTTTCCTCCTTGCCCACAGCCACAGCCCAGGATTGTGTCTGGTCATTTCACCTGTGCCCCACATCCAGCACTAGTGGAGGGTCCTGGAATCTTCCCTTGATTAGCCACCTGACCCCCACTGTCTGTGGGGCAAAAGTTCCTGAGGCTGTGGCTACCACAGGACATGGCTCCCCCCAGAGATTATTGTTTGTTCATTCAGTGGTATCTTCCTGAAGGTATCTGCTCTTCATTTGGGCCAGACCACCACCTAGAGAGGTTAGTCTTTCCTAATGTCCTCTAAAGTTGTCTTAGACTGAATAACTACTTTACCCCAACTTTTAATTATTTCTGCCACTCAAAGTTCACTTTGGGGCATTATTTTAAATTGTTTGTGAGGGAATTTGGGAGAGCCAGGTTATTTTCTGCCTTGTTCTGCCATCTTCCCAGAATCTTATGAAAAAAATTAATCTTTAATGAAGTAGGAGCATTCCTGATAAAAAGATTATAGTTGCATAGAAACTTTAAAACACAAACACTGTTGTCAAGGGAAGTATAAAAAAGGTAAAAGGCAATGAATAATCATGAGAGGTTAAATAATGACAAAATGTTTATATTATAATATGGGGAAATGATATATGTGTTCCCTCAGAATTCTACTGTCTTTAAGGGTCATAGAGGGATTCTAATAAAAAGAGGGACTGGGAATGATCCTGTTATATTTTGATGATCTTTTTTAAAAAATGGAAAGAGAAAGGAAAAGGAATTCATAAAGAAAGAAAAGGGGGAGAGGCTGTATGGGTTAAATTATCTCACATAATCAGTGTGCACAAGTAGAAATGTAAACCAAGAAGGAAGAATGACTAGGAGGAGCACAAGACATTTAAACCACACTCTCATCTGAAATAGTCAAAGGAGAGAAGAAACACACACACACACACACACACACACACACACACACAGAATTGGTGCTGAGTGAGGGAAAAAGAGGAACAGAGTAAAAGCAGATTGCAGTAAACCTGTAGCATATGTGCTAAGCACACTCCTTTCTCACCATCTTTTTTTTCATGAAGAGGGATAGGAAACAAATAAAAGAAAAAGTATAAGAGAAGAGGATTAAATGAAAGATAATTAACCATAATTATTATAAATGTGAATGGGATGAGCTCACACATAAAACAGAAACAGATCAAAGAATAGATTAGAAAGAAGAATCCAATAATATGTAGTTTACAAGAAACACAACCAAAACAAATATTCACACAATTAAAATAAGGTACTGGAGCAAAATGCATTATGCTTCAGTTGAAGTATAAAAGTCAGGGTTAACAGTCAGGATCTCAGATAAGGAAACAGTAAAATGAACTTAATTAAACATGAAAAACAAGAAAATTATATTGTCCTTAAAGGTATCATAGACAACATAGACCATATCAATGGTATACATATGTGCACCAAATGACATAGCATCTAGTTACTTAAAAGAAAAGTTAAACAAGTTATAGGGAAAAATAGACAGTAAAACTATAATAATTGGAGACTTCAATTTATCCTTTTCAGGTATAAATAAATCTAACCAAAATTAAACAGTAAAGAAGTTAAAGAACTGAAAAGACTTTTTAAAAAATGAGATATGATAGACCTCTGTATATTATTGAATAGGAATAGAAAGGAGTACAGATAGTTTTTGTTTTACATAAGTGAATCTTTTTGCAGACCTCTATGTAAAGTGATTTTTATGTAATGTGAATTTGTCCCTGGACATGTGGAAAGCGGGGAAGGAGGGAGGCAAGAAGGGGACAGTACACCCATTGAAGGAGAGGGCTGGCACATAGTTCAAGGCCCTGTGGGGACTGGATACAGAGAAGCAAGAGCAGGAGGAGGAATGTGCCAGCAATGAGGGACCCTGACCAGAAGTAAGAGGAAGAAAACATGGAAAGGGGGCAGACACATGGGAACTGGACATGGACACAGATAGGAAAGGACAGGCAACAGTGCAGGGCCTGGGGACAGACACCTGGTATTCAAGTGAAGACAAACTGAAGACAGACACGTGGCCAAACAAACCATGCAGGCCAGTGAGTGAAGCAGGGTAGAGGTCTCCTCTCTTAGCTCAAGAGGTCTCAAGTCAAACCCCAATCTGGTGGCTGCTGCAGAGGTGGTGGCTTATCTTTGAGTCCTCTACTTTCACTTGGAGAGGTTTTTTGTTTGTTTGTTTGTTTGTTTGTTTTTGGTGGGGGAGTTGAGAGGCTGAGAATTACAGAGAGAGAGAAAGAGAGAGCAGTACTATTTTACTACTTTATGGTAAAGTTAACATAGGTGTAATTTTTGGATTGTGGATTTCTTTCAGAATTCTTTACATAAAGTCAAATTTGTTTACTGCAAATTTACATAAAGTAAAAACTGTCTGTATATATATTTATCAATTTTACATGGCATCTTTACAAAAATTGGGTCACAAACAAATACATAAAATCAGAAAAAATAAACACATCTTTTACAGATCATAATGCAATAAAAATTATATTCAATAAAAGATCACTAAAAAAACTGTTAAAAGTAATTGTAATCAACCTAAATTATTTAATTCCAAAGAATGGATAATTCAGAAAACAAATAATAAAAGTAATAATTTAATTAATTATAATGACAACAATGAGATAACATATCAAAATTTGGGTATGCAGTTACAGTCAGGACAAACTTTATATCTCTAAACACTCTTACTACTAAAAGAGAAAAAGAGCAGATCAATGAATTGGTTGTGAAAATATAAAAATATACATGAAACCATCAAATTAAAAACATCTAATTAGACACCAAAATAGTTATCCTGAAAATCAAAGGAGAAATTTAAAAAGTGAATGCAAAAAAATTAAATTAATAAAACTAAGAGCTTTTAAAAAAACAATAAAATTAGCTAATTTGCTTAAAACATTTAGCTATTATTATCATTTTAACATTTTTGAAATTTTATTTTATATTTTACTATGATGATAGCCTTTTTTGATGCTTAGACTCATATGCCTGTTATGAGCTTTACTTGGTCACAATGCATAATTCTCAAAGCATTTCTGTATTCTGCAGGCTAATATTTTATAACTTTTTGCATTTATATTAATTAGAAAAATTGGTCTATAATTTTTTAAATGTTATCTACCAATAACCAATGTCATATTTTTTTTTCACAATGTCCACAAGGGATAGTGTTCTGTCATTTTCTTTCTGTGCTTTGTCTTTGCCTGACTTAGGTTTCAAGATTATATTTTTATTATAATAAAAGACTAGAAGGGTATCTTATTTTTTATTATTTAATACAGTTTATGTAGTATTAGAATTAATTATTCTTTGAATGTTTGGTAAAATTCACTTGCCAACCAATGTGGTTCTGGAGACTTTTTCTTTAAGAGTTCATTTAACATTTGTTCATTTTCTTTTTTTTTATATTGGATTATTTAAATGGTCTGTTTCTTCTTTTGTCAATCTGGATATTTCTTATTTTTGTAAGTGTTCATCCATTTTCTCTAACTTTCCAGTTTTGTTGCCTCGTAATTAGGCAAAATAGTTTCTAACTTCCTGTGCTTCCTCTTCAATTGTTATGAGTACTACTTTTTCATTTTTGACATGAAAGAAAGGTTTTTTTCTCTTTGCATTAATCAGACTAGACAAATCTTTATTTTGTTAATTTTTCTTGAAAATCTCCTAAACTTATTTATGGGTTGGATTTTTTTTTTCTGCTTTCAGCTTTGTTAATCTCTTCTTTAATTTTCAGAATTTCTACTTCAATGCTCTGTTAAAGGGGACTGATTTGTTGTTGACCTAGATTTTTGTTTTAGTTTAGGGTCCAATCCACTGATTTGTTCACTTTTTCCTTTTTTGATGAAAGCATTTTGAGATAGAAAATTCGCCCTAAGACTCGGTGTAGCTTCATCCCATAAATTTTGGTGTGTTGTTGGAACAGTGGAGAGAGTGCTGGGCCTGAAGTTGAATCTTCTTCAGTTCAAATCTGGCCTCACACATATAGTAGCAGTGTGACCCTGGGCAAGTCACTTAACCCTGTTTGTGTCAGTTTCCTTATCTGCAAAAATGAGCAGGAGAAAGAAATGTCAAACTACTTGAGTATCTTTGCCAAGAAAACCCCAAATGGAGTCACAGTTGGACATGACTGAAATAAATGCACAACAAAAAATTATAATTGTTATTTTCTTTGATGAAATTTTCTATTGTTTGTATAATTTTTCTTTAACTTGCCAGTTTTTTGGAATTTTGTTATTTAATTTTCCAATCTCTTTTTAATTTGTTCCTCAAGGGTCCTTTATTGAACATAATTTCATTGCATAGTGATCAGTAAATGATGCTTCAGTATTTCTGCTTTTTTACATTTTTGATGATATTTATGTTCCCAATATATGGTTCCCAATATAAAGATGCCATATACAAATAAAAAATATGTGAATTACTTTCTATTCCCATTCAGTAATTGCCAAAGATTTATCATCTCTAATTATTTTAAAGTTCTGTTCAGGTACTTAACTTCTTTATTGTTTATCTTTTGTTTAGATTTGTCTAAATCTGAAGGAGGTACAATGAAGTTCCCTAATTATTACAGTTTTACTATTTCTCCTTCCAATTTAGCTTTTCTTTTAAATATTTAGATGTTATGCCTTTGGGTGCATATATATTAAGTAATGATATTGATTCATTATCTCTGGAATCTTTAAGTATAATGTAACTTCCCTGCTTATCAATTTTTATTATAGCAATCTTTACCATTGCTTGAACTCATGATTGCTACCCCTGCTTTATTGATTTATGCTGAAGTATTATAGATTTTGATCCAGCCCCTTACTTTAACTCTATGTGAATCTTTATGTTTCAAGTGTGTTTCTTGTACGCAATATATTGTTGCATTCTGTTTTCTAATCAGTTCTATCCTTTCCATTTTATAGGTCAAATCAATTCATTCATGATCATGGCTATGTGTATCTCTTTCTATCCTATCCTTTTGTACTTTGTCTTCTCTTTGCTCCCATTACCCTTAAAAATAAAAAGGCGATAAAAGAGAGGGACTTGGCCTGATACTTGTGATCTATAAATGAAATTGTCTGGATTAGATTTGGCAACTAAGAAATCATTCTTGGGTCTTCCAAGTCACATGAACAACAATATGGAGGAGTAGACATTTTCTGTGATCTCCAGGATTTTCAAACCTTCCCAAAATGGAAATTATGCACCAAAGATAAGACATCTTTAGCTGTCTCCATGGTCTAGGACACCAAGAATCCAAACAAATGTTAAAAAAAATGTAGGTCGCCCAATACCCCTCCCCCACATTCTACTAGCAACAAGGCTGCACTAGAAGATCCAAGATCTTGACATACAGGCTTTCAACAAAACCCAATCCAACACTCCAGTGTCCCCCTCCTCTTTCCAGTACTGTGAAGTGGCTAGTGTAAGAGCAAAAGCCTGGTGGGGGCTATGATAAACAGCAAATGATATGACAGACAACCCCTTAGCACCTGTGCTACAAAGCTATCCAGTGCCAAGGAAGATAACTCCATAATACTCATGTGGCAGCTTTCTGAACTGCTGGTGCCAAGATGAAAAAACTCATAGCACCAGGACTGCAAAGCTCTGAACTGCCAGTGCTGGGCTAGTAAGCAAACTAGGGAACAGAGGGATCAGGACAAGACATTGTATGTTTCTAGGGATTAAGAGGTACTCCACCAAGTCTGAGGAAAAAAGCACAGTTCCATATAGGACCAGTTTTGACCATCCAAAAGTCAATTGGGGCAGAGATTTAGGCTCAGTATAGGAGGAAGCAGAGATACTTTGAAATCCAACCCCCAACCAAAGTACAGTCAGAGGGGAGGGAATCAGAAAGTGTACAATAAGGGGAAATATGTGAGAAAAAATATTGGCGTTACCAAAGATCTCAGGAAGAAGAAAAATCAAACATTTTGATCATAAACAGATAAATCAACAAGAAAACACTAGTAACAGAAGGATATATGGCCTCCAGATTGAATAAACAAGCTCAGACATCCATGGATAAATAACTGCAAAACAAAGAAAAAATATTTTATACCTGATGAAGTAGAGAACCCTTGGATTTTGAGCAGAGCATGGAACCACAATACTCTATTCCTCAGTGGTTCAAAAGGGAAATGAGAATTATGAAAACATCACATATGGCCTGCACAGAAATAATAATGGGCAAGAATAGAAAAAAATGGAATCTGTGCCAGCAAGTCTTACCGAAGAAACAAAAGAGAGAACAATAGATTGGAAATGCAAATTTATGGAAGTGAAGAAAAGTCTAGAAGAAGAGAAGCATAAAAACAATAACATTAAAAGAAAATATGCTCACTATGCAAGCATTATGAATTAATCTTGAAGATAGGGTGTGTGGAGAAAAACTAAGCATCAGGAACACAATGACAAAAAATCTTAATACTATAATGCAGAAGATAATAAAAGGGAACTGTCCAGAACTTCTGACTAGTTCTGTAAGTGATCAGGACAAAGACCTTCAAACATAAAGGAAAGAAAATTTGAATAACACAAGACTATTCTGCACTAACCAGAAAATGTGAGAGGAAAGAGAACGATTTGTTCTAAAGAGCAATGGAGTTATGGATGAAGCCCAGGGTGACCTATCATGCAAATCTTAGCTTAACCATAAATGAGAAAAGATAGATGTTCAATAATATAGAGGTATTTAAAACATTTTAAGAAAGAAAACCAGAACTAAAGAGATTATTTGCTTCTGAAACACACAAACAGTAGAAATGCAGGAGTGAATAAATACAGCATCCAATCACAAAAACAGCAACAGAGTGATAGCATAAAGAGCAGTAAGAGACTTCTCTCTAAATGTCTACAAGGACACAGCAGGAGAAAGCAGAAGTCTGGTGGAGGTAACAGTGAAAAGGCAGACCTGGAGTATTATGGACAGAACCTGGCAACATCTAGCCTACAGGTGAATTAATGTTGTTGTTGTTGTTGTTGTTTTTAATGAGACTATATTTACAATATGGGAGGTTACATATAAGTGTGTGTGTGGGGGGGGAGCAATGCACTCAAATCAAATCAAGGGCTAGTGATGAGAAGGTGACTCCTGTGGTCTCAGTAAGAGAAGAGACTGCAGGCAAGTGGGTGAGGAGAAGTTGAGGGGAGTATTAAAAAT
This sequence comes from Vombatus ursinus, assembly GCF_900497805.2. Lineage (NCBI taxonomy): Eukaryota > Metazoa > Chordata > Mammalia > Diprotodontia > Vombatidae > Vombatus > Vombatus ursinus. The sequence goes on from NW_020947062.1 coordinate 22,030,041, forward strand.
GAGGGGGGCAAAGGAGGCATAGTTTTGGTGGTGAGAGAGTGGTCAACTGATGAATGCTTCTTTGGGTGGAGACGTTCTGTGAATGGAGGCAGGGACCTTGCACTGGGGGTAGTGTACCTATCTTTCCACGACCTCCTCCCACATGGATTGTAGCCAATTTGTTGTTGTTGTTGTTGTTATTTTTGCCAATTTGCAGAGTGTGAGGTCAAACATCAGGGTTGTTTTGATTTGCATTTCTCTTATTATCAATGATTCGGAACATTTTTTCATGTGTTTGTAAATACTTTGCAGTTCTTTTGAGAACTGTTTATTCATATTCTTTGACCATTTATTTATTAGAGAACAGCTATTATTAATGAGGTGTAGGGTGTGTTCAGGGAAGACTGGTCCCTCCTGTGTGAAGACCGTCGAGCCCTTTTCAGGGCTGCTTTCCACCTTTGGTGTCCACCTGTTCCATCTAACTCTTACTTGTGGCTCCAAGAAGCATGTGTAGCAGAACGAAGGACAAACCACAACCTGCGATTAGTCGGAGGTGCCTAAATGGGGACCCAGCTAGCTAGTTCCAGGTGGGCAACTCAGCTCCTCTTTTCCTTTCCTCTCCTCTCCTCCCCTCTCCTCTCCTCCCCTCCCCTGTACTTCTTCCCCTCTCCTCTCCTCTCCTCCACTCTCCTCTTCTGTCCTCTCTTCCCTTCCCCTCTCTTCTCCTCTCCTCTCCTCCCATCCAATCCCCTCTCTTTCAGGTGTTCTACCCAAAGGAAGGGAATTTTTGATGGCTGAAATCTACATAGTTAACTTGGTGTTTACTGTCTAGATTTCTTTCTCAAAGACCAAACCTTAAATCCAATTCACACTTGATCTCATGGATTGGACAGCAATAGGTCCCTGCCTAAGCACCATTTAATGATTATTTCTGGACCCTTCTGGCTCAGAGTGATTGTAAATAGTAACTGTTTCTCTTTTGGTCAGCGACCCTGAGGGTCTTTCCCTCCTAGTTTGATTTTTTTTTTTTTAATTAAAGGGGCCATCCCTTGATTCACTTCTTAAAGAGGCCTATTCAGTGAATGGGCATTGCCTCACTCAAAGTGAGAACTTGAAAGACCTTAGCTTAAAAGGGCCAAGGTCTCCCACTGCATCCTGGGCCATTTCCAGTCATCCTGATCAATATTTGGCCACTGGACCCAAATGGCTTTGGAGGAAAAAGCGAGGCTGGTGACTTTGCACGGCCCTCCCTCACTCAAATCCAGGTCAATTGCAAGTCATGTCATCATCTCCCTGATGTCATGGTCCTCTTTGAGAATGAAGGACAAACCACACAACTTAAGATAAAAATTTTCCCCTAAGTACTGTATTGACTGTACCACACAAATTTTGGTATATTGTCTCATTGTTGTCATTATCTTTAATGAAATTATTGATTATTTCTATGATTTGTTCCCTGATCCACTCATTCTTTTTTGTTGTCCAATATTTTATTTTTCCCCAATTACACATAAAAACAATTTTAAACATTTGTTTTTAAAACTTTGAATTTCAAATTCTCTCCCTTCCTCCCTCTCCACCCAGCAATTCTACATAGGTTTCATATGTGTGTGTGTGTGTGTGTGTGTGTGTGTGTGTGTATATATAGTCATGCAAAATATATTTCTATAATAGTCATGTTGTGAAAGAAAACAGACAAAAAAAACTCCAGAAAAATAAAGTTAAAAAAAAAGTATGCTTCAATTTGTATTCAGACACCATCAGTTCTTTCTGTGGGGTTGGATAGCATTTTTCATCATAAGTGCTTCAGAGTTGTTTTGGAGCATTGTATTGCTGAGAATAGCTGCGTCATTCACAGCTGATCATCTTACAATATTGTTACTTTGTACACAGTATATGTCACTTTGCATCAGCTTTTATAAGTCTTTCCAGGTTTTTCTGAGAGCATCCTGCTCATTATTTCTTAATCTGACCCACTCATTCTTTAGGATTAAATTATTAACTTTCCAATTAATTTTTAACCTAGGCTTTGAAGCCCTTTACTGAATATAATTTTTATTGCATTATGGTCCCTGAAGGGTACATTTGATTTTTCTGCATTAGTTCATGAGGTTTTTAAGTCCTAATACATGGGCAATTTTTAGGAAGGTGCCATGCACAGTTGAGAATAAATATGCTCTTTTCTATTCATATTTAATATTCTCCAGAGGTCTACAATATCTAAGTTTTCTAAAGTTCTATTCATCTCCTTAACTTCTTTCTTGTTTATTTTATGGTTAGGTTTATCTAGGTCTGAGAGAGAAAATTAAGGTCTCCCACTAATTCTGTTTTTACTATCTATTTCCTCCAGTAACACAATTAACTTTTCCTTCAAGCACTTGAATGCTATGCCATTTGGTCCATATAAGCTTAAGTACTGATACAAATTCATTGTCTACCACAGACACAGATAGAACTTTAAAAAAATTTAGTTTCCCTCATTATCTCTTTTAATTAGGTCTATTTTTGCTTTTGCCCTGCCTGAGATCATAATTGCTACCCCTATCTTTTTTTACTTCAGCTGAAGCATAATAGATTCTGCTCCAATCCCTTATTTTAACTCTGGGAGTATCTTTCTGTTACTAGTATGTCTCTTGTAAACGCCGTGTTGGATTATGGTTTCTAATCCATTCTGTTTTCCTGTTGTTTTATGGGTGAGTTCATCCCATTCACACTCACAGTTATTCTTACTAACCATATATTTCCCTCCATCCTTTTTCTCTTTTATTTATCCTTCTTGTTTTCACTCTGTTTTCTCCTGAAAAGTCTGTTCTACTTCTGATCACTAACTTCTCTAATCTACTCTTCTTTTTATCACTCCTCCACCCTGCCTTTTAGCCCCTTCCCCTCCTACTTCCCTGTTGGATAATATGAATTTCTCTACACAACTATGTCTGTGTCTGTATCTGTCTATACTGCCTTCTTTGAACCAGTTCAGATGAGAGTAAGATTCAAGTGTTACCTGCTCTTCTCCCTTATTTTCCCCTCCATTGTAAAAAGTCTTCCTTCTTCAAGGGGAGAAACTGTTTATCAGCTATGCCTTTTTTTTCTTTTTCTTTTTACCACTCAAGGTGCAAATGTCAATTTCAAAAACCAAAAACAACAACCACCAAAAAAAAACTAGAGTAAAGTTGAAGCTTTCACTGCAACTTGAGGAATATGATAGAGGAGTTTAAAAAAAAAACTAAGATCATTTCGAAGTATATAATTCTATGTATTGCAACATGAGTGACTTGTTGTTATGAGAAACTTATGTTTTGCCTCCTGGCTAGTATTTGACATTGCAGCCTAGACAATACTGCTGTCACTGTTTTAACTAGAGCCTAGCATTTGACTATAGCTAGCACTCCTCTCCTTCAGGAACATTAGCCTAATGACTGATCTCCTCTTGTTCCTTGCCCGGTTTTCCACTGAAGTCACTGTGCAACCTAGCCAGGGCTGGTTTTGCTGTGCCCTCCCAAGGAGAGAACCTGGGTGGAGATGGATGGATGCAGGAGGGCCCACAGAGGAGGAAAGACAGGGCTGACAGCCAAGCCTTTCTGCAGCTGCTGCTTTCCCCAGGCCCAGGAAGGAGAGTGCAGGCCTCATTTATGTCAGATAATTTTTCCCTTTTTTTCTCTCTTCACCCTTCTCCCAGTGCATCCCTCTTTCTCACCCTTCCTTTCTTCTTTTGAGTTCATCCCAACATAACAGACTGACGCTTATGCCCTCTGCCTAAGTAAGCTCCTTCTAATTGCCCTAATGATGTTAATGTTCTTAGGGATTACATGGATCATCTCATAGAAGAATGTAAGCGTTTAACCTTGTTAAATCCCTTATAATATCTTTTTCATGTTCACCTTTCTATGCTTCTTTTAAGTCTTGTATTTGAATGTCAAATTTTCTATTCAGCTCTGGTCTTTTCATCAGAAATTCTTGAAAGTTCTCTATTTCATGAAATATCCATTTTCTCCTCTATAGGATTATACTCAGTTTTTCTTGGTTAGTTATTCTTGGTTGTATTCTTACCTTTGTTGCTTTCCAGAATACTATATTCCAAGCCTTCTGATCTTTTATAGAGGTAGCAGCTAAATCCTGTGTGACCCTGACTGTGGCTTTGGGGTATTTGAATTATTTATTTCTAGTTGCCTGCATTAGTTTTTCTTTGACCTGGAAGTCCTGAATTTTGGTTATAATATTCCAGGGAATTTTCATTTTGATATTTCCCTCAGGAGATGACTGGAGGATTCTTTCAATTTCTATTTTGTCTTTGGTTTGAAGATATCTAGGCAGTTTTCCTTTATAATTTCTTGAAATATGATATATAGGGTTTTTTTTTAAAATCATGTCTTTCTGGTAATCCAATAATTACCAGATTATTGGTAATTATCTCTCCTTGATCTATTTTTCAAGTCAGTTGTCTTTCCTATGAGATATTTCACATTTTCTTCTATTTTTTCAATCTTTTGGCTTTGTTTTGTTGTTTCTTGATGTTTCACAAAGTCATAGTGTCTACATGACTGACTCTAATTTTTAAGGAGTTGTTTTCTTCAGCAAAGTTTTGTACCTCTTTTATCAATTGGCCAATTCTTCAGTATTTTTGGTGCTCCTTTTACCAAGCTATTGTTTTTTCATAACTTTATTGTACAGCTCTCATTCCACTCCACTCCACCCCCAATTTTTACTTTACAACTCTCATTTGTTTTTTTTTTTTGTCAAGGCAATCAAGGTTAAGTGACTTGCCCAGGGTCACATAGCTAATGTCAAGGCTAGTGTTCTATCCACTGTACCACCTAGCTACCTCCTATTTGATTTTTAAAATTATTTCTTTGCTTTTTTAAAAAATCTTTTTCTTTAGCTTTTCTAGGAATTCTTGCTGGGCTTTAGCCCGATCTGCATTTTTCTTTGAGGCTTTGCTTGTAGATGTTTTCAAGTCATTGTTTTCTTCTGAGTTTGTTCTTGAGCTTCCCTGCCACCATAGCAGCTTTTAATGGTCAGGTTCTTTTTATTTGTTTGTTTACTCATTTTTGAGCCTTTTTTTTTTACTTTGGACTTTGTATTAGAGTTGGGCTCTGCTAATCTCTTAGGGTGAGGAGGATGTCTGTCCTGAGCTTCTATCTTTTATCTCTTTTTGCTGCTTTTACAGGTCAGTCTTGGGGCCTGGTGTAAGTTTTTAGGGCTTCCAAAGTGGTATGATATAGGGAAGGGTCTGTTCATTGCTTTCCTGGTCTATGCTGTACTCCTTACCTTGGTAAGGCCCCTGCTCCCTCATTACCATAATCACTTCTCTTCTCCCACAAACTGTGACCCAGAGCTGGGTAATGGGCAACAGATCTGACATATGGCACCCAGTCTCATACCCCGTGCTGGTGCAGAAGCTGTTGGGGATCCCTTTGTGACCAAGTACTCAATACTTTTACATTCTTGGGTGCTGGTGATGCTGCTGCCACCACCATTGCTGCCTACTCACCACTACTACCACTTGGTGCCACTAAGATTCAAAATAATGTTGCTACCAACTGGCACTATAGTTCTAACCAACTCCCATCTCAGTTTCTGCAGACCTCTCTTGTTGTCTTCCAAAGCTATGGTGGGCTGGAAAATGACTCACTGTGACTTTTTAGGGGGCTTTTCTGCTCAGAATTTGGTTTGACATGATTTTCAAAGTTGTTGTAGAGGGATGTGTTGGGAGAATTCTGCTGGTCTCATTACATCATCTTGGCTCTACCAGAGGCTTTGGTACTTGAAAAGTCCACTCATCCTACCTCAGGAATGAGAGGAGTTGGAACTCCTTGGGGTGCCTGGCACCTGGGGGAGTAGAAGGAAATGGACCCAGAGAGGAGGCAAATGGGGAAGAAAAGGTAATTGGAGGAGGGCATAGATCAGTGGTGGACTTCATAATTAGGAAGGTGGTGAAGGAGGTATCTTACAATGGAATGAGACTGACACCTGAAATAATTGTGATTGTTCTGAGAAAAAAACACAATGGAAAAGGGGCAAGTTCTACAAGGCAGTGGCAGAAATTGACTAAAGAGGAGAGCCTAGAATGGATACCTTTTAGTACATCTAGAATGTAAGCTTTGATTACACAAGGAATACAGAGAGTAGAGGGAGGCTAAATAATTATAGGGGTCCTGAATTAGAAAGCCTAGAGTACACAGAAAGAGAGCATGAATACTTTTTGGAAAGAGACACAAAAAATGAAATTTTAAAAACTAATGAACAGGGGCAGCTAAGCGCAGTGGATAGAACTCTGGTCTTGGAGTCAGGAGGACCTGAGTTCAAATCCGATCTCAGACACATAATACTTACTAGCTGTGTGACCCTGGGCAAGTTACTTAACCCCAATTGCCTCACCAAAAAGCAAAACAAATAAACAAATAAAACTAATGAATGGTTGAAAGGGAGGAGAGGAAGAGAAAATCTGTATATTTAACTGAGAGGGAAAAGGTGGGAGGGGAAGAATTATATAGTCATATAAAAGCAGGTAATAAAAAGATAAGTAAGATCCCAAAGTTAAAGGAATAACAAAAAAGAGGGGATTAGGGGTGAAGGAAAGAGAACCATGGGAAATAGAGCCACTAAGAAAAATAAAATGAAGTAACTGAAGGACCTTAGTACTGTGTTTATAGCAGGAAGGAAAAAAATAACTTGGAAAAAAAAAAAACATCATTAGAGACAGATGAACAAAAATATAAACCTAACTCTCATACTTTTAAATGTGAATGGATTAAACAATTCAATAAAATGAAAAGAACGACAGATTGGATAAGAAAACAAAACCCTAAAATCTGTTGTTTACAAGAAACACCATTTAAATGAACAAAAACATATACAAAATAAAACTGAGGGGGTTGGATTTTTTTTTAGTTTGCATCAAGTGAATCCAAAAAAAGCAAGAAATGCAACCATGCTATCTGACAAAGCAAAAAGAAATGTTTAAAAAAAGTGATAAACAAGGAAACTATTTTATTCTGAAAAGAACCATAGACCACAAGCCAATAGCAGTAATATAGTTATATGCTTGAGCTACAAAAAGACAGACAATAACACAACAGTGACAAGAGATTTCACTATCCCTTTCTCAGTTTTGGATAAGTCTAAAAGAAAAATAAGCTACAAATTGCTAGAGAAACTAGAGTTAAAAGTTCTAAAAGTTCTAAATGGGACAAAAAAAGAATATACATATTTATCAGGCACTACATCGAACTTTTACAAAATTGACCATGTACTTTACACAAACACACATATAGTATTATAACACATCATATGTAAATATATAGTATATATATATCTGTTGTTCAGTTGTGTCCAACCCTTCGTGGCCCTGTGGACCAACTGTCCATGGGGTTTTCTTGGCAAAGATACTGGAGTGGTTTGCCACTTGCTTTTCCAGTTTTATGCAGGCAGGGGTTAAGTGATTTGCCCATGGTCACACAGCTAGTAAGTGTATGGGGTCAGATTTGAAGTCTGGTTTTTCTCACTCTGGGCCCAGTGCTTTATCCACTGTGCCACAAACACACACACACGCACGCACGCACCCACCCACGTGCGTGTGCACACATATACATGTATACACACATGCATGTATACACGTGTATATACATATGCATATACATATATGTCTTTCTCTCTATCTCTCCGTTTTTACATCACTAGGTAAAGTTAGTCAGAAAACCTATCTTCCACTTAAATGTTGGGAATTTTCCTAATGGGGTTTCAGTGTGATTGTGACTAAGCTCATAACATTTCATCTAAAATAAACTCTCTAAATCAAAGAGGAAGGAACTATGGGGGCATTGCCCATGGGCTTACATGAGTTAGTGTAACAGGGCATAGCATAAGAAGCAAGTTCTATGAGGCTTTTGTTGTGTTTTGTTTGGGGGGACATGATTGTACCCATGATACATACAAATTATTATGATAAGTTGTGCTGTGGCAAGGTTCTACAGTATTTTGTGCCCGTGTTTGAAGATATCTGGATATTTTAAAGCAAGAATACAGGATCTGGAGCCAGTCCTGGATTCAAATTTCAGTTTGTCTCTTTAATACTTGTATGGCCTTGAGCCAGTCACTTTTACTATCTGGACCTCAGTTCCTTTATGTGTAAAATGAGGGGGTTGAAATAGATGACCTATAAAATCCCTTCCTATTCCAAATCCTGTGCATTCTCATTTGGGGATGGCAGTAAAGGGACTTGAACTACTGGGCTAAGATCTTCCTTGGGAAAGTCATTTCCCCTCTCTGGGCCTTAATTTCCCCATCTATAAAATTAGAAGACTGGACTAACCATGTTCAAAGTCCCTCCAGCTCTGACAATCTTGTCAGTCTGGTTTGGAACTGGGACAGCATCATACAGTGAGCAGTGAACTGAGGATAATGTAGGGGCCATGCTGCACATGACTGTGCAGGTGGGAGTGTCATTTGCTCTCATGGTGCCTCAATTTGTCAATCTCAGGAGTGGAAGAGAATAACATGAACCCCTCCTCCATCTTCCTAGTATCCTCAGCTCCCCCTGTTTCATAGAGATACGGAGGAGAATCCTCATGAGGTACTCTGCAAGTATGAATAAGACACACATTTTAGAGCTCAAAGGAACGTAGAGACTCTAGGTGAAACCTTTTATTTTACAAAAGAAGAAACTGAGTCCCAGAGAAGTGAAGTACTTTCTCCAAGTTTACACAGCTATTTAGCAACAGAGCTTTGAGTCAAACCCAGGTTTTGACTCCAACCCCAACATTCTTTTCCCCACATGAGACCTCGCGGGCCTTGCTCCTCATTATACTGACTCACCTCTCTTTAGGGCAGAACCCAGAGCCTTGTGCCCTAACTAGGCAGCCCTATAAACCTGGGTAACCTTTTACACTTTGATGTTTCCTCAGTCCAAGTACGACAATTGCCTGCTTAGCTCTGATCTCTAATGGCAGCTAATAATTCAAACAGCCCCGTGGGAGTGACCGCTTGATCCACTAGAGCAGCAATCGCAGCTGAGGAATGAGAGGCTGGGATTGGGGGGCAGGGAGGTGCTGGTAAGGATTCCTTTCATTCCTCAAGTCTCCTTCCATAATTTAGTGGCAAAGGCATAAACAAGCCTCCTGGCCTTGGGGATGGTGCTAATATCACCGAGGATCCCAGCCTGGGTCATCTGGAAGGTTTGAATCACCCTTCCTCCCAGCCACACCATCGGGTGGGAATTAAAATTTAATTTTGAAAGTCTTCTGCTCTGGAGCTGGTAGTTGGTCATGAACATGATTGACCTGCTGGTTTCTTTCACCTTTGCGTGCCTTGGCTTTTTACTGTCTAAGGAAATGAAGACTGAGTTGTAGCAGGAAATTCCATGTAGGCAGGTGTTTCTGGTTAACCCAGGAGGAGCTGGGCTAGTAGGGAAAGGCAGGAGTCTGGTAAGAAGTTTGGGAGTCTAAATGATGGCTTAGGGCTCAGTAACCCCTCCTCGTGGGTCCTGGCAGCTGAAAAGCTGGTTGACCAGTAAAAAGGGGGAGAGGGAAAGGGTGAAGCTAAATCTAAAATATAACTGGCTTGACTAGAAGGGAGAATTTCATTGTTTTATTTCAGTGACCCAGCAAGAAGTCAACATGCATTTAAGTGCTCACCATGTGCCAGGAACTGGGCTAACAAAGTTGTGAAGACAAAGAAAAGCAAAAAGAGTTCCTGTACTCAAAGAACTCACATTCTTATAGGGGATATAACATGCAAAGAGCTATGTATGAACAAGATATATACAGGATAGATTAGAGGTAATCTCAGAGAGAAGGCACTAGAATTAAGGGAGAGCTGGAAAGGCTTCTTGAAAAAGGAGGGAATTTAGTCTGAGCCCTGAAGAAAGTCAGGGAAGACAGGAGGTGGGGGAGGGGAAAGAGAGGCAGAGAGACAGAGACAGACAGAGACAGAGACAAAGAGACAGAGAGACAGACGAACAGAGAGAGAGAGAGAGAGACAGAGAGAGCAGGAAAGGAACAGAGAGTGAAAATGCAATGAGTCAGGAGATGGAGAGGCTTGTGCAAGGAACGACAAGGAGGCTGACTTCACTGGGTCCTAGAGTCCTTGAGGGAAGTAAAGTGGGAGAAAATTTGAAATGGAAAAAGGGCCCGGCGTAAGAAGGGCTTGAAAAGCCAAACAACTCAATAAAATTATAATAAAAATTGTTGGAGCAACAAAAGATCTAGAATATCAAGGGAAATATGAAAAAGTGTTAGGGATGAAGGGAAAATAGCATTTCCAGACCTCAAGTTATACTATAATGCAGTAGGCATCAAAACCATTTGGTGTTGGTTCCAAAAACAAAGAAGTAGATCAATGGAACATATTAGACAAAGGTAAATCAGAAACAATGGAATTCGATAACCCGGTTTTTGATAAACTGGAAAACATAAATTACTTAGAGCACTCCTTATTTGATTTTAAAAACTGGTGGGAAAAATGGAAAGCAGTGTGGCAGAAATTAGGCTTATACTAACAACTTATGCCATATTCCACAATAAATTCTAAATTGATATGTGCCAGTAATATCAAAGATTAGACTATTAAAATAATAGAAGTAGATCATAAGCCATTCACTGCTAGGGGTAGGAGATGAATTCTTAAACAAGGGATAGAGATAATTACAAAAGACAGAATAGATAATTTTGATTGCATAAAACTGAAAAGCTTCTATATAAATAAAATTAATATATCTAGGGTAAGAAAGGAAATGGGAAAGAATGGGTAAACAGGAAAAATCTTTGTATCAAATTTCTCATATAAAAATTTGTATGTAAGATATATAGACAACCAATAGACATATATCTGTATATGTGTATATATATATATATGTATACATACACATAAATATATAAAATAGATAAATATATATATAAAACTAAAAGCCATTCCCCAGTTGATAAGTGGTCAAAAGATATAAACAAGTAGTTCTCAAAAGAATTACAAACTATTAATACCTATATGACAGAATGTTTGAAATCATTAATAATAAAAGAAATGCAAAAATTTCACCTCACCAAAAACAAATTGTTAAGTGTGACAAAAGAATGGAATAGTCATGTTGGAGGAGATGTTAGAAGAAAGGCACCCTGCTGTGTTGTGGTTGTGTCTGTGAATCAGAATGATCAACCATTTTGGAAAGCAATTTGGAATTGTGTAAAAGATCTGACTAAAACGTCCATACCCTTTGATCCACAGTCTCCTCTACTAGGCTTATACCCTTAAAAAAGTCATTACTCAACTCCCAAAGACTCATGACGGAAAATGCAATCCATATCCAGAAAAAGAACTATGGAGTCTGAATGCAGATTGAAGCACATTATTTGCTCTTTCCTTTTCTTTTCTTTTTTTTTTTTTGTTTCTTCTTTCTTAAGGTGTCTCCCATTCGTTCGAATTCTTCTTTACAAAGTGACTAACGTGAAAATAGGCTTAATATAAATGTATATGTTGAGCCTATATAACATTGCATGCCATCTTGGGGTGGGGGAGGAGAGAGATGGGGAGAAAATTTGGAACTCAAAATCTTATCGAAGTGAATGTTGGAAACTAAAAATAAATAAATAAATGTATTTTTTAAAAAGTCATTACTAAGAAGAAAGTTCCCATAGATATCAAAATATTTATAGAAACAAAGAATTAGAAACTAAGTAGATGCCCAGAAGTTTGGGAGCTGCTAAATAAATTGAGGTACATGAATAGAATGGAATATTAATGTGCCAATCAGTGCTTATTGTTTTTATCTTCACAACATCTCTTGTATACGTGTGTGTAAGTGTGACTGCCCCACCGTATGCTCCCTCATCACCTCTGACACCGCCCACCCTAGTTCAGACACTATTCTCCTCAGGCCTGGACCTCACCTTCCACTCAGCTTATCAAACTGATCTTCCAAAACACAGGTCTGACTATATCACACCCCTATTCAATAAATTTCTGTGGCTCCCTATTAACTTGAGAATCAAATATAAAATTTTCTATTTGACTTTTCAAGCCTAATCTGCCCCCTTCCTACCTTTCCAGTTTTTTTGTGCCTTAAATCCCTTCATGTACTCTGTGATCCAATTACAATACCCTCCATTCTGTTTCTCAAGCACAAGACACCCTGCTTTGAAACTGTCCTCCATGCCTGGAATGCTGTCCCTCCACATCTCTACTTCCTGTCTTCCCAGGCTCCTTCTGTGTTGTTCAGTTGTTTTCAGTCATCTCCAACTCTTTGTGACCCCTTTTGGAGTTTTCTTGGCAAAGATGCTGGAGTAGTTTGTCATTTCCTTCTCCAGCTCTAGCCTCAGATACTGTGTGACCCTGGGCAAGTCACTTAACCCTGTTTGTCTCAGTTTCCTCATCTGTAAAATGAACTGGAGAAGGAAATGTCAAACCACTCCAGTATCTTTGCCAAGAAAACCCCAAGATGGGGTCAAGAAGAGTTGGACACAACTGAAAACAACTGAATGAAAAAAAGAGGTAATAAAGAGCCACTGAAATTTATTGAATAGGGGAGTGAAATGGTCAGACCTGCAAAAAGGTCAAATCATTTTGATAATTAATTGGAAGATGAACTGGAATAAGGAGAGATTCTAGGTAGGGAGACCAACCAGAAGGTTATTGCAGTGGTCTAGACATGAGTGATTAAGGACTCACAAGTGTAATGGCATGACACAGGTGATAAAGGGGCATATGTAAGAGATGTTGTGAAGTAGAATCCACAAGACTTGGCAAGATATTAGATATGGAGGGTGAGTGAGGATAAGGAGTTGAGGATGGCATCTACGTTGAGAACCTGAGTCACTGGGAGGATGGTGGTACCCTTGACAATAATAGGGAAATTAGGAAGAGGAGAAGGCTTGATAGGGGAGGAAGATGATGAGCCCAGTTTTGGACATGTTAAGCTTAAGATACTTATAGGACAGTCTGCGGTTGAAATACAAGCCTGGAAGTCAGGACTGGATAAATAGATCCAAGAATACTCTACACTGAGAAGAAATCTGAATCCATAGGAGCTGATGAGAGCACCAAATAATATAGAGGGGAAAAGAAAAGGGGTGAAGACGGCCCTTAAGATCACCCACAGACAGTAGGAGTGACTGAGATCAGCAAAGGAGACTGAGAAGGAACAGTTAGACAGGTTCTCCCAGTCCTGGAAGAACCAGGACAGAGCAGAGTCACAAAAACCTGGAGAGAAGAGGGTATCCAAAAGATACGATTAAGGCTGTTTACAAGATCAGTCTGATTTAACTGGCTGTTACTGAAGAAGTCAAAGTCACACTAGACTGAATGTGACATCCACCGGGCCAGATGAACAGAACAAAAAGGTTGGGTTAGTAATTTGCATTTAAACCCTCCTAAAAGCTAACTTTCCCCTACACTCATATTCTTTTCAGGACTCCAAATTCCAAGGACAATCTTCACAACCTCAGCATTTGCACAGAACTATAAGATCAGATCTAAAGCTGGAAAAGGAATTAGATAACTGAGAGTGAGGGGTCTTCTAATTCAACCCCCTCATTTTACAGATGAGGAAACTGAGGCCCAGGAGGGTTAAGTGATTTGCCTGAGGTCACACAAGTAATGAACATTAGAGGTGAGATTTGAACAAAGTACACTATCTCTTCTGAGTCTAGAGACTGAAGTCTTTCTGGTGGCAACAATACCAAACAGAGGCTATCTACTAGACATAAGTTTAGTGATACTGAAAATCAACTTTTTCTCATGTTTGAAATTTGTTAATGACCAGGCTCCTGTTAAAAGACAAACAGTACCTAGGAGGGAAAACTGAGACTCAAAAGTCAGTCAACAAGCATTTATTAAGTACTTACTATGCACTAGGGACTGTATACATACAGGGGAAATGCACCATAGCAAGAGAATTGGAGAGTGTTCTAGTCCCAGATTTTCTGTTCATTCACTGAGCTTGGACAATTTATTTCCCCTTTCTGAGCTTTATCTTCCCTTTTGGAAAATTAATGATTTGGACAAGATTATCTCTGTGGTTCATTCAGCTCTCAAATCCTGTGTCTGTGACTATTTCAGAGACTGCTCTTTGATAAACTAAAAAGCAAGCAGATCTCTAATCCTCATTCAATTCAGGGTCTTAGTGGGTGGTATGAAGACCAGCGATCACTGGCTTCCTCCCTTGGTAAAAATAAGAGTTCAGAAAACCCTCCCTTTAGTCTAGATAGGGAGCAAGAGACAGAAACTTAGTCCTCTCTGCTGTTCTTTGCATCTTAAAATGTTTGTTTTAATGACTACAACAGTGTAAATGGAAAGAATAGCAACAACAGTAAAACAATTGACACTGAATGATTCAAAATTATATTGCCCAAGCTTGGCCCTACTGAAGATATATGACCACCCTTCTTTGCAGAGGTGGAGGACAATGGGTTTGGAACACTATATATTAGAGTTTTTCTGACAAATGCAGCTGACAGCATCAGTATAATGAGTTTCCTTCTCATCATGGATTTCTCTATATTGATGAAATCACAGGCTCTGTCTCTATCCCTATCCCTGGTTAATTTTGCTAATTTTTTTTCTTCCTCTTAAAAATAATTCTTTATTATACAGGATTACTTGCTGGGAGGGGATGAGGGGAATATTATGGGAAATATGGATAATGTAAAAACTAAAAATAATAAAAGTTAATTTAGAAAAAGAGAAATGTTTGTTGATAGTTATGTTAACCTATGAAACAAGAAATCTGGTGCTAATAAGGAGTGGCAAAAGATTGATTTTCAATGTCACTTAACTTATGCCAAGAAGATAGATAGTCTCTGTATGGTATTATTGCCACCAGAGAGAAAGATCTCAGGCTCTGGACTCATGGGAAATAGAAGACCTTGTTCAAATACCACATCTGATGTTCCCTAATTGTATGAGCAGGCAGCTAGGTGGCGCAGTGGATAGAGCACGGGGCCTGAAGTTGTGAAGACTCATCTCCTGAGTTCAAATCTGGCTCAGACACTTACTAGCTGTGTGATCCTGGGCAAGTTGTTTCAGTTCCTTATCTGTGAAAAATGAGCTGGAGACGGAAATGGAAAACCACTCCAGTATCTTTGCCAAGAAAACTCCAAATAAGGTCAGAAAGAGTCAGAGAAGACTAAAATGACCAAACAAAACAACAACAACATGTTAACCCAAAAAAGAATACACACACACATATGCATACAGTCACATTGATACATACACATATGGAAATATATATTTATATATACATATACATATGTATGCATTTTAAAGACATAGAGATCTCCCTCTTCTTTACCTAGCCAAATTCAACCTAGTGCAGTGGAAAGAACTACAGCTTTGGAATTACAGGATTGGGAATTGAATCCCCATCTCTACCACTTCCAACCAATATGACTGACCTGAGACAAGTCACTTAAATTTATTATCCTATGGTTTGAAAATGAGGGGATTAAACTACATCATTTCTAAGGTTCCTTCCAGGTTCATCTATGATTCTAACCTCTCCTTTCAAAGCTCAATTTCAGTCTCTCCTTTTTTTTTTTTTTTTTTTTTGCAAGGTATTTGGAGTTAAGTGACTTGCCCAGGGTCATACAGCTAGTAAGTGTTACGTGTCTGAGGCCGCATTTGAACTCGGGTCCTCTTGACTCCAGGGCCGGTGCTTTATCCACTGCGCCACCTAGCTGCCCCCACAAATTTCAGCTTTCAGTCACTCCTTTTCAAGAAAACCTTTTCTTCCTCCTTTTTATGAATTCATTTGGTGCTTATTCTTACCACATAATCCAGTACCAGGTAATGTAGTGGGTTGTTTGGCTTTTGTGTATATTAGCCTAGTCTCCCTGGTTAGACTATACATTGCTTTCTTAAGGGCAAAGGATATGTCTCCTCTTCCTCCTGTCTCCCTTTTAGCATTTGCTCAGGGGCAGATATAAAGGACGTGGTCCATAAAAGCTTGTTGAATTAAATTCAATCATGGGTAGAAAATAGTGGGTATACGCAAATTTGTTTTTGATTAATTATGCACAAGAGAACTTTTATTGGGGAAGGGCAAGTGTCATGGGGGATCCTGGTAGGGTTTTTAAAAAAGGGATACAAAAAAGAAGAAAAGAATGCAATGAAGCACAGAAAAAACACACAGAAGAGAGCAGCAAGATATTCAGAAGGAAACAGACAAGGACAACGTGGGTCCTACCATGTTAAAGTTGATGCATACTTAAAAAAATAACAGTCAGTACATTTAGTTTCATATACAATCCTCATCTTCCATTCTTTGTGTATGGAAGTGTTCATATTTGTTTATGACTGTTGGATTAATAATAAAAACAGTATTAAAAAAAGAAAGCAGTTGTAAAAGAAGCTACATTTCCTGAATCCCAGTTTTTCTTCTCTCTCCGCAGTGAGAATTGCAGGACAGCAACATACTGGCCTCCTCCCTTAATCTCTCTACCTCTTTGTGGTCACCCCCATTCTTTCTAGTAGGTAAAGCCCGATTATGACACTGGCTGGAAGCAGGCAGATTTGTCATCCCCTGTTTATCCCTTCCTCCAAACAAGCTCTTTTTATTGGTTGGACCATCTACAGAAAAGGGTTCAAACTGTCATTTACAATTTACAGGAGCACTTTCCTTATGAAAACCCTGTAACTATCACAACATACATGGTGCGAGTATTATTATCCCCACTTTACAGTGAGGTAAAAAAGACAGAGAGATTAAACAATTTAGCCCCCATCATACAACTAACAAGTATAAAAGCTAGGGCTTGAAGGTAGACCTCCCAACTTTAAGATGTTTGCCTCTGGATCAGGGTGCATTTCCACAGTGGTTTGATTTTTTTGCATGGTGTTTTGGTTTAGACCTCTGATTTCTTTGAAGGAGGAAGTTCCCCAGAGAGAAAACTCCCTCTAGAAATGCAGATCAGCAAATATTCTGCTGTATTTAAAGTTTTAGAGAATTGCGTGAGGCACTGAGAAATTAAAATGATGTGTCCAGCATGACATAGTCCTTATGTATGATTTGAACCCAGGTCTTCCTAACTCTCATAGACTGTTTCTCTATCCACTCCACCTTGCCTCCTCCCTTTCCATTAGTACTTTCCTTTCTTTCTTTCTTTCTTTCTTTCTTTCTTTCTTTCTTTCTTTCTTTCTTTCTTTCTTTCTTTCTTTCTTTCTTTCATCAGGGTTAAATATCTTGTCCAGTGTCACACAGCTAGTAAGTGTCAAATGTCTGAGGCCAGATTTGAACTCAGGTCTTCCTGACTCCAGGGCCAGTGTTCTATCCACTGCACCACCTAGCTGCCACTCCATTAGTACTTTTCAAAAATATAAGTTGATATTTTTATAGTACTTTGTAGTTTGCCAATAAATTTTCTTGCAAACTCTCTGGAAAATCTGGCTCCAATTTCCTTTCTCACTAGGGGTAGGAGAGTTTTCTGGACTGTAGCAATGGAGTTTCCAATGACAACATTTCAGTGAGAATCATAGAGCTCCCAGCATTGATGGAAGCAGTATAAAAATAGTCTAAAAATTCAAAGGCAACCTCCCTCTGCTCCTAGAGTGTGTTGAGATGTGTCAGTACAGCAGTCTGTACACAATACCCAGTAATTGCATTCTGCCCTCACCAGACAAATGGAAATGTAATTTGAAGTCATCTGTCATTGGAGAAAGTCAAAGGGCCACATGGAAGTACTTTCATTCCAGTCTTCCCTGAAAGGAGCATGGATGTTACCGATTAAATGGTGTGGGTCAGATGGAGTTGAACTCATTGTAGTTGAGCAAGCATTACTAAGAAATATTGGAAGATTTGGGCTGTTGAATAGAGCTTCATAAGAAAAGGGCTCCACATTCTGTCAAATAGAGAGTATCTAACTGGTGAGGGCTCCTTGATCAGATAATTTCTTAGAGATGTATAGGGGCTATAGCTAAAGTCTTAAATATACTTGGACCTTAAATTTTGGGATCCAGGCAACATATCCAGAACCATGGCAAGCCGAACACACCCAAGTTCCTGGTACTCAGTAGGAGTGAATTGCATTCAACCTTTCATGAAATTTATTTGCTGGTGGACCATTGTAAAGCAATCTATCCAAGATCAGATTTTCACTAGCAAGCATGGAGGTAGAGGTCTGAGTCATCTAGACTTGAATTAACTGAGGGGTGAATAAAGTCTCCAGAGTTATTATAAAGCACCATACTTTTGCACATAACAGGTCCTTAATAAATGACTATTGAATGAATGAGTGAATTAATTAATTAATTAAATTGCATGTTCAGGTAAACTCCACACAAAGTTGCCTGGACCCAATGTTGCTTTGTGATAACAGCATCAATAAGTTGTTGTCATTGTTACCAAATTTCAACTAAAGTCAGGAAAATCCCTTGTAACATTGTTCAGTCAATCATTCATTTTTAATATTGTTCCTGTGGCAAAGTGAATGAACATGGACAAAGAATTCTATGAGGATTTAGATTAAATGTCTAAAAAAAGGTATGATACTTTATATGTTGAAATTAATAAATTTCAATATAGTTACTGGGCAAGTTTACTTGTATTGATGTTCAGTATTAAATTTTTAATAAAACATTTAATTATATGTAGTGAGAGCTGCTCCCCCATCATGTAGCATAGCTCATCATAACATCATCAAGTAGCATCAGCTGAAAGGGAGGAAGAGTGGACATCTGCCCATCTTCTCCAAGGATTACCTTATTTCCTGCCAGGAGGGGAAGCTGGAAGTTGGAGCCAGAAGCTTGGCCATTCTGTTCTCAGAGAGAATGGGATGCCAGGCTAGAGTTATACCTACCTGTTTCCTTAAATATGACTAGTCTAGAGGATGTGGTTTTCAGGCTCAATCAAACTTCTGATTACTGTTTCGTTATTGAGGGGGAAGCAGGGCCTCAACATTTATATCCAAGGTTTGACTCCTTTCCCATAAAATACCAATTCACAATGAATACACATAGCCAAGAAACTTATTTACCCAAATCAAACAGCAAAAACAGAGATCGAAGAAAGTATGCAAAGGAGAATATATACAGAAAATACAGAATGAAGGAGTTCTCACATTGGGAGTGAGATAACTAAACTCGACCAAAAGAGAGAGTCCTAGATCTCACCCAAGAGGATGTTCCTCCAATTCTCTAGGGTAGCAAGCTGCAGATAGGGACGTGATAGAGACTGCCAGCTCCTCTCATGTCAGTTTCTTGCCAGAGTCTTTTCCTTCAGCAACCTGAAGTGGGGTTGACATCATCCATTTTTTTCTCTTGAAACTGGAAGCTAGAAGCTCCTAAGGTAATTGCGACACTTGAAGAGACTCAAGTGATATGGAGAGACCTGAAGAGACTCAAAATCGGTCCAAAGATTTGAACAGAGTGGAGGTTTCCTCCCTCTCCCTTTCACCAACTCTTTTTGCCACTCATACAGGTACAGGGCATTATCTTCACAAATGAGGAGGTACTCTCATATCAATGGACTTTGGGCCTCAGGTAACACACACACACACACACACACACACACATACACACATACATATATATACACATATACATATAGACACTCATATATAATATACATATATGCTGTGTCTCAAAAGTCTTAGTGCAGTTTTAAGATTTAATAGCTAATTTTTTTCCTATATTTTCATGGAACTAACCTGTGCAATACCCCCTGTAACACAGTTTTACCTATCATTTCTTTTTTTCTTTCTTGGAAGAAGTTAAAGAAGTTATCTGAAGGACCAATCAATAAAGTATTATTAAGTGCCTATTATATGTGGGGCACTATACTTAGCACAGAAGATACAAAGACAAAAATGAAATAGTCCTTCTACCAGAGGAGCTTATATTTTACCAGAGGAAACAGCTTGTCAGCATTACATACAAGTATTACAAAAAAGACATTATTAGGGGAGCAGTCAATTACAACTAGGAGATGGGTTCAGGAAAAAGCTATATGTAGGCTTGAATGCTTGAGCAGAGCTTTGAAGGGAGCTAAGAGTATCTGTACTCAGTCCTTCCTGGAGAAATACCAAGGAATGAAATGATAAGGAGGTCAACACTTCTGAAAGACTGGGGCAGAGTCAGAATGAAATTACAGAAAGGTGGATATAAGGAAAAACTTCCTAACAATTAGAGCAGTCTGAGGAAGAAGCTGCTTCCTCCTCACTGGAAGTCTTCAGCCAAAGGCAAGATCACCATTTGCCAGGGATGAGGTAGAAGGGATTCTTGTTCAGACATGAGCTGGACTATCGAGAGACCTCTGAGGCCCCTTCCACCTTAAGGATTCTGAGATTGTATGATTGACTCTGCAGAAGCTACTTCAGGCTTGTGAAGCAAAATTTTCCCAGGCTTTGGGGGAAGACAGCTTTGGTGATGGCAATTTGTAGGAGGTTTTGTATCCCGAGAGTTTCTTTACCAGGTGGTTTTTTCCATTCTCTCTTAGGCCTGATTTTCACTTTGGATTCTTGCCATATAACTTATCTTCCCCCTTCCTCTTTGGCTACTTCACAGCTTTTTAGGAAGGCTTTTTTTTAAAGACAAAGACATAGAGTTTTGAGACTGACTTAAGATGGACAAATAGAATTCTTTATTTTTTGACTTCACTTTGTTTATATTTTATTTCTTTATTTTATTTATTACAAATAGTATTCTTTCTTTATTTGAAAGGGCTTACTTTTCTGAGATGCTTTCCTGATCTTAGAGGAGAATATGCTTCCTGATATTAAACATTTTCACCAAAATAAATAAATATATAAATGAAGATCTACATATGTTTTATATTTCATTCCAAGTAAATGGTAGGAAAGGAAAGCCTGAGCAAAATTCCATAGGATCATAGCTCTAGAGTTGGATGAGTCTTCAGAAGCAATTCAACCCAAATCTCTCATTTTATAGATGAGAAAAATGAGCACCAAGGAGTTTAGGTATCTTAACTAAGGTCACACACAGAGTAATGGTCAAAGGTAGGATCTAAATCCAGGATCTCTGCTTCTGTAGCCAGTATTCTACCACATGGCCTCCTATGAGCCTATGATTCTATGATCTCAAGCACTATACTTCAAGTTGCAAAAACAAAAAAAAAATTTGCCCCACCAACCCACACATTAAAGAACTAGAAACTACAAAAAGGAAATTGAGAGGTATGATGTAAATAATCTACCCAGGATATAAAGTTGTAGGCAATCAGCTCTGGACTTCCTCTGTCTATCAGAACTATAGTGGTAGTTTCCTTTCTCCACTTTTGTTCTTAGAAAAACAAGGAGTAAGGTTCTAGTTTTGCTTAAAAGAAATTTGCACAAGCTGATTCTGAACCAAATGTATTAGTTTCCTAATTAGAAGCAATAACAACTCATGTATCTGCTTTGGACCTATCTATACATCCCATTTCCAATTATATCTCTGTGTTCTATTAGAATTTCCCCATGTTTTAAGTAAATTGGTGGGCTATTATTGTTTGTAAAGAGCTGATGTCAACTATATGGTAATCTGGATCTTATATAAGTTCCAAGTACCACATGTTCCTTATGGTTTGGCCATGATCTTCATATTATATTGGAAATTGAGTTTTAAAAGTTTGCTCGAGGACTTCAACTTAACATAGGAATGAACAGAAGGACTCCTGAAAGGTCAGGGAGGAAAGATAACTGGCTTTCTTTTAACCTCTTGACTAGAGGATAGACCCTTAAGATGATGAGTTGGGTGACCTAGATATCATAGGAGATCCTATAATTTACAATTAGAAAGGACTTTAGAAAGCACTCTTTGGGGTTAAGAGGATTGGGGTTCAAAGTCCTCAAAGTTCATCCTGGCTCTGCCACTTTTAACCTGTATAACCTTAGATAAATTACCTGATCTCCCCAGGTCTCAATTTCTTCATTTATAAAATGAGAGTGTTGGGATAGATGATCTTCAACATCTCTACTAGCTCTAAATGTGTCACCTTATCTAGTCCAATTGACTTGTTTTACAAATGAAGAAACTAAGGAGCAAAGAAGAGATGAGTCTATCTGTAGTTAAAAGCAGAAGTAGGATTCAAACACAAATCTTCTGACTCTAAATGCAATGTTCTTTCCAGCCTACTATGCTGCCTCTCTTACCTCATGATGACCTATGCTTTTATTATATGAGGGCCAGGGTCTTGGATTCTAGCCAGTTTCAGACATTATTTCCTGCTCTAAGGGAGTGAGGTTAAGAGTGAAACTCTTCCTGGTCAAAGAGGAGGTTTTTGTTCTTGTTTCAGACATGCATCTTTCTCAGTTTATAAACTTGAAGATCCCACATATCATGATATTAGTTGTCCAGCACAAACACTCTAGTGGTAAAGCTATTCTAGTTAAACTTGTTCATATTTTTTCTTCCAATCTGATATTATACTATATCCCAAACGTATCCCAAGCTTAATGCTCAGAAGTCAGCACTTGGAAAATTACTTCCTATAACCAAAGACAGTAGTACGGTATGGTGGAAAGAACACTGGCTTTAAAGTAAAAAGGACCCGTTTCTAAATCTATGCTTTGCCATGTTTATATGGGCCAATTATTTAACTTTTCTGAGTCTCAGTTTCTTCAACTGTGACTGTACTAGATGATCTCATAAGTCATTTCCAGCTCTAAATCATAAGAATGATCTCAAGTTTCTGCAGGAAATACCTTCATCCCAAGATATATTCACAACCATTAATTTTTTTTAATCCCCATGAAATTTTTGGAAAAGAGTAGCAAAGATTGGGATCTCTACTGTGGGCAGAGCAATTGGCCCAGAGAAATTTCAGTGACTTCATAATGACACAAACTTTAAGCTTTTTGAGGGCAGAAACTGTCATTCTTTATCTTTATATATCCACCACCTAGCATGACTTTCCTGTTTTATCCTAAAATCTCTTACTTGGAAGGGACCTCAGAAGCCATTTATTGTAGTCCAACCCTTATGTGAATTCCCTTTATTTAAAGTGTTTCTATTGATTACTTAAAGAGCACTAGTGAGTGGCTGCCCAATATTTTCAAGGCAGCCCAAAAGCGTTTGGATAGCTCTCCTTGTTATGGAGTTTTTCCATAAGTAAGGGTGAGTTCAAATCCTCTTCAAGTTTTGGCTGGCTCTATATATATAGTAAAGGTTAGGAATGTCGTTAGGCAAGTAGGAGATACAATGACATTGCTTTCTGGGCTTATATTGCCTATGTGCCTTTCCCCTGTTCTATGGGATATATGGGATATTCATGGAGGACCAGCACCTCTTGTATGAGGGCTTGCCAAGCCCCTTTCAGAGCTGCTCATCTACCTTTGGTGTCCACCTATCACCCAATTCTCAACTGTGTCTCCAAGAAGATGTAGCATATGCAGCGGCCACTGTCTGGTCAGAAAGGCTACATCAGGTTGAAGGTAACCAACAGGCTTCAAATCCATCATGAATTAGGGGAATGCCTATCCCAAGCATGTGAAGATTTCCCCCATGGACCTGGCAAATGAGAACAATTTGTTCCTATAACCATGAAGGTGCCAGGCACTGTGGAGTGCTAGAGCTTGGTCAGACATTGAAGATGCCAAGGTCATCCAGTGCATGCTGGGCCAGTCATCTTGACTTTTATCTTGTCACTGGACTTCAATGACTCAGGAAGAGAGAGGGAGGCTTATGACTTGTGCAACTCTGCCTCATTTAAATCCAAGTCAAGTGCAAGTCAAGACATCACCCTGTGATGTCATTGGTCCTCTTCCAAAGCAAAGGATGCACAACAACATCTCCATGGGAGAGCAGAAGAAATTCTTGGAATAGAGAAACTGAGTGACCCCCAAACTCCATACTTGGGTGAATAACCCCTATGTAGATGATAACTAGGTATAATGTAAACTTCATAAATTAAAATCAGGAGGCATTGTGGAATGCCTACCATAAACTAGAGTGAGGTCTCTGAAATGGAAACTCAAGTCCTGGAAGAGAAAGTTTAGTACAAATAAAAAATAGAAGCCTCAGGTACTGGTAACTTAAGAAGAATTTCTTCTTAGTCTTAAAGAATTTGGCTCCTGGGTAAAACTATCTCTTAGAGATGAAAGACAATGTAGCATATTTTCCTGAAAACAATAGGTAGGCTGCTTATTAGAGGGGGAAAAAAGGTTTAGTAGCTTCCCCTACCCTGTTCCCATGTAGTGTGATTGAGGTAAGGGCTATTATTTTATCTAAAAGTTGTTTACAAAATGAAGAAGCCCTTAGAACTATGACCCAAGCTGAGAGTTTAGCAAAACATATTCTCCTTGAGAGGAAGAGCACAGTGATTGAGCTAAGGATATTGGTTAAAGAAGCTCCATCTTTGCCATAACTGTGTTTGTCAGATTATGTGTCTTATGGATGTAACATAACCAGCTGAGCAGTGTCTGGTGGACACAAAGTGTCTAGAGGAGACCAATGGGGAACAGATTCTGTTGCACTGCCATGCTGCCAGAAGACATTAGTGACCCTGCCACACTGGAGGCATGAGATGCTCAGAGCGCGTGTGTTTCCTGCATGACAGTCCCGTCCAACATAAGTTGCCTCTGTCTTTTTACTCCCTGGTGATGGTGTGTATTTTTGCGGAGATCTGTGACTTAAGTTAATGTTTTGCTGCGACTTTTCTTAATATCCTATACTCACTCCACTTTTCCTACTGCGCTAAATAACCTTTGGTTTGAATGAACTGTGCCCTCTGGCTGACTATTAAAGTTATACACAGAAGTCAGGGCTCATGAGCTATTTTGAAACAAGTTGGGAATCTTCATGACATGGTTTCTTTTTCTCCTGAGTTAAATTCTCTCTGACTTGGAAAAGCTGGAGAAAGCTGAACATGGGAATTACTTTTCCCTTATTTTGCATTTTAACTAAAGTGCAAAACTATTGGTTTTTAATTACTTTTGTGGGTTTTTTTTTTATCCAGTCTTTTTCTTGGGGTTGTTGACAAAACCCAGGGTGTGTCCCAATTCATGGAGGCCAGGGAAGGCAATGCAAGTTAATCAATGATGAGACATTTATACATTGAAGTATATGTAGCAACTATCCTACCAGAGTCACAAATAGATGAGCATACTAATTCCTGTTCTTCCTGATCATTTATTGTCTAGGCAGCCACCAAAGCTTACCTGCACCCTACTCTCCATGCTCTAGAGCACACTGGTCAGCAGGAAGAAGCAGTTCTTTTTGTAGGAAGAGATTAAAAAAAAACCTAAACAAAAAAGCTTATCTGTTTCTGATGTTCCTGCCCCTTTCCGCCTTTCTTTTCCTCTATGGTTGACTAGGTTTGAATGCTACTTCTCTACCTCCCAGTGACAGATAAAGGACTATCTCTGGCAACATGGGTTGATAATGATTCAAAAGCAACAAATATCACCTCTTGGCCTTTTGGCTAAGATTAAATGCAGAAGCAACAAGCAGGCATTAGCTTGGGCTAAGAGATAACTACTTGTGGAGTATAAAAAGAGGTAGATTTGAAATCTGAGGACTCAGGCACAAATCCTAGCTCTTTCTTTTGCCTGCATACAACCTTGGCCAAGTGACTTAAAATCTTTGTGTCCCAAATTTCTTCATCTTTGAGATTACCTCTAGATTACCTCTAAAATCCCTTCCAGTTCCAAATCTATGAGCCTTTGAATACCTGAATAAAAGGTGTAAAAGGAAAGATCTTGCATGACTCAAGGGACTTGTTAACTTTTCACCCAACTCAACCTTTGAACTCATGAGTAAGGCTGTCGTAAAATGAAATGAGTGCTGAACTTATAGTCAAAGGAGCTGTATTCAAATCCTAGCTCTTTCACTTATTACCTGTGTCATCCTGGGCAAGTCGTTTCACTTCACTGGGTCTCAGTTTCCTTCCGTGTAAGATGATAAGGTGAATCTGCCCTAGTCTCAAAGCCTTACCTGTGTGGTCTTGGCTAGTCACTTCACCCATTTCTGTGACCTTAAGACTCCTGATCTTCAAGGTGGGACAGCAGTACTGCCTAACTCACAGGGTCATTGGCATCAGAGCATTTTGTAAACCTTAAATGGGAAGGCTTATGTGAAGCACACTCCACTGGGTACTGAGGGAAGACAGATGAGACATTATCCCTCTCCTCAGAGAGCTCAAAATCCAGAGAAGGAAAGAAGGGATATATACAAAGAACTAGAAGATAAAATGAATTTTTATAAGTTTTTAACAGATGTATAAGAAATTGCAATGGAGGAGTCAAAGAAGGCTTTATGGAGGAGGTGGTGGCTTAAGATCTGGGTCTTGAAAGATGGGTTATATTTTGACAGGGTTATTTTAGATGAAGAGAATTATTCAGGCAAAAATAGGGCAGTAAGAAATTGTAAATTGTGCTCCGTGAGAGTAATATGACCAGTTGGGCTGATGTAGATAGTTTGTGGAGGAGAATGGTGAGAGATGAAGTTGGAAAGGTATATTGAGGCCAGATTATGTGTAATGAAGGCCTTGAATGGACTTTATGCACTAGGAAGCCATCGAAAGATTTTGAGTCTGAGAGAGGGAGGGAAATAGAATAGAGAAAGGTAGATGGCTACACCTGTGGATTTGAGTAAATTTAATCTATCATCTATCTATCCACACGTATGTGGATGTATGTAAATGTATACACATATACAATATATGTGTATGCATGTACACATACATACTTGTATATGTACATATACATACTTGTATATGCATGCATATATACATGCATATGCATATATTCACGCATATACATACATACACATGTATGTATATGCACGAATATATATACATACACATATGTTGTTGCTTGTCCTTTGTTTTTGAAGACCAATGACATCACAGGGTGATGTCTTGACTTGTTGGTGAATTAGATTTAAGTGATGCAGAGTTGCACAAAGTTGTCAGCCATACTCTCTTATCCAGAGTAATCAAAATCCAGTGGCAAGACAAAAGTCAGGATGACTGTTTCCCCAGATGCAGTGGATTGGCATCTTCTGTGTCATAGTGCCTGCTTCAGTGACCTTCATGACTGTTGGAACAAATTGCTCTCATTCGCCAATTCTGCCAGGTGTGAGGGCTTGCCAAGCCCTTTTCAGGGCTGCTCATCCACCTTTGGTGTTCACCTGTCCCCCAATTCTCACCTGTAGCTCTAAGAAACTGTAGCATGCACAAGGGCCACACCCTAGTTAAAAAAAAAAAAAAGGCTAAACCAAGTTGAGGATAACTGACAGACCTTAAACACGTCAGTGAGGTAGAGAGGATGTCTACCCCCAGAAGGTGAAGACATACACATATATATGTATGTATTGGAATGAGGAGAAGACAGCAGGTGGAAAGACCTATTAGGAAGCTATCATGGTAATCCTCTTGTTCTGTGCATTATTCAAAAGGCTGAATAAACTGAAACTCAACTGAGTGAGATCCAGTGAAAATTTCCTTGTATGTATTTTGGGTTAAAGTATGTTTTCCCTTGACAGCTTGCACAGCACTCGTTTGATCACTCAGAAAAACAATGTGACTTGTTGAAGGTCCCATAGAGAAGAGCAATTACAGAAAGTTTGTGAAATGATAATTCAGAGCTCCAGCAATAACTCTGTTTTAACCTCCTTCACATAAACATACACCATGTGCCCAAGGCTTGTGCTAGGTAACATGGTGGAAAGAGACCTGTACTTGGAGTCAGGAAGATCTATGTTTCAATCCTGCCTCAGTGTCTGAATAAGTCACCCAACCTCTCACAGCCTCATTTTCCTCATCTGTAAAATGAAGATAATAGTAGTATCAACTTCACAGGGGTGTTGTGAGGCTCAAGTGAAATAATACATGTATTTTATCCCTCCCCCCATCAAAGAATTTTTTAAGAGGGAAAAAGAGGTACCCTAGCAATGATTCCTTCATCTCATTAGATTGTTTTGTCTATGGCCTCAGGTCACTTTCACCTGCCCAGCTGACTAATTTCTAATCATATTTAGTAAGTAAACATTTATTCAACATCTACTGCATACAGAGCCTTGTGTACGCATTTAGGGGATGGATGGAAGATGACTTCCCAGGAAAAAAGAAAAAGACAAATAAATTTTGTCCCTACAATCAAGGAGTTTATCAAGGCCCATCTCCTCCTCCCTTAGTAGCTCCCTCACTTCCTGATCTCTCCTTTTCCTATTAGTCTCGACCATTCCTTTAGTACCATCATTAAACAGAATTAAGAGAAACAACAGCAATAATAATAATAGCTCATGTATATGTACATAGATATAGATATATTGATAGATAGAGAGATAGTGCTTTAAGGCTTGAAAAGAGCTTTACATGATTTATTTCATTTGAACCTTATAACAACCCTGTCAGGTAGGTGCTATTATCTTCATTTTATAGATAGGGAGATTGAGTGACTTATCCAAGATCACACAGTAAGTATCTGAGGCAAGGTTGGAATTCAGGTTTTCCTGACTCCAAGTCCAGGTCTTTATCCTCCATACCACCTAGCACAAGGCCTTCCTTGGGTGCACAGTGTATGTTTAAGTAAAGTTGAATTGAGTTGTATCAGGGTATAACAAGGACTGCAGGACTTCTGAGGACAGCAAAGTGAATGGCTTTAAGAAAACATACTTAAAACAAGCAAAGTAAGCACCGGGAAAGTGCAAGTAGAGTGAGATAATTATAGTCTTTGCCCAAGTCCAAAGTTAGCTGGTTATGACTCTGAAGCTGAATATCATTATTGGTTGTCTCTCAGCCTATTTCCTCATCTGTAAAATAGAGATAATATTAGTGCCTATTTCACAGGGTTGTAAAGACCAAATGAGGTAACACACAGAAAGTGCTTTGTTAAGCTTAAAGTTCTATATAACTATACAAGTAGTATATTAACATTTTCATTATTCAGGATCTACAGAGTCAACGCAATGCCCCTTACCTGTTGCCTGCTCCATTCTTTTTTAGCAGATATATTGGAGTCTTTGTTTGTCTCTCTAGTTTGGGGAGAGTTTTTGTTTTGCTTCATCATTTAGTGTGTTTTATTATACATTCTGCACTATGACGTGTATCTAGGAAACTAGGTGGTGCAGTGAATAGCACTGGGCCTGGAGTCAGGAAGACCCCAAAAGAGTTCAAATCTAGCCTCAGACACTTTCTAGCTGTGTGACCCTGGGCAAGTCGCTTAACCTCTGTTTGCCTCAGTTCCCTCAATTGTAAAATGGGGCTAATAATAGCACCTACCTCTCACGGGTGTTGTGAAGTGCAAATGAGACAATATTTGTAGAGCACTTGGCATAGTGTCTGCTTCTGGTCATCTGAACCTCTCATGTTTTCAGATCTCTTGAGCCCATGAGGGATCTAGCCACCAAATCAGGAAACTTCCAACTCAGGATCACTGTTCAGTCACCCGTAATCAGAGAAAGAAACACACAACAGAAAGAGGCGGCCAGCACTCTGAGATATAATCGTCAGGCTCACTGAGACAAGCACATGCTCTCACTACCAGGTGAGAGCAACTGTCATAGCTTTTTGAGGAGGGGGAGAGAAGGAGTGTCCCCTCCTTCAAACACAGTCCAAGAAAAGTTAAGAGTCCCAAACCACATATTCAAAAGAAAGGGATAAGAGAGGGATAGCAGAAATTGTCTCTCCCTTTTCATACCGAGTGAGGCAAGTCTTGCTTGTTGCTTAGTTGCAAATCCTCTTCGACACAGCCTCCCTTCCTGGGGTGGGTTGGAGGGAAGTGACACATAGGGACCAATCAGAAGCCTGAGGTGCTGCGAGTCTGTTATCTTTGGACACACTGAAAACGGCCAGGGCAAATGTGTTACAGATGGGGCCTAACTCCACGGAAGGGGCCCAGTCCTCAAAGGTATACCCACTGTTACAATAGGATCATCCATTTAGTACTGGAAGGGACCTTTATGGCCATCCCATCCCATCTCCTTATTTTACAGATAAAGAAACTGAATCTCAGAGAAGTTAAGTGACTTCCATGGTCACACAACTGGTAAGTGTCAAAGGCTGGATTTGAACCTAGATCTTCCTAACTCTAAGCCTAAGCTACTACATTAATTCCGTCTCTGGCTTTTAAGTCTTTTTTTTTTTTAATTTAAATTTTTAAAAACTAGATATGAGACCTCTTCTTTTGTCATTCTTCATTCTCGAATTATCATTCCCATAGTTTGTATCTCTCTTAACTTGGCAGAAGTCGGGTAATGGAGGTCAAGAATATAATGTGAGCTCTTGAGGGCCTGGAAGTCTAGCTTAATCCATTTGGATATCCCAGTGTTGGCTGCTGCTACCCCCTCCAAACATCTAGCTGAACTCTGAACCTGCAGCTCAGGCTTCCTTGGCCTCCTTGAAACATCTTAAGAGCCTAGAAGGGTTTGAGTAACCACTCTCTGTTAGATCCAAAGCCATTCTTAAACAGTTTGGGTGTGTTCTACATTCTCTGTCTCTCTCTCCATTCCCCACCCCACCCTCTTTCCTTTTCTCTCCTTTCTCTTTCTCTGTCTCAGTTTCTCTATGTGTCTCTTTCTGTCTGTCTCTCTCTTTCATTCTCTCTCAGAAACATTTTTCTTGAGCACTTAGTCACAATGTAAAAGTTCCAGATTCTCGCTGTCTGACTCATAGGAGGCAAACATTTCTCTGCAGGAAGTCACCCTGCTGTGCCCTTCTGGCTGGTCGGCAGTTCCTCTAAGGACTTTATACTTTGCATCAAAAGCCACGGTGTTTTGTGGATTCCAGCACAACCATATGTGTGGTGTTTGTTCCTTATTTGAACCAATGAGTGATTGTAAAACAAAAGAAAGGGGACCTATTTCTTCAGATCAATTTTCTCCCTCCATAGAATAAAAGCTGCCCCAGCTATGAAACATTTACCAGCTCTAAAGAGAGATAATAGCTTCCCTCTTCACTGACTAGTCAGTCGCAGGGAGGGAACGCATGTTTCTAATCAGCTTTGAATGGGACCCAAGCTGTAGGTTGGATTTCACTTTAATCCGTCTTTGAGCTAAGGTGAAAGGTAAGGGGGGATCACAGTCCCACAAACAGAGCAGAGTTAATTAAATTTTCCATTTTTTCTTTAAGACTTGGGGCTTCATTGTCCCCTGCTGAGTCTCAGATGGGCCCTCTGAGCCAGAATCGTACATTACCTGTACATGCCTTTGTAGAGGCAATATGGTGTCACAGAAAGAGCGTTGGACTTGGACTTAGAAAGACCTGTGTTTGAGTCCTGGCTCGACCTTTTACTAACTATGTGAGCACAGGCAAATCATTTCGCCTCTTTGAGTCTTAGTTTCTTCATCTGTAAAGTGAGGATAATGATATACTACTGTACCTATCTCACAGGGCTCTTGTTAGGAAGGTGTTTTGCAATCTGTAAAGCGGTGGTATTAAATTCAAATAGGAAAGGATTCCTGTGGGCAATATATTGACTTAGAAAATCACAAACTGACATTATTTATGTGTATTATTTGTTGTTATTGTTGAGTAGTTTCAGTCATGTCTGATTCTTCAAGACCCTAATTGGGGTTTTCTTGGCAAGGATACTGGAATAGTTTGCCATTTCCTTCCCCAGCTCATTTTACAGATTAGGAACTGAGGCAAACAGGGTTAAATGACTTGCCTAGGGTCACATAGCTAGCAAGTGTCTGAGACTAGATTGGAACTCATGAAGATGAGTCTTCCTGATTCCAAGCCCAGTGCTCTGCTTACTGCACCACTTAGTTGCCCATATGTTATATTATATTTTTATTTATTCTGTCAAACATTTCCCAATTATATTTTTAATCTAGTTTGGGTACCACTTGGGAGCTTTATCTGCCCTCTTGCAGTAAGTTTGACACCTCTGCACTGTAACAAAGGGAGCTACGTCCATACTGTATTATGGAAATATAAGTAGAACAGCTAGATTTGGGTGAGACTAGATTTGTGGAAATGTAACATCCACTAGAGACAATTGTAGCATGGTCACCAAAGAATGACAAGACCCAGGCTCTTATCTAAGCTGCATAACATTTACAGAAGAGGACTGACATACACAATGCATGTGGGGATGGACTTGTGGGAGCCATCCCATGGAGCTCAGCCTGTGCCCTGGTGATATATAAATTTTTTGGCCGTGGCACTCCCTGTGGAGTTGAGCCTGTGGCCTGACCACATTTGGTGACACACATGGTCTAGCTTTGGCTCAAGCACATGTATGACTAGAGGCTTCTGGCTGATCCTGTGTTCCCCATGATAGGCAGAAGGGACTCTTTCAAAGATTATTAATAGCTGAGCCAGGAAAAGCCATCCACTCAGTAGAATTTAAGCCGATTCTCTCATTCCTCTCCCCTTCCATTTCTTGAGCATGTTGGCACACTCCTTATTCTTCTAGCTGGGAGGAACCTTTCTCTCCTTCCCACTCCACCCCAACCCTGGCAATTAGTCCACCCATGCTAATGAGAGCATATGCTTGTCTGGGGAAGCCTGAGACTGGATCTCAAGTCCCTTGCTGCCTCTTCTAATTTCTATTTCTTTCCTGAGCACCAGCAACTGAAGAGTGATTCTTAGATGGATGTTCCTAACTTTGGTAGCAACCTTGTGAATGGGAGAGGTTGAAAGCTTCTGGGTCCAGATGCTGGTGACCCAGAAAGAGGTAATATCTGCAAAACTTTTCAGAGGAGGTAACCATCAACAGGAAGAAATTACTGATGAAACCATGAAGGAAGCTCCAGACAGGGGATGGCTTGCTAGGAGACTTGAACTTGTGAATTATTCAGATAGCCCAGAACTGAATAGAGGCTAATAACTTATTTGAGTCTTTTGATACCTCATGCATGTTCTATGTCTGCTCATGAGCTCCTGTGAGTACTTTATAATCAGTAATAGTTTAGGTTTTTTACGTAAATGTTTACATCACCAGA
Organism: Vombatus ursinus; assembly: GCF_900497805.2. Taxonomy (NCBI): domain Eukaryota; kingdom Metazoa; phylum Chordata; class Mammalia; order Diprotodontia; family Vombatidae; genus Vombatus; species Vombatus ursinus. The sequence continues at coordinate 22,062,825 of NW_020947062.1, forward strand.
ATTTCTCCCAATTTCTCCATTCTTTTTTCCCTTCCAGAGAACCTTTGATACAACAAATAATATTTTAGAAGAAAAAATTTAAAATCATCAAAACTGATGAATACATCTAAAAAGTCTAAAAATATATTCAATCTACCACAACTGTGGACCTCCCATCTCAGCAAAGAAGCAGAATAGAGGTACCTTCTCAAACCTCTTCTTTGGAACCATTCTTTTCCTTTGTAATTTGGAAATGGTCACTTGTTGTAGTCATTGGATATGCTTTTTTCTTTACTTCACACTACATCAGACAGAATAAATCTTCATTCTCCTCTGTATTCATCACATCCATAATTTCTTATAGCACAGTAATATTCCATTACATACATGTACCTCATTTTGTTTAGCCATTATCCAATCAGAGGGCATCTACTTTTTTTTCTAACTATTTGATAACACAAAAAGTGCTGCTATAAATATTTTGATTTATATAGGGACTTTCTTCTTATTGTTGACCTCCTAGGGATGTAAGACTGGTAGTGGAATCTCTGTGTCAAAAAGAATGGACATTTTAGTCACTTCCTTTGCATAATTCTAAATTGTTTTCCAAAATGGTTGTGCTGATTCACAGTTCCACCAACAATGCACTGATGTGTTTATCTTCACATAACTCCTTCAACACCAGTTATTCCCATCTTTTGTCTTATTTGCCAATTTGCTGAGCTGAAACTTCAAAGTTGTTTTGATTTGTATTTCTGTTATTATTAGTGATTTAGAGCATTCTTTCATATGGTTATTAATACTTTACAATTTTTCTGAGAAATGTTTGTTCATATATTTTGACCATTTATCTATATGGAACACCAGGTGTGGAGTCAGGAAGACCTGAGGTTGAAACCAGCCTCAGACACTAGTTGTGTGATCCCGGGCAAGTTGTTTAAGTCCTGTTTGCCCTAGCTCCTCATCTGTAAAATGGGGATAATTATAGCACCTTCCTCTCAAGGTTGTTGTGAGGATCAAATGAGATACTAATTATAAAGCACTCAGCATAGTGCCTGGCACATAGTAAGTTCTATATAAATGTTAGCATATATATCACATATTTGTATATATCATATTTATATAAATACACACATATCATGTAACAAATATAATATATATGTTAGTTGTTTATATATTTTGAATACAAAACCCTTATCTGAGAAACTTGATGCACAGAATTTTGATCCCAAGATTTTATGCATTTTATAGTTATTTTGAATGGTATTTCCCTTTCTATTACTGCCTCCTGGATTTTATTATTATTATATAGAAATGCTATTGATTTTTGTGGGTTTGTTTTGTAGTTTACAACTATTAACTATCTCAGTTTTTATTTTTACTGACTCCTTTGAATTTTCTAGGTAAACAATCATGTTACTAGCAAAAAGGGATAGTCTTATCTCCACTACCTATCTTTACACATTTAATTTCTTTCTATTTTTTCTTGCTAATTGCTAGCATTTCTAGAACTCTATCAAATAATAATGCAAGAGTGGGCATTCTTGTTTTTCTCTTGCCTTTATTGAGAAATGCAGTTTATGTTTGTCAAGGTGGTAGGCTTTTATCCTTCATGAATTTCTTTTATGATGGAGAAAATAAATAGGTGACATGTATATTATCTACTTTACATACTGAATACCTTTCTAAGAGGGACTCTGTTCATCTCTTTTTGGGGAGATCCTAGACATGAGTCAAACATATGATTTATTTAAGATATTTTCCCTGAGGCCCTAGGGTAGATCATAATGAGCCAGAGAGTTTGGAAAACATTGTGATGCCCTTTTTTAGAGGTCAAATTTCTCCCAGGACTGTCTGCCTAGGCCTCCAGAGTCAGTTTCTTAGTGAGAGGGAGTGATTTCTGCCCTTC
>NW_020947062.1:22064722-22077007 GCF_900497805.2 Vombatus ursinus
CTGGAGACAGTGTCTGATGGCAGACAATTATCCCTAATATCCTTTCCTACTCAACCACCTTGGAAACTGCCCTAACTTTGTGATGGATTGTAGCAGAATGAAAACTGATAAATTAGCCCTACTATTCTGTGGGAAAGGAAAGATAGAAGCTACAGTCCCAATGTAGGTACTTGGGAGATATGCATAGCAGCCACATATGACTGTAGTGTTTCTCAGAAAGTGTGAAAACAGGGAAAGCCAACACCCACAGCTGGCAGTTGCATTGAGGATTGGATTTTGGGCTACAGGACAAAGACTATCTGATGGAACCATGGAACAGTCATGGAACAAAATCTGGATTTGCTGAAACTGTTGGGTAAAGGCTGGTGATTCTTCACATTCTCCCACTTTCACTGGTTCACTTTGGGAACAGACTTTTATGTCTGTTTTCCAAATTTCCACTTCTTAAAAGTTTGCTTTCTGAGAAACAATTCAAGTATCATGTAGCCACAATCAGGACAACACAAGAAGTTTCAACATTAAAGGACTGGAAGGCTTAGAATATGATATTCTGGGAGGCAAAGGAGCTAGCATTACAACCAAGAATCACCTACCCAGCAAAAGTGAATATAATCCATGAGGAGAAAAAATAGATATTCAATGAGATAGAGGAATTTCATGCATCCTTGAGAAAAGACCAGAGCTAAATAGAAATTTTGACTTTCAAATATAAGACTCAAGGGAAGCATGAAAAGGTAAATAGGAAAGAGAAATCATAAGGGACTTATTAAAGTTAAATTGTTTACATTCCTACATAGAAAGATGATATTTGTAATTCATAAGACCTTCTCATTATTAGGGTAGTTAGAAGGAGTATACATAGACACAGGGTATGGGTGTGAATTGAATATGAAGGGATGATATCTAAAAAATAAAATTAAGGGGTGAAAGAGGACTGTACTAGGAGAAAGAGAAAGGGAGAGGTAGAACGGGATACATTATCTCACATAAAAGAGGCAAGAAAAAACTTTTACAATGGAGGGGAAGAGGGAGGAGGTGAGAGGGAGTGAGTAAGTGAACCTTACTTTCATCAGAATTGGTTCAAAGAAGGAATAACATACACACTCAATTGGGTATAGAAATCTATCTTGCCCTACAGGAAAACAGAAGGAGAAGGGTAAGGACATAAGAGAAGGGGGGGGTGTTAGAAGGGAGGACAGATTGGGGGAGGGGGTAGTCAGAAGCAAAATACTTTTGAGGGGGGACAGGGTGAAAGGAGAAAGAGAATAGAATAAATGGGGGGGATAGGATGAAGGAAATTATAGTTAGTTTTTCACAACAGGACTAGTAGGAGAGTGTTCTGCATGACTACACATGTATAACCTATATCGAATTGCTTGCCTTCTCAATGAGGACGGATGAGGAGGGAAGAAGGGAGAGAATTTGGAACTCAAAGTTTAAAAAATGAATGTTTACATTGCTTTTACATGTAAATGGAGAAAAATAAAAACACTAAATAAAAATTTTTAATTTTGTTTCTCTTTTTAAAAAAAGCTGATTTTCTAAGATACATGCTTAAATATTGCTTTGTTTTTCTATATGTTTCATTATTCAAATGAAGCAGAGGAAAGGCAATAAGGGCAATAATTCTTTTTTTAATTCAACTCAGAGCAGGGAGAAAAAATGTGGACCCAGATTTTTCTGGGCCAATGATTCTCAAACTTTTTGATTTCAGGACCTTTTCACATGCTTAAAAATTCTTGAGGATCCCCCAAAGTGCTTTCATTTATGTGAATTATTTCAATCAATATTTACTGTATTCAAAATTAAAACATCTTAGTATTATTATGAAAAATTTTGATCCTGAGGTAGCTAGGTGGCTCAGTGGATAGAGCACTAGCCCTGAAGTCAGGAGGACCTGAGTTCAAATCTGGCATCAGACCAAACACTTGACACTTACCAGCTATGGGACCCTGGGCAAGTCACTTAACCCCAATTGCCAAAAAAAAGTTTTGATCCCCCAGACTCCCTGAAAGGGTTTGGGGATCCCATGAGTGCCTGGACTATACACTGTGTTCTAAACAATATCAGCCCATATTTGGTGAAAGCTATGATTGATATGTTTCTTTTCAGCTTGAAAAGAAAACCAAACTACATCCAAAGGGTAGAGCCAAAGAAGTTGACTAGAGAGAATATCAGGTCCAAAGGGAGTAGGAGAGATGTAGTTCTGTACATGAGGATGAGGCCATTAAGGAGCCATGACTAGCTCTCACAAGAGCAACAAAAAAGCACCCCAGGGCTAAACACTTAGCATTTGACTTGAAACAAATTTTTTTCCACTGGACTTACACCTTTCAATTACTTCTTGATATGAATCATGAGTGTCATACAATATGGTGGCTGATGAAGGAATTTCTCTCTTCTTATGCTTCTGTGCTTAGTTTTGTCTTAAGTTCTCTTGTACTCTATCTCATTGGAAAGACAACTGTCCTGGAAAATAGATCAAGTAGAGATAATTTAAGAATTATTGGACTACCTGAAAGCCATGATCAGAGTCTAGACATCATCTTTTAATAAATTATCGAGGAATACTGCCCTAATATCTTAGATGCAGAGGGTAAAATACAAATTGATAGAATCTACTGATCACCTCCTGAAAGAGGTCCCAAAATGAAAACTCCAAGGAATATTACAGCCAAATTCTAGTGCTCCCAGTTCAAGGAGAAAATATTGCAAAGAGTCAAAGGGAAACCATTCAAATACTAAATCATTCCTGATGAAAAGACCAGAGTTGAATAAAAAAAAAATGAACATTCAAACACAAGACTCAGGAGAAACATAAAAATGTAAACATGAAAGAGAAATCATAAGGGATTCAATAACGTTAAACTATTTACATTCCTATATGAGATATATGTAATTTCTAAGAACTTTTATCATTATTAGGGCAGTCAGAAGGAGTCTATAAAGATAGAAGGCACAGGTATGAATTGATTATTTTGGATTAATCTAAAAAGAAATGAAGGGGTGAAAAAGAGCAATGTACTGGGAGAAAGGGGAAGGGAGAAGAAGAATGGAGGGAAATTATCTCAAATAAAAGAGGTGCACAAGAAAAAGCTTGAACAGTGAAGAGGGAAATGGTGGAGGAGGGGAGGTGGGTAACTCCTGAACTTCACTCTTATCAGAATTGGTTCAAAGAGGAAAGAATACACACACACACACATATGCATATATATATATATATATATACATATATAATGTACACATACTCTCAACTGAGTTTTACTCAATAGGGAAATAGGATGGGAAGGAGATAAGAGAATGGGGGGTTGATAAAAGGGAGGGCAGATTAAGGGAAGCAGTGGTCAGAAGCAAAACAGACTTTTGAGGAGGGATAGGATAAAAAGAGAGAGAGAAGGATAAATAGAAGAAAATAGGATGGAGGGAAATACACAGTTAGTAATCATAACTGTAAATGTGAATGAGATGATCTCACCCATAAAATGGAAGCAGATAGCAGACTAGATTAGAAACCAGAATTCAACAATATGTTGTTTACAAGAGACACACTTGAAACAGAAATATACACAGAGAGAGTCAAAATAGGGGTTAGAGCAGAATCTATTATGCTTCAGCTGAAGTAAAAAAGGCAAGAGTAATAATCATGATTTCATACAAAGTAAAAGTAAAAATAGACCAAATTAAAAGAGATAAACAATGAAACTATATTTTGCTAAAAGGTACTATAGACAATAAAGCAATATAAAAAATTTTTATAGCCAGCTTTTCTGATAAAGGCCCCATTTCTCAAATATATAGGAAACTGAACCAAATTTATAAAAATAAGAGCCATTCTCTGATAAATGGTCAAAGGATATGAACAGATAGTTTTCAGAAGAAGAAGTCAAAGCTATTTACAATTATATGAAAAAATGCTCTAAATGACTATTGGATAGATTAAGGCAAATTACAACAACTCTGAAGTACCACCTTACACCTATCAGATTGACTAATATGACAGAAAAGGAAAATTATAAATGCTGAAGGGGATGTGGAAAATAGGTACACTGATGCATTGTTGATGGAGTTGTGAATTGGTGCAACCAATCTGGAGAATAATTTGGAACTATGGTCAAAACACTATAAAACTATGCATCTCCTTTGATCCAATAATACCACTATTAGGTCTGTATCTTAAAGATATCAAAAGAAAAGGAAAAAGACCTTTATGTACAAAAATATTTATAGCAGCTCTTTTTGTGCTATAAGAAATGACAAGTAGGATGATTTCCTGAGGAAAAACCTGGGAAAATCTATATGAACTGATGCAAAGTAAAATGAGCAGAACCAAGAAATCACTATACGGAATAATAGCAGTATTGTAATGATGAACAACTGTAAAAGACTTCGCTACTCTGATCAACAAAATAAACTAAGATACTTCTGAAGGACTTTTCAAAGGATCAAAAATGCTACCCACCTCCAAAGAGAGAACTGAGTGCCAATTGAAGTATAATTTCTCGTTTTATTTTTCTTGCTTCTTTTCTTTTGTGACGTGGCTAACAGGGAAATATGGCTTGTATGATTTCACACGTACAATTGGTATCATATTGCTTGCCTTCTGAGTAGGTAGGATAGGAGCTTCAGGGAGAGAGAGAATTTGGAATTCAAAACATTTTTAAATGTTAAAAATAAGGAAAAAAGAAAACTGATAGATTAAAGGTACAGAGCAAAACATGCTTCTCAAAAATGGCATATGTATTGATTTGTTTCATCTGACGATTCATATTTATTATAAATGTTCTATTAATTGAAATTAATTTGACTATAAATGGTTACAAAAAAGTTCAGGTGTTACAATGATGTACAAAGTTATATTTTCATTAAAACATTTACAGGAGTCAAATTTTCACCTTTTTTTCAATGATAATCTGAAGCATTCACCAAGTTTAGATGAAAGTCAAGACTGAAATGGCTTATAAAGACTTGTAGTATAAAATATATCCTAATAAAGTAAATCATGCCTAAGTAAAATAACCAGAAGGCTTTTAAAATGAATATTTAATTGGATTGCCCACGTGGACATATTCTGAAAATGGGAATTGTTGTTTAATAATTAGTCTAAGTTGTAGTGAGAAAAATAGAAATCACCACGGAGAACAAGAGTATAATTTTAGAATTGGAAACTTAAAGGCCGTCAAATCCAATTCCCTAATTTTAGAGATGAGAAAACTTTTGTGGAAGGTTAAATGACTTGCCCAAGGTGACTGAACTACTAAAGTGTCTCAGACAGGAATTGAATTACATCTTTCTCACTCCAATAAACCTTGCTGAATGCCTTCAAAATGTCCTTTATCAAGGAGATTATTCCAGCAAATATTTGAAGGTGCTAATGGGATACAAACACATCTTCATAAGTCTCAGAGTACAAAAGTTTACTCAGTAATTTATAGTTGTACTTAAAATATATTGATATTTGTAATTCAGATGCTATGTCCCTAATTCTTTAGGGAGTTTTCTATTTGTATGTCTGTTTTAGTGATCAAACTGTAATATGCTTATTGTCTAAATATTTATAAATAAACATACATTACATAAAAAATACAGCGCCTTTATCTCTCCACCCCCACGTCACCCCGGAAGAAACACCATTTTCATTCTCCATCCTCCCTAGAGGAAGTCAGGACTTCGACTCCAAAGGGAAAGTGGAAGATATTAGAAACAAACCTTGGTTAGACACAGTTTTTCAATGCATCGGTCTTGGTATTCCAGGTAAGTTTTAACCCCAAATACTAAAGCTGAGCAAACTGCTGTCAACTTCTTTCATAGAGGCAGTGAAGACTGCACTGAGAATCCCAAATTATTTTGGAGCTGAATGCAGTAGATGAGTCCCTAAGACCCTCAAGCTCGTTTCTTTTGCTTGGCTTCACTTCTCAGGCCCAGTCAAGCCTACCCTCTATTTTCACTGCTGTCCTGAAGGGAAAAAAAATAAACAAAATTATATCTTTATTTTCACTAACCTTTAATTGAAATTTAACATTTCCTTCTGTTGTGAATGTAGGCAACAAACATTATTCTGAGACTGCATATCAAAATTTTCTTTGCCTCCTTTGCTTTCTGTTCTTCTCCTGAATACCGGGCACTGAACAGAGATCCTGGGATGATTGTTCCTAGCCTTGTTGCAACCTCGTGAGTTCGAGGTCAGAAGCTCCTGGATCTGGGTGCTAGTTGCCCAGCAAGAGATCTCTGTAATAGGAGAAGATGACCACTGCCAGAAAAATACTGAGACTAAGAAAACCCAAGCCAGAGCATGATTCGTCAGAGGATCATAACTTGTGAGTTGCATAGACAATGCAGGTCAGAAGTGAAAGAGAAATATTGTTCAGCAATCCTTCAAAGTGTTTCATATTTTAATGTTTTAAGTATCAGTCTCCCTGCAGAATATAATAGGAATGGTGGGTGGCTATCTCATATTTGACAAAGCGTATTTATAAATCCTTTGAGTTTTAAGCATTTTTCTAGTGGTGGAGAAAATGAATGGTAGTCCTATACCTGACCCACTTTGTCCATTGAGTATCTTTCTAAAAATGGGAAAAGGGTATCCTTTGCCCTTCCCTGAGCTGCCTTGTATACATGGTGTCAGATGCTCTTTTTCAGCACTAGCAACATAACCCCAGCCCTGGGGCTCACTCCCACTACTTTGGCTTGCCAACACAAGCCTCCCAGAATCATCGAGGACAAAATCAATCTCTTCTGCTGTCAGCAGCCTTCCCAGCTGAGCTCTATAAATCCAGGAATCTGCCAGGAAGAGGCTGCAATGGGGGAAAATGCAACCAGGTTTTGTTTCCACACCACAAATGCAAAGCTAAGCAAGATACTTTCTCCTAAATTGGAAGGGTAGGTACAAGCGATGAGGAATTTGGGGTTCTCTTTCATAAAATGGCAGCCCATGCAACCTCTTTGATGTCTGACACTTGGGATCTGTAAGATGGGTATACAGCCACTCCCAACCCCCATCCTACTCTCATTTTTCCAGAGCTCAACCCTGGGAATGGAGTGAATTTCTTCTAAGTGGGAGTAAAAACATTTGTACTACCTACTTCACAGGCTTCTCCTGAGGAAACTTAAATCACTCTATATATGTGAAGTTCTGATTATGATAATGATGAAATGATCATCATCATCATCAATACCAAGTCCTGGGGGAAGAGATGGTTGAGGGTGAATGACTAAAGGGGAAATCCACTCCTAGATATATGCTTTGGAACATTTTGGGCTATTGCTAGAAATGCTGGAATTAAAATTTGGGGCCTAAAAAATCTTCCCACAAATCCTTCACCAACCATCTCTCATTCAACTGTTCCTCCAAGAGAACTGTGAACTACCTTTAAGCAGTTCCTCAGATGATGACTTCTTAATCCCTGGTCCTTCTGTCCAGAAGGTCTGTTTCTTTCTATAACTTTCTATGCCTACTCTTTACTATTGTTATTAACTAAGTCTATTTCCTCCTACTAAATGAAATGCATTTGCTGTCTCTTCTTGGAATTTGTGCACTGCAGTAGGTTATTTTCATGTTTCTTTTGATATGTTATTGTCTTTTTCCATACTTGAACATGAGGGAATGGAACTTCTTGCTTAGACATGCTATAATGCTCAGGTTTGGGGTTGTTGGGTTTTTTCAAGTGGCCTGCCAAAAAATAGAAAGGCTTAAAGGTATTGGGGGAGGATTCCAGATTTTCCAAAAATTGCTTCAGAATACTGTGTGCCTGCCTTTTGGGTACAAACATGCAAAATTGCAAAGTTCTTCAAGAAGGAAAGAAAAGTTGGTCTATCTGTGAGAATAAGGCCATCTCCAGTAGTCCTGATCTACATCTTGCCACTGGACTCAAATGACTCCAGAGGAGAGAGAGTGAGGCTGGTGACTGCACAGCTGTGCCTCAATTAAATCCAATTCACTTTCAAGTCGAGACATTACCTTCCTGATGTCATGGTCCTCTTTGAGAATGAAGGACAAACAACAACCTGTGAGTCATTCTGTATGCATGAGGCTTTACAGATCCAATGAGGTGGGACCCATTTATCCGAACTTCCAGTGAGTTGGTGCCAATGGGATTTGTGTGTTCACTTTAGGTGACGAAGAGAACTTTGAATGTGATATTATTGAGAACCTTCATTCATCTAGAGGAAAAGTGGAGTGCACAGTTGTGAGGAACATTGAACTGAGGAGCTAGTAAACTAACTGGCTTCAGTTATAAAGCCTACCTTGTTAATTGGGGAGCAATTTTTCCTATAGTGTAGAGATTCTTTTTGAGCCTAAACTATGAGCTCAAATGACATTAAAACATACAAAGTACCTGCCTTATGTAACCCAGTTTTTGAGCATACCTAGTCAAATCTGGCTATAGACACTAGCTGCGTGACCCTGGGCAAGTCATTTAACCCTGTTTGCCTTACTTTCCTCATCTGTAAAATGAGCTGGAGAAGGAAATAGCAAACCACTCCTGTATCTTTGCCAAGAAACCTCCCAAATGGGGTCATGAAGAGTCAAACACAACTGAAACAACTGAACAACAATCACAAAAGTTTGCCTAAGAGCACACTACATCTCTAGCACGTGGGTGGGAGTAGCCTCTGGAATTGACTGCCTGTACCTTTAAAAGGAGTGCCTAACTTTCTCCAGTGAACTGAACTGGGGAGAGGTGAGGGGCTGTCCTTCCTCGGCTGGCCCCTTTTACCCTGGCTCTGAGAAATGAGCATGGGGATGTTTCTGTTCTGTTTGTCCTCAGTTTCAGGTGCTAGAGGTGATCCTCACCAGACCTGGAGGTGGAGCCATGGAAACCTTGGAGCCAGGATTGCAGGACCGGGTGTGCCTGGATTTAAGCCTCCGGGGGAGTTTGGACTTGGACCCAGGACTGGACTCTATGGGAACCAAACTCAGCTAGGAATCTAATCCCCCTTCCCTTCCCAGACACTGAAGGGGGATTACTCTTCCCACATGTTGTGGGGGAGGGGTTTATATATTTGTGATAGACCTGAAGATATATCCGGAAGACACATTGCTTTGCAAAAGCTGCGCTGTGTGTTACGCTTAAACAATCCTATGAGGTCGTTTGTACGGGTATTATCCTCATTTTACAGAGGACGAAACTGGGGCTCAAACATGAAGTGACTTACTTGCCCAAGGTGCTTTCGATTCTAAGTCCCAGTTCTTTTTCATGAATTGTTTCCAATTCTATGTTTCCTTCTGCCTATATGAAAAAAAGGAGTTTTGAAGCTAAGTATGAAGAGAGCACTGGGCTTGTCAGGGAGAATTCATACATCTCTAGAGCCCCAAAAGGAAAAAGAGAGGAAGGAGGAAAGGCTGCTCTTCTTTTCTATGCCTTGCCCTTCATCCTTTTCTCTGATTGTTTATTTTATCCCAGAGCATCCAGAATGCCTCACTGACTGTTCCATCTGGCTAGGTTATATTTATATGTAGATTCTGGGATACAGAATCCGCAAAAAATGCTAAAGAAACCTGTCTCTTAAAACCTAGATCGTTGTCAATCGTTTATTTCTATATAGGAGAGGAAACAACGTAGGCTATAAATAATCAAGGTCTTAAATAAAAAGTAAAAAAAAAAAAACAAGGTCCTTAAGACAGGGAATGTACCATGCATAGGAAGGGTGGTGCATGAAGGCCTCCTCTTGTTTTTTTATTTTATTTTATTTTTAATTTATGGAATAAAACAAGCATTTCCATAACATAGTGCATAACATAACAGTCCAAAAAAAAAAAAAGATGCTTGCACATGAAACTGCGAATCTGCTATGTACAACTTGCTATGCCTTTCAAATATACAACAAAACTATCTTAAAACTTTCATCCGACAGTTTCTTTTACATGGATGAGAAGATAAGGGCCCCAGAAGGGTGAGGAGTGGTTTGTTTGGTTTGGTGAAGGTTGTTTTGCACGTGAAAGCAGATTCTCGGCCTGGCAAATAATTGATCCAGCAATCAGCTTTTTATAAATACCATCTTATTTTCAGGTTGAATCACCAAGCTGTGGCTTTCTTGTTCTGTGTGTAACCAGTGGCTCTTTAATATATTATGGAGAATGTCCAGTGGTTTCCATTACTGAATTTAGAATTTGCATATGAAGTGGGACTCAGCATGGGATAGTGGCTAGCGAACCACGCTGGAAGCTAAGAGGACACGTGCTTGAGACCTTCCTTTCATACATAATGGATGTGCAAGAAGCAACCTCTCAGTGCTCTAGCTTAGCCTATAGCTGAGACTAGTAGTTGCGGAGAAAGTGTTGACCTGCATTGGTAGATAGTTTTCTCACCTGGGAGTTCTGTATACAGGTCTAGTCCCCATCCCTGTCCCGATGTAAGATATAAGCAAGACCCAAATACAGAGCATCATATATCCAAACTTAAAGAGGCCTTTTCTTATCTCCCTGAGATGGTGTTATCACCCACAGGTGCCATTAATGTAGAAACTTTTTGCAGTCAGCAAAGGGTTCTTTTAGCCTAGGACTCCAGCTGCATTAAAGTTTACTGCATTTAAATGTCAGGCTCATAAACTGAACCTTTCATCAAGGTTTTTATGCTTCACATGCCATGTTAAGTAGCTCCTCCATTTCTCCAAGTCTTTCTCTGATGCTTTATTGTACGGTGGAGATAACTCCTGTGTTCTTAAAGGCCACATTAGTGAATGGCAAGTTCTCCAAAGTTCTACCAAGCTGGAAACACTTTAGGACACCTACATTGAACTGAATGTTTGTCATTCGATACAAGATCTAGCTAAGCTTAGAAAGGCTCATAAGTTGCTGGCCAGAGCAACTGATAAAATTGTCTACTGAGGTGTGGAAGGGACCATGATCTGTGCTGTTAGGTCATGCTATTACCTATACTTAGGAAATGACTGTTTTGGCATATTAAGACCTAGATCATTGGGTAAGAGGAAACCTAGGGAAACAATAACTTTTTGACTATTATTAGTTTGAAGTATGTATGTATAAGTATCAGATAGTGTACCATTGTTATACCACAATTAGGGAGGCAGAACAATTGCCCTGAGGGACAGGAGGGCTATGTTGTTGTTCAGTTGACCCATATGAGGTTTTCTTGACAAAAATACTGGAGTGGTTTGCCATTTCCTTCTCCAGCTCATTTTATAGATGAAGAAACTGAGGCAAACAGGCTTGCCCAGAGTCTCACAGCTAGTAAGTGTCTGAGTACAGATTTAAACTCAGGGAGATGAGTCTTCCTGATTCCAAGTCCAGCACTCCATCCACTGTGCCACTTAGGTACACCTACTACCAGTACCTCTAGCAAGGATATCTGCCTCTGGTTTCTTCTGAGGCTGCCTGCAAGCAGTAGATAAAAGTAAGGAGAGCCCAGGATTCCATTTGTGATCAAGTGGATGGGATGAAGACCAAAGGAGCCATGTGGCAGAACAATGTGACTTTCGGAAGACTGGTTACCCAGGTGGCTTTCCATGTGTGTATTTTTATGTAAATTTTATGTGAAAATGGGAAATGTTATATGTTGGGCTATGCTATGATATGCCTGAGATCATTGGTCAAACAGCACCAAGAGGGAGCGATGACTGCCCAATGCCAATGGCAGCTGCATGATCCCTTTCCTCTTCTCTTGAATCTGGAGGTGTCAAAGGTCATAGTCATCTAGCAGTCAGGGGTCAAAAGTCATGGTTAGGGAACCAGTCCCTAACTGATGGGGTAAAGAGGTCAGGTGAAAGATGCTTGGCATAACAAAAACGGGAGCCCCTCATTTTTAGACTCTTCAACAATATAGACTGTAGTACCAGATGCCAGCCATTCTACCAGGCTCATGCACAGATCGACACAGACTGCCTAGAGCCCTGACTGTTACCCTATGAGTACCTTGGGCCAATCCGAGATGCCTTTATACCAACTCTGTAACTTGTTACCCTTTTGGCATGCCTTTTCTATTGTTCTTACCATCATGGGCATCCTATCATGAAGCCCCTATGGGTGCAACATACAAAGGATGTGACCACATTTAGTCTAGATAGTAATTCCTGCTAGTGACACTGGCCTCCTTGCTTTTACTCACAGAAGACAGTCCATTTTCTGACTCCAAGCATTTTCACTGGCTGTTGCCCATACCTGGACTTCTCCCCCTCCTCATCTCTGTCTCCTGGCTTCCCTGGCTTCCTTTAATGCCCAGCTAAAATCCCTTCTTCTACACAAAGCCTTTCCTTAATCCCCTTAATGCTAACTTATTATGTAATTGCCTTTGTTGTTGCTAATGCCTCACCTCTATTTATTATCCACAT
>NW_020947062.1:22077017-22250248 GCF_900497805.2 Vombatus ursinus
ATTGCCTTTGTTGTTGCTAATGCCTCACCTCTATTTATTATCCACATTTTATCCTATACATAGCTTGTTTGTACATGGTTTGTTTGCATGTTGACCCCCTGTTGGACTCCCCCTTGAGGCAGAGATGACTGAAACAACTGAACAACAGCAACAAAAAGGCAATAAATGCTTATTGACGGACTGATGGACAAGGGGTTATTGGGTGGACGCTGTTAGAGATATGGAATGAATAGTGAAGAAAGGGACCTACCCTTCCAGCATTCCCTCCCTTCCTGACAAATTTTTATCACATTTTTAGATTTAAAATTTACTAAATACTTCCCTCACAAAATACCCCTGTGAGATAGATAAGGCAATTATTATTCATACCAGACACAAGAGGCAACAAATGCTTATCTAGAGGGTAAGTGCATTATCTATGGTCACAGGGCTGTTAAGTGTTAGGGTTGTGAATGCCACCCAGGCCTGCTGCCTCTCAGGGTCAGGCCCTTTCTGTTACATTATTCTGTCTCTGTCCTGTTTTCAACCCCAGTGAGACGTTTAGCACATTAAGCATGAACAGTGAAATCAAGAAGGGATGGTAGTGGGAGAGAAAATATTCAGCTTATTTCTAATGACTCATTAGTTATTTTTCCTTTCATGCTTGAATCATGCCTCCTACAGCTGTGCTCCCTTAACCACCGCTCAGATAGCCAAAGACCTGATACATCTAAGCACTGATGTCTCTAAGCATTGAGACAGAACCATTTAGGTGGGAAGAAGGCAATGATCAGGAAACTCTGAATTCCTGGATAAAGACAAGAAAGATGATAGGAGAGTGGGGTCCCTTTTGCTGGAAATCTTCAGGTTAAGGCACTGTGATTGCTTATCAGATATTGTGTACAATCTCCCTTTTCCTATTTTCATGCTTTTGCATGGGCCTGGAATGCACTCCCTCCTCATGCCTGCCTTGCTTCCTTTAAACCTCAAGTACCACCTCCATTATGAAGCTTTTAGTGGTCCCATTCTTCCTCCCTATTGGTGCCTTCCATGCATCCAAATTGCTTGGTATTCATTTTGCATATACCTTATATTATCAATGTAATGTAAAGTTTTGAAGGGTGGGGCCTGTTTTGTTTTTGCCTTTGAATCTTCAAGTCCTCTCAATAGTAAATAGTCAATAAACATTTATTAAGCACTTACTACTATGTGCCAGGCATGTTAAACACTGGGGATACAGAAAAAAAAAAAAGGCAAAAGCTAATCACTATTCTTCAGGGAGCCCCAATGCAAAGTAAACCACTTTGAACAGAGGTGCTAAATAAATACTTAACAAATAAATGATGTCGAAAGAGGTCAAGCCAGATGGCTTCTGAAGTCCCTGTCAACTTTAAGATTCCTTGATTCTGTCACTAATTGAGATCATTCACTGGCTTGTTTAATGTGACCTTGAGTAGGTCACTTAGCCCTTCTGGCCCTCAGTTTCCTCATATGTAAAATGAGGGAGTTAGAAGACATGACTTCTGATTTGCTTTCCCACTCTAGAACTTTGATCCTTTGATTTCTGTCTCTGACTTTTCAAAGGAAGAAATATAGATGTGAAAGCCATGTATTCCTGAAGCTAGGAGGGAGAATATTTAGCCCAACACCCTCATTTATTAGATGAAGGAACTGAAGGGTCATACCCAAAGTCTGAGGGAGTTGGCTGCAATAACAGCTTAGAGGCCAGGTCTCCTGATTCCTAGCCCAGGGCTCTGCCTACCACACTAGGATCCAGGCTCTTCCATGACCCTTAATGCCTTTTTTATTTCATTTCCATTCTTTCTCTGGATGATAACACAGGGATACATTTGATACAGTTGAAGAGCAGAAAATTCTATTAAATATGCCTACTTAATGAAATACATATATTTTTATTAAATACAGACTTTCATAAGCCTTAAGTGCAGTTGAGGATTTAAAAGCCATAGGTAACTTCATATCACCACAAACGTAATTGCTACATATGTTGGTACATTCCTTCAGTAACTTAAATCTACCACACTGGAGACAGAACACAAAATTAACAACATAAAATAACCCACATTTAAGCAAAAGGGTGATATGGGGGGGACAAAATCAAACACCATATATGAAGACATGCTTACACATAGTTTCCCCCATCTTGGAGGCCCCATAGGGCCTTTAAAAATAAATGAGGTTATACAGTTCCCTTCCATAGATGTAACCATTTAAGACATTTTATTCCTGCTAGAATTAGGTCATTATTTGAGCTGGGCCAGCAGGCTATGCCGTGTTAGACTCTAGGGAACTCGTTGTAATATCTTAAGATCTTGTGATCAGCAAGGGAGTTCTTTTCACCCAGTGGGCTAGTGAAACTTACTGCCCTGAAACTCCCTTGTAGGCTGTATTTCTATTTCTCCTCCTTTGCCCTGCTCTGCTGGGAGAAAGGTTGTCCTGAGATACTAAAAATTCAAGTCAAAAGCCCCCAAATGCTGGAATTTAATTCAACTCCCTGGTCTCTTGTGGGGGCTCTGGGTCCTCTTGGATGGCTTCATATTCATCTGTCTCTTCTGCCTTTGCCCTGTAAATCAGGGGTGAGCAGCTGAAACGGATACAGCAGGCAAACTTTTCTTTAGAAGCACCACCCTCAACACGAATAACCATCTGGACTCCAGAAAATATGACTTTGCTAACTGCCGTCAGTGGGACTTGCTCCAGGTATTTTAAAGTCAGTCCGTTCACCCATACACTGCTGCTTCTGCTCAAGATTTTCAGACAGAATGTCAGGCAGACATTTCCCTTCTCCAGATATGGCTCCAGGGATATATGGTGGCGAGAGACGCCAGGAAGCCTGAATTTGAGATGGGCATTCTGACCTCTCCCGATGACTAGATGAGTAGTGTCATGCTCCAGGTGATGAGGGATGTCTTCAAAGATGCCTCTGTCTTGGTTAGGGTGATAGAGGGCTATTTGAAGGACAGACATTGATCTCTCCATGTATGTATAGAGAAGCTGAGACCCTGGAATGAGCCTGTGAAAGGACATAGGAATATGGATTTGAATAAGTAGATTGAGATATTCTTGTCCCCCAGACTTGCCTCCTTGTGTATGTATGTGTGTATGTATTAGGAAGAAATACACAGGCTTATGCACTTCAAATGTTCTTGAATACGTTCTCTTAGCACTGCTTCAAGTGTCATCAGGCAACGTTCAACAGAACTGTTTCATCATCCATGGACAATGTAAGCCTGCTTAATTCAATTCAATTCAACAAATAATTATTAGACTCCCACCATGGGCCAGGCACCATGTCAGGTGCTGAGAGAACAACAAAGATGACTCAGTGCCTGCCCTCCCTGAGTTTACATTCTACTAGTGGGAATGCAATGTGTACTGGTATTAATAGTGAATAAAAGGAGGTAAATCAGTGGCAGTGGTGGTCAGAAAAGGCCTCATGTAAGACTTGACATGTGAGCTGTGTTTTGAATACAGCCAGGGGTTTTCTAAGACTGAGGTCAGTGTTAGAACAGAAGTTAGTACATAGGATCATAGGATTTAGAGTTAGTAATGAAGTTAGAGGTCATCTAGTTCAACCTCTTCATTTTATAGGTGAGGAAACTGAGTCCCAGAGAGGGCCAGGAAGTAAAACCAGTTTCTTAAAATTCAAATCTTTCAGTTAGACCAAAAACCTTTTTTTAAAATTTATTTTTAGTTTTCAACATTCACTTCCATGAGCTTTTAAGTTTTAAATTTTCTCCCCCTCCCTCCCTCACTTCCTCCCCAAGACGACATGCAATCTGACTAGGCTCTGCATATACGTTATTAGTCATGTTGTAAAGAAGAATTAGAACCAATACGAGGAACCACAAGAAAGAAGAAACAAAAAAACATAAGAAAAAAAAAAGCAAGTAGTGTGCTTCGATATGCATTCCAACTGCATAGTTCTTTCTCTGGATGTCGATAACATTTTCCAACATGAGACCTTTGGAGATGTCTTAGATCCTTGCATTGTTGAGAAGAGCTAAGTCTATCAAAGGCAGTCATTGCACAACGTGGCTGTTACTGTGTACAACGTTCTCCTGGTTCTGCTCGCTTCATTCAGCATCAGTCCATACAATAGACCAAAAGTTTTCACACTGGCCTTGGAATGCCATGGAAAGGCAATGGACCCCTCTGCTCCAGTCCCTGTTCTGCTATTAACTTACTTGGCGACTTTGGGCAAATCATTGAACTCCTATGGGCTTAATAATCCCTGCTGGCTCAACTTCATAGGGCAGTTGAGATGGAATGATTTGCTCAGTGCCAAGAAAGCTGAAGGAGAGGAATCCTCAGACTAGGTACTGGTATAGTTTGCTTTTTACAGTTAGTTAGTTTTCAGGTTTCTTGTTCTTCTGTGCTATCTATAGTCAACTTGGTGGCACAATTAGCAGAGCACTGGGACCAGAGTCAGGAAGACCTGAGTTCAAATTTGACTTAGACACTTACTAGCCATGTGATCCTGGACAAGTCATTTTACCCTTACTTGCCTCATTTCCTTAACTGAAAATGGGGTTAATAATAGCATCCATGTCCCAGGATTGTCATGAGGATCAGATGAGATAGTATTTGTAAAGCACTCAGCAAAGTGCCTGGCACATAGTAGATATTTAATAAATGCTTATTCCCTTCCTTCCTTCTTGGATATCTCATAGCTACAGGCAGAAGACTTTCCACCCCATAGGGTGATAGTGAAGAAGGTGAGAAGTCTTACTGTGTTCCCTGCAACAACATTGTCACCTGAAGGTTTCAAGTTTCAGTAACTTTCACTGAGAATTATTCAGTGCTTAGAGGAATAACGTCTACTCTAGGATACATTTGAGGCCTTCGATATTCACATAGTCTTAATATTAGAAGGGATGTCAGAGGTCATCTAACTTCCTCTCATACATCTCTGCTGAGAGTTAACTTAGTCGCTCCCAGGTAGCCCATCCCAGTTAGGATAGCTCTGGGAAAGTTTCCTTAGATCTAGCTGAAATCTGCCTTTGAAATGTCCACTTGCTCCTAGTTCTATCCTGGGATGCAAGGTGGAACAAGGCCAATCCCTCTTTCGTATCACATCCCTTCAAACACTTGAAGACAAATTATACTCCCTGCAAATACTCCTCTTTTCTGGACTAAACATTCCTAGTTGCTTTGTCTGTGTTCTGTGACTTCCAATATCCTGATTACCCTCCTTTGGAGATCCTCAAGCTTGTTCATGCCCTTCCTAAAATATGGTGCCCAAGAACTGAACAGCAGGTGTGGTCTGGCCAGAGCAGAGGACGACGAAACTATCATCTCCTTTGGCTCAACATCACATGAGCTTTTCTGGCTGCCAGATCACCATGTTGAAGGCTCTCTAGAAGCCGTGGCCTGTTCCACAAGAGCTATCGTCTGGCCATGCCTCCTCTAACTCTGCATCTGTGCCGTTGATGGGACATTCATCCCTACATCTTATTAGGTCCATTCCATGACTTTAGCCTGTCAAGATTTTTTTGGATCTAGACTTTGGATCCAGCATGTCTCCCTTCCAACTTTCTTTCATCCACAAAGTTGATAATTGTTCTAGCTTCCACTGAGTCATTGATAAAACTATAGATAAGGCTGGAAAGTACCTTGGAAAGCAATGATTTCTGTAAGTCATAGAACATAAGTGACTGGCTAGTGACAGAATAAGACTGTAAGTCTGGTCTCTAGGTCTCTCCCAAGTGCAGGGCAATTTTCATTGACCAGTTGTCCCATGGGGAAAGTGACTAACATTGCTACTCTTGGTGCCCTTTGACCCCTCTGAATCTTCCTTGACCTCTGTATTGCCAGGGATGTTGTTAGTATAAAGAAGAAGGTTTCTCTCATGAGGTCCCCCCGATCCTCAGACCTGGCTACTTCTCTTTCTGATTCACAGCTCCCCTCCTCTTCCCTGCCCACCAGATCACCAAGTCTCCCTCTGTGACAAGCCCAGGGTGCAGGCTCCATCGGGTCTTTTCCTTCTGGTTATTCTGGGAATGGATCACACAAGTATGGGGGTGTGGGACTTTTATGACTTCCACTGATACCTGCCTGGGCACTGCTTCCAGAAAGGACACATGGACAGGAAATGGAAGAGTTTTGGTCTGAATCCTGCCTCTGATATCCCCTACCTCTGTGACCCTGAGCAAGTCCTGGACCTCACTTTCCTCACCTGTAAAATGAAGGGTTGGAATAGATGATCCCAAAGGACGCTTCCAGCTCTGTTATCCTTTTTTTTGAGGCAATTGGGGTTAAGTGACTTGCCCAGGGTCACACAGCTAGTAAGTGTCAAGTGTCTGACACCGGATTTGAACTCAGGTCATCCTGACTCCAGCGCCAGTGTTCTATCTACCGTCCCACCTAGCTGCCCCTGTCTATCCTTTTCACATCCTGCCTTGTATTATCATTATCTGCACATATGTTATATCGGGTTATATTATATATTATAGTGTATTATATTATTTGCATTATTAATGTGTTGTGTTATATTCTTATTTTAATAGTATAATACATTATTAATATATTATGTAATATTAATACTATAATACATCACTAATATATTATTTGCATATTTGCATTATTTGCACCTTTTCTCCCCCACTAGAAGGTAAGCTCCTTAAAGACAGATCTTTGTGTTCCTTGGGCTCTGCACATAGGAGGCTAATAAATGTTTGCAGAATAAATTAGTGAACTAATTATTGAAGAAGCAATCTGGCATAGTGGAAAGAATACTGAATTTGCAATCAGGAGATGAGGGTTCCAGTTCCAGCACTACAACTTGTTGGCTGTGTGGCACTAAACCTCACAGGGTCTTAGTTCTCTTGACTAGTAGAGGCAGCTGGGTGCTCAGTGGATAGAGCACTGGGCTGGGAATCAGGAAGACTTCAGTTCAAATCTTGCCTTAGACACTAGCTGTGTGATCCTAAGCAAGTCACTTAATTACTGTTTGCTTCAGTTTCCTCAACTGTAAAATAGGGATAATAATAGGGTTGTTGTGAGCAGTAGGTGAGATATTTGTAAATTGCTTACTACAGTGCCTGGCACATCATAAGTACTTAATAAATACTTGTTTCCTTCCTTCCAGTAAAATGAGGGGGCTGGACTAGTTGGCCTGTATATCTATGATCCTGTAACTTTAAGGCCCCTTAGAGTTGTGATATTTCAAGATCTGATGAATGAATGATTTGACCTGGAAGCCACCAAAGATTTCTTTTAGGTGAGCTTTTCAATGCCCTCCTAAAAAGACTTCCTGTTAAAGAGCAATTCAGATACTCAGAGGCTTAATTCTTAAATTAATTCTTAAATTAAAAAAAAATTATCCAACATTTCCTTGAAGTTGGTACTCTATAGATGGCCCTAAACTTGTCTCCTGCTTTCCTGCCGTGGTACTATGGAAGGTCACAGGATAACAGGATCTTATCTCTAAAGCTAGAAGGGACATTATAGACAAGGAAAAAAAGAGATGAAATGCTCATAGTATCCTTTTCATTCCAAATGTAATCAGTGCTTACTTCTCCCTGAACTCAAGTAACTTGATGTTTACTTAAGTGACTGAATTTTCTGATGAAAATCTGGCTCAGCTCAACAAACATTTCTTAAGCACCTGGCATTAATAAGGCTGTGCTGGGCATAGTAGAAAGGGGAAAAAAATGGCCAGTGAAGACCACTGTGCCTTATCTCAAAACACTCAGATATCTTCCCTCGTTATCTCACATAAAGAAGTGTCTCTTTGCTTTGCTAAGACAGGTAACCTCCAGGTAGCTGGGCGGTACAGTGGAGAGTGCTGGACCTGGAGTCAGGAAGACCTGAGTTTAAATCCAGCCTCAAACACCAGCTGTGTGACCCTGGGCAAGTCGCTTAACCTTTGTTTGCCTCAATTTCTTTAGCTATAAAATGAAGATACATAGGGTCGTTGAGAGGATAAAGTGAATTAATATTTGTAAAGTGCTTTGTAAACCTTAAAGCAATGTATAAATGTTATTTTTATTAAGACAAATCTCTCTACATACACCCTTAATCCTATTCTATCTTGAATTCTCTAATAGATTGTACCCTCTCTCTAATATATTGGACCCCCACTCTCTCACTAATCTTCAGTCTCTCCCTGTATACCCCTCATGTCTCCCATCCTTACAAAAACCCTCACTTGATCCGAATATTCCTGCTAGCTATCGTCCAATAATTCTCCTCCCCCCTTCATGGCTAAGCAACTTGAGGAAGCTGTCTACATTAAATTCCTCTCCTTTTCCTCTCTTTTTAACTCCCTTCAGTCTTTCTGACCTCAGTCACTGAAGCTGCTCTCTCCAAAGCCCCCAATCATCTCTTAATCTCCAAACCTAATAATCTTTTCTCAGTCCTCTTCATTCTTGATCTCTCCACATCCTCTCACAGTCAATCACTGTCTTCCCCCATCCTTAGGTTTTTGGGACTAGAATTTTTCCTGGTTTTTCTCCTACCTGTCTGACTTCTCCTTCCTAGACTCCTTTGCTGAATTCATCCAGTCATGCCCATTAACCATGGGTGTCCCCCACAGGCTCTGTTCTTGGCCCTCTTTTCTTCTCCCTCTATTCTATTTCACTTTGTGCTATCACTAGCTCCTATGGATTCTATTATCTTTATGCTGAGATTCTCAGATCTTCTTATCTAGCCCTAATCGCTCTTCTAACCTCTAGTTTCACATCTCCAACTGTCTACTGGACCTATCAAACTGAATGTCCTGTAGACATCTCAAACTCAATATGTCTAAAACTGAACTCATTATCTTTCCCCTAAAACCTTCCCCTCTTTCTAGGTTTTTCTATTACTATTGATGACACCACCATCTTCTAGTCACACAGGCTCAAAATCGCAGTGTTATTTTCAACTCCTCATTTTTATTCCCATATCTGATCTGTTGCCAAGTCCCATAATTTTAACATATACCACATCTCTCATATACAATCCCCTTCTCTCCTCTAAAACAGTCACCACCCTAATACAAGTTGTCAGCATTTTGTGCCTGGATTATTTCAATTGCCTTCTGGTTGTCCTCCCTGCCTCAAGTCTCTCCCCATTCCAGCTTACCCTAAAGCTCAGGTCTGACAATTTCTTCTACTTCTACTCAGTAAACCTCAAAGGTTTCCTATTACTTCCATAATCAGACATAAAATCCACTGTTTGTTTTTTCAGATGTTCACAACCTGGCCCCTTCCTACCTTTCCAGTCTTCTTAGACTTGACTCCTCCACATACTCTGTGATCCAGTAACAGTGACTGCCTTGTGGTTCCTTGAACATGGCACTCTATTTCCTGACTTTTTCAGTGGTTGTTCTTCAACCACATATTGCTCTTCCTCCTAAGTCACTGCCTGGAAATCTGTCCCTCCTCAGCTCCTTCCTGGAATGCGCTCATTCCTAAGTTACACCATCAGGCTTTCCTGGCTTCTTTTGAGTCTCAGTGCAAATCCTACCTTCTTCAAGAGGCATTTCCCTGTCCCCATCAATGCTGCTGCCTTGCCTCTGAGATTACCTGCAATTGTTCCTATTTGCCTATTTTCTTCCCCATTAGAATGTGAGCTCCTTGAAGGGAGATGGGCAGGGACTATATATACACCTACACACACACACACACACACACACACACACACACACACACACACGGCCTTTGAATCCCTAGTGCTTAGCACACTGCTAGCTTGGCACATAGCAAGTACTGAATAAATGCTTCTTGACATAACTATATCCAGTGAGCTACCAAAAAGGTCTCTGTGTCAATGCTATTGGCTGAAGAGCTTTCTAAAACCTAAGTCTATTTTTCCTACTTACCTTTTTTCATGCTTCAGAAGGCCCTTGCAGACCATCAATTATTATCAGAGGGATACAGGTAGTGATCTCTGCTCTTATGTCCCTATGTAGAAATTGTATCTATAGCAAAAGAGGTGGGAAGGACCTTACAGATAATTTGATACAGCTCCTTCACTTGACAAATGAAGAAGCAGGTGCTACAGAAGTTCAGTGACTTGCGTTAGGAAATAAGTCATGAAGGCTGGATTTGAACGTAGCTCCTCTAATTCAAATCCAGTGCTCCTAGATGCACTGACCCTCAAATTTCTTTGTTAAAACAAACAAAAACTCTCTACTATCTATTTGCTTGCTTGCACTTTGGTCTGGTCTCTTCAAAGAGTAGTGCATAAAGAAAACTGATTACTTAAGCATAGTGATGATAAATCTGGGAAGGCTACACTTTCCAGCGGTGGGGAAACCTGTAGCCTTGAGGCCACATGTGGCCTTCTAGGTCCTTGGGTGTGGCCCGGCCTTTTGACTGTGTCCAAATTTTACAGAACAAATCCTTTTATTAAGGGGATTTGTTCTGTGGAGTTTGGACTCAGTCAAAGGGCCACACTTGAGGACCTAGAGGGCCTACTCCCAAAGTAGAGTGTGCTGCCTGGAGAGATAGCGTGTTTCTCCTCCCTGGAGGTCTTCAAGCAAAGGCCAGATTACTGGACTTTATTAAAATGATTAATTATTAAAATTACAGATTCCTAACTATATTTGTTAGGTATACTGTAGAAGGGATTCTTATTCAGGTATGGATTCAGTCAGTCAGGAAACAGACATTTATTTAGCATTTGCTATGAGGATACAAGGAAAATTAAAAATAGTCCCTGTCCTCAAAAAGCTCACATTCTAATGGAGGAGACAATATATATGTAACTAGGTATATACAAACTGTATAGAAGGTAGTCTCAGAGCGAAAGGTACTAGTAGCTGGGGGGACCAGGAAAGGCCTCCTGCAGAAGGTGGGATTGGAGTTGAGTCTTGAAAGAAGTCAGAAACACTTGGAGGCAGAGTTGAGGAGGTAGAGCATTCCAGGAATGAGGAAAGCCAGAGATAAGAGATGTTAGTGTCATGTACAAGCAATAGCAGGTGGACTAAAGTGTGAGAAGGCTGGAAAGATAGGAAGGAGCCAGGTCCCGAAGAAATTTAAACGCCAAACAAAGGATTTCATAGTTGATGCCATAAGCAATAGGGAGTCACTGGAGTTTATTCATAGAAGGATGACATGATCAGACCTATACTTTAGGTATACTTTAGTAAAACCACTTTGGCCACTTGAGGTAGAAATTGGACTGGAGTGGATCTGTTTAACCCTGTAGCCTTACCTTCATTAATTAGTGGACAAAGTATGGTACAAAATCAGGATTTCCTTTTAAATACAATAATTGGACTAATAATCATAACCCCTTATACATGGCAAGTACTTTACAATTTTCAAAGCGTTTTCTTATCTGTGCTTCATTTTGCCTTTGCAACATCTCTGTGAGGCAAGCCATATTAAGTTATTGCTAGTGTAACATGAGTGAGTTATTAATGAGACATAGCTAGACCTGTCACCACCCAGGTCACCACCTCTGGATACTCTACAACCCATCAATGTCCTTCCTAAACTGTAGTTCACAGAACTGAGCGCAATACCCCAGATGTGACCAGACCAAAGCAGAAGACAAGGGCTCTCTTACCTTCTCCTCCTGGGCATTTTGCCTGCCAATACAACACTCCCCCCTCCTTTTTTGGCAGCCAAAATAACCTATTGCTTTATATTTAGCCTACAGCTCAGTCATACTCCCCCCTCTACATACACACCAATGTTTTTCAAATAAACAAAAATTTAGCCATGTCTTATTAAGACAAGAAGGGAAAAAGACACTACGTTGAAATCTTTGTTTCTATGTGTGTTTCAGCAAATAACTCGAAGAAACATGCCTTTGAGTTAGAAACGAGTCTTTCTGGCTTAGTTGCTACCTATTTGGGGGGTGTTTTAGGGTATCCTTCCACAACCCAGCCCCAGGCCAGTGAATTGACTTAATTTACCTTGCTGTCGAAGCTACATCTGGGGTGTCAGAGTCTCTGACTGGAAGCAGCAGTTGATCTTGTTACAGGTCTCTGTTTTGTTTGGCTCCTCTGGCCCAGGAAACTATTTCAGCAGAGTCTCTCATTCAACATTCTCTTTTAGTTTCCCTTGAGGAAAGAGAATTAAAACCACCCACCTCCTCCTTTGCAGAAGTGCAACTGTGTTGTTGGTGAGGTTGGGAAATTCCTGCAATGACTTCACAGAAAGGTATAAAATCTGCTGCTTCAGCCAGTCTCTGGATTTCAAAGGTTGGCAATGCCATGGTGGGATATTCCTTCCTGTGGCTAGCTCTGTCCCTATCTTGAATGCCTCGTCTCCAAAGGCCTAGAGAATTGGGAAAAGAACTTCAGAAAATGGATCCAAATTGTAAATTTTGTAGCTTCCTCCCCCACTATCCTTATCCTGGATAAGGATCCCTTATCTCTACGGGTGGCCCTCTGGGTCCTCAGATGCGACCGTTTGATTGAATCCAGACTTGTTCTGTGAAGTCTAGATTCAGTCAAAGGGCTGCACTTGAGGACCACATGTGGCCTCAAGACCGCAGGTTCACCACCCCTGCGCCTAGGATCTGGCCCTACCCCTCTCCTCCCCTCCAACATCTACCTATTCTGTGCCCTATTCCCTCAATTCCCTGATCATAACTAATATAAAAATCAGTCAATGCCCTTCTTGGGTAGTGTACATTTTGATAATGGTTTCTAGAATAATAATAATGATAAAAAGCTAACATTTATATAGCATTTACAATGTGCCAGGATTGTGCTAAGTGCTTTATAATTGTTATTTCATTTGATACTCATGACAGTCCTTGGTAAATTAGTCACAACCCATTTTACAGATGAGGAAATTGAGGCAAACAGAAGTTAAGTAGACTACCTCAAGGTAACACAGCTATTAAGAGTCTGAGGTCAAATTTGAATTCAGATCTTTCTGAATCCAGGCCCAGCACTCAATCAAACTGCACCACCTAATTGCCCTTCTGGGAACAGTATCCTTCAAGGAATGAATCTATTCATCTATTTCAGGCCTGTGGCGGACACATGGGAAAGAACTTTGGGGTCAGTTTTAAACATCCATAAGTCTCATGATCCATATCCCAGCTTTTGGATGTCTATAAGTCCCATGATTCATATCCCTTACTTTAAAATTTAGCTCGAGCCTCAGTATCTAAGTGAAACCTCCCCTGACCATATCAGCCCCTTCTGATCCTCCTCTCCTCTGAACTCCATTGAGGCAGCATGGCCTACAGATAGGCCTGTCCTTGACCAGTCATGAGAGCTAGCCATATGTATAACCTGTTACTGAAGGATCAGACACAGATGCAAACTGAGCTTTACCTCAGAAGCTTGCTGGGTGGGCTCTTTTGTTTGCCTCTGTTCTGAGGTCCCTGAGTTGAGAGCCTGAGTCAGTCTCTTACTGTCTCAACCCCAGTCTTTCTCAGGGGCAGGGCCCAGGACTGTTTCTGCTTGGTCTTCTGCCAGACTAACAGCTCCCACAAGGACAAGGGCCATGTCCCCTTCTCTGCCTCTCTCACAGCCTAGCCAAATACAGGGCTGGGCCCATAGTAATCATTCAGGAAAGACTTGTTGGTTTGAATCAGCTGAGCATCAGCCAAGATCCTGCCTCTTGACAGTGATCTGGAGGAATATTTGACTTCTTTCCTAATCAGAACACATTCCTCAGCTTCAGCAGAACTGCCTTGCCTTGCCATCCCATCCCACCTGACTGCCTCTAAGGCATACTCAGGAACTGCTGTTTTGGGAGCAAGTTAGATCTGCCAGCCTTGGAGCACATAAGAGGTAGGCCCAGAAAACCTGCTTTGATGGCTTGAGGGTAAGGATGGGTCTATAGCTTCTTATTTCTTTAACTACCTAAGCCCCAGTTTGTTCTGGGTCAGAGGTCCTATCCAGGTCTCAGCCCCCACTTGGATGAGAAGCACAAAATTTATAAGGAGGATGACTCAGTCAAAAAGGCCAGCCTGAACCCAAAAGGGAGAAGCTTATATTTTAAACTATGTGGTAGGATAGTGAGGCAGAGATTTTTTTGCTCAGACTCATCTCACCAGGTCTATATTGCCTGTGCCTAGCATTGAGGAATTCACCTACTTTCAGAAAGGCATGACCTTCTCTCATCACCCAGCTCCACCCCCCCCCACCCCCGTGCTCTCAGACATTCTACAGAATGAGTAGTCCCTGTGTGCACAGACAAGTCTGGAACTGGGGGAAGGTTAAATAAGGGGCCATAGAAAGGAAATCTTGAGGGACTTAAAAGCTAATAATACCATAACAATAACAATAATAATAGCTAACTTTATGTAGTCCTTACTATGTGCCAGGCACATAGGCTAAGTGCTTTACAATCATTATCCCGCTTGATCTTCAAAACAATCCTGGGAGGTAGGTGCAATTACAATCCCCATTTTACCGATGAGAAAACTGAGGCAAATAGAGGTTAAGTGACTTTCCCAGCATCACCAAGCTGATAAGTGTCTGAGTTGCATTTGAACTCAAATCTTCCTGACTCCAGGCCTGAACAGTATGTCCACTATGCTGCTTAGGTGACCTCTATTGACAGTGGAATCATAGATTATCAGAGGTAGAAGGAACCTAAGTGTGGATTGAGTTCAATAGCTTTATTGTACAGATGAAGAAAGTGATGTCCCAAGAGGAAATGTGACTTTCACAATGAGGCCATCAGGACTTGAACCTAGAGCTTGATTCTTGGTCCACAGATTCTTCCAGTAAGACTTTCTGAGGAAGGAGAAGGTGAGCCAGATACAGTACGAAGAACTCAGAACTAGAAGTCCAGAGACCTGCTTCTTCTACCAGCTGTTTGATTTTGGCTAAGTTATTTAACTTGCCTGTGCCTCAGTTTTTCCATATGCGAAATGGGTGAGTGTGGGGGGGGGCGTGGATAGGAAAAAAGGGAAAAGGTTGGACTAGATCTGGGTCTCTGAAGTCTCTTCCAACAGTTTGACCCAAGCTTATCTCCTAGTAATATAAAAGCTGAGACCTTTGTTGAGTACTTTGATTATATCTTCGTGTAGCAAGTACGGACATGCTCATTAACATCTCACTGAGATGACTGAGGACCTTGTCTTGATGGGGCCTGGGTACTTAGAGGTCCATTCTACAAGTCCAAGATTAAATCTTAACCCTAGGGATGATTTGCCTGAATCCAACTATTTTTGCTCAGGTAATATCTTAGTGTTAGGCTTATAAAAGAAGTCAGAAAGTCATGGCAAGGCCAGTGAAGGGGAGCAGAGATAAGAGTGGACCCTGGATAAGGACTTAATGGCCATGTGGAGATCAAGCGGCAGAGACGTTCGGCCCCAGAAGAGGACAGCAGAGTCAGCGGCTGGGCCCATGAGCAGTCAGTAGCAACAGTCCTCTACAGTTGCCTCTCCTTACTTCCAGGTGTCTGTCTGACACTCTGCCCTTTTGTATGGTCCTGTACAAAGGTGTGACTGATGACTGCATCAGTGTGTTACAGTGAAAAGAGGTCAGAGGACCTGGGCCTCGATCCTGATACTGTCCCTTACTAATTGCGTGGCCTTGGATGAGACGTTGAATTTCTCTGTGCTTCAGTTTCCTCATTTGCAAAAGGAAGTGGTTGACTTAGATGTCTCTTGAGGTCCTGCGAAGCTCTACATCTATGATCATCCCCAATGCTACTCTCACCTAGTTCTCCTCCTGTGGATCTCACCGTTCCTCATTCTTCATCTTCATCTTCTCATGCTTCATCTTCTTCCAGGTCAGACCTCCAACGGCGGATATCTCCCATGGCTCTGTTCTGGGCCTTATTCTCTTCTCCCTCTATACCATTTCACTTGGTGCTATCATCCACCCCCATGAATTCAATTATCATCTCTATGCTGATGGTTCTGGATCTATTTATCCAGCCCTAACCTCCAGCCTCATGTCTCTCACTGCCTATTTGGACATCTTTTTTATTTATCTATTCATTCATTCATTTCGTTTAGTTATTTATTTATTTGTAACATTCATTTTTTGTTTATGTTTTGAGTTCCAATTTCTCTCCCTTCCTCCGGCCCCTCTCCCACTCAGAAGGCAAGCAATACATGTTCGCCATGTTGAAAAAAAAAAAAGCAAGGGTGATAAAGTGAAAAAAGCATGCTTCACTCTCTGGAGGTTGATAGAATTTTTTTATCAAGGGTCCTCTGGAATTATCTTGGATCATTCTATTAGACATCTTGAACTCAACTCCTTATCTTTTCCCTAAAACCCCGCCCTCTTTCTAACTTCCCTATTACCATTGAAGGCACCACCATCCTCATAGTTGCCCAGGCTCAAAATCTTTGTATCATCTTCTACTCTTCACTCTCATTCACCCGTCTTATCCAATTTGTTTCCAAGACCTGTTGTTTCTACCTCCACACCATTTTTCTCCCCTAACTTTGGCCCTCATCACCTTATGCCTAGATTGCTGCAATAGGCTTCTTGTTGATCTCCCTGCCTGAAGCCTTCTCCTTTCCCAATGAATCCTTTAATTAGCTGTCAAATTCATTTTCCTAAAGTGTAGGTCTGATTATATCCCCCCCCCAATTCAATAAACTCCAGTGGCTCCCTATCAACTCTAGGATCGAATATCAAATCCTGTCTGTCATTCAAAACCCTTCATAATCTGGCCACCTCCTACCTTTCCAAGTCTCCTTCCACCTTACTCAGGCCCTCCTTCCCCCAACTCCCAAGTAACACTGGCTCCTTTGCTCTTCCTTGGCAAGACCTTCCATCTCGCACCTTCATGTCTTTTCACTGGCTGTCCTTCATGCCTGGACTTCTCTCCTTCATCATTTTTACCATATGACTTCTCCAGCTTTCTTCAAGTCTCAGCTAAAGTCTGACCTTCTGCAAAAAAGCTTTTAGTCCCTCTTAATGCTAGAGCCTTTCCTTTGCTGATGATTTCCAATTGGTTCTATATCTCTATCTAGCTATCCTGTTTGCACATTGCTGTTTGCATATCATCTCTCCCATTAGACTGTGATCAGGGACTGGTTTTTGTTTGGTTTTGCCTTTCTATAATTAGCACTTAGCACAGTGCCTAATATACAGTAGGGGCTTAATAAATGCTTACTGACAGACTGACACCTCTGAGATTTAATTAGACTTAATCCTTCACAAGGTAACTAGGTTAACAAGTAGCCAGGCACATAGTACCAGGTCCCATCAAGGATGTTCAGTAATTTTAGTGAGATGTTGATGAGCAAGTAAATGTAGTTGGGGAGAAAGAAGACTGGTTCTGGAGTCAGAGACCTGGGTTCAAGTCCTTTTTCTGATGCTTACTGTATGATCTTGGCCAAGTTACCTCAGTTTCCTCCTGTGTAAAATTAGAAAGTTGGTCTAGATAGCCTCTGAGGTCCTTCTAACTCTCGCTGTACATCCTATGTCCGTTTTGTCCACGGAGTAGGCAGTCAAAATCCCAAACAAAGGCCTCATCTTTTGGCACTGTTACTTGTGTTGGCTCCCTCTACTGGCAAGTAGTCCATGAGAGGAAAGGTAAAGGGTTCTTACTGAAGTAAAAAATTACTCAGGTATCTTTAGCTCATCCATGGGCAGTTTTGCAGAAGGGAACAAAAATTTTGTGCCCTCTCAGCACTTACTCAATTCTTTTATCTAAAGAAGGAAGGAGAACTGAAATAGGGAAAAGAAAATTTTGAAATGACAAGGAGAAGCACGTTATTTTTTCACAAAGAAGTTCTGACGGTTGGTGGTAGAGCAGTTGTGGGAAGGCAGGCTCATTGGGAAACTGTTGGTGAAATTATGAATTGGTCCAAACATTCTAAAAAAAAAATTGGTGGGAGCAACTAGGTGGTGCAGTGGATAGAGTACAGGCCCTGGAGTCAGGAGGACCTGAGTTCAAATCCAGCCTCAGACACTTGACACTTACTAGCTGTGTGACCCTGGACAAGTCACTTAACTCCATTGCCTAGCCCCCCTCCCCCCCAAAAAAATTTGGAATCATAAGAGAAAATTCACTAAATTGTTACTACTTTTTGACCCAGAAATTCCATTCCTGGAGCATAAAGTCCAAAGAAATCAAAGATAAAAGGGAACAGCCCATATACACAAAAATGTTGATAGCTATGCTTTTTGTGGACACAAAACACTGGAAACAAAGTGGGTGTCCATTTATTGGGGCAGGACAACAAATTATGGTACATAGATCTCATGAAATATTATTATACTCTTAAGAATGATAACATGAGGAATTCAGAGAAACATAGGACGCTTGTATAGACTGATACAGAGTGAAATGAGCGGACAGATTCAGGAAAAATAATATTAAAAACCTTTATAATTATGTAAGTGAAAAGAACTCTGAAACAGAGTTGAATATTGTATAATTATAATGCACAATCTTGGCCCCAAAGAAGACATGAGGAAATATAGTTACCTATTTTCTTGGGAGAAGTGGTTTTCCACTATTTCTGCAGAAATAGAATTTGCATACACTGTCAGACACAGTCACTGCCTTGGTTGGTTCCTTTGTTACATGGTTACTGGGTGGGCTGGGGATGGAGTGATATCAGGAAGTGATATTTTAAAAATAAAATTAAAAATTATTTATATATAAATATATTTTAAACTATTTAAATATTTATTTAAAATATTTTTAAAAGGCATCAATAAAATATTTACCCCTTCAAAAAAAGTTACGCAGCATTGATGAGTGGTAAACTTGTCCTATCACAGATGGATAGCTCCTTATAATTACAATATCCATGCAAACACCTATTGGAGAATTATTTTATCCCAACATTGATTCTAATTGTTGTTTGCTTTTGATCTTATTTGACTTACATTTGTATGATTTGTGTCTTTTTAAAAATGATATTCTCGTTGAATATCTTCAATTCATTTTGCTAATGTCATGGCCATTTTCCTATTCTTAGAGGACAGGAAAAACTAATTCAGACTCAACCAATATGGATTCCGTGGTCTCTGGGAAAAGGGCCAAGCAGTAATTCATTATGCTTTGGCTGGGTCTAATGGATGAGTCGAAAGATTGATAGGCTGGAAGGGGAGAGGCAGCAGTCAGGGAGTCCAGTGGTGCTCAAAGCATGAGGCATCACCACACCAAACACAGACAAGAGGAGCGCCTAGCACTGGCTGAGATGTTCAATTGCAAATATGTATTTCTTTCCCATCTTAGTCAAAATCTTATTGTGGAAAAAAGTTGCTTGTCTCATTCTCAATACTATATCTCTCCCTAACTCCACATCAGCTCCATCCTTCCAGCCTCCAAACCCCTGATTCGTGTCATGTTTGGTGGCAACAGAGAATAAGTGCCAGACTTACAGACTGAGAACTTGGATTCAAATGCTGACTCTGCTACTTAGCGGTTTTTAAAATTTATTTTATTTTTAATTTATGAAATAAAACAAGCATTTCTATAACATAGTATAATAAAAAAGATGTCTGCATATGCAACTGCAAATCTGCTACATACAACTTGCTATTTCTTCTCACTATACAATAAAGTTATCATGTAAATTTCTTCTTTTTCTTTTTTCCCTTTTTTTCTCCTCTATCCCCACCCCCCACCCTAGAGATGGAATGTATGTATATATATACATATACACACATACACACATATATGTGTATATGCATATATGTGTGTATGTATGTATATGTGTGTAGAATTATTCTATACATACTTCTATTTATCAGTTCTTTCTCTGGATGCAGATAGTGTCCTTCTTTATATGTCTTTTATAGTTAATTTGGGTATTTATAATAATCAAAATTACTTATTTTGTCATTCTTAAAACAATACTATTCATGTGGCTTTGAGCAAATTACTTCCTCTTCTTGGGGCTCAGTTCCCTCAACTGTAAAATGAGAGGATGAGGCTAGATCCTCACTGAGGTCCACTCCATCTCTAAATCCTAGGATCCATACAAACTCCCAAACTTATTTCTATGACAGTATGCTCAGTGATATACTGGTAATTGTTTAATAACCAGCTCCCCCAGGGAACAAACAAACATGAGCCGGATATACTTTTTAAAAATTTTTAATTATTTTATTCTGAACTTAAGAAATAAAACAAGCATTTCCATAACATAGTGGAATAGAAAAGAAGATGATTGTACATGAAACTTCAAATCTATTATGTACAACTTGCTATTCCTTTTAAATATAAGAAAGTTAATAATAAAATATAATAAAAATAAAGTTAACAAATATAATAAAGCTGAATATAATAAAGTTTTTTTTACCTTTTTTCTCACTGCACAAGAAATGGTTACCATTAGACACAAATATGTATCTATATGTAAAATCATTTATCATTTCTTTCTCTGGATGCAGATGTCTTCCTTAAGTTCAATCTGCATTATTAACATTTCTTACAATTTAAGACAATAATCTAACATTATACATAATTAACACGAACTTTCTTAAGTCTAAAAATCAACAAAACGATAAATGAAGCCTTGCATTTAGTGATTTCTGAGGTTTAAGGGCTTACAGTGAAATTTTAACAATTGCTTTCTTGGCTGGCTCTAGCGTACCCTTTAATCTTTCATCTCCTGTCCCACTGCTCACATTCACTTCCACCGGTCTCTCCCCTGTGTGTTTGTGGGTCTTGGTATGTGCCCTCTTTATAAGGACTCTGCATTTGCAGTAATGGGCATGTGAACACAGGTTGGTTCCCTTTTCTTCTCCTAACCCCTCCTAACCCCCAGTGTAGATGGATTTGGACTAAGAGGATCTGGATTTGAATCTGAATCCTAACTCTGTAACTTAGTGCCTGCATGCATGCACTTCTAGTCTTTAGGTCTCAGCTATAAAATGAGGGAGTAGGACAAGATGATCTCTAAGGTTCCTTCTGACTGGGAATCTGTCATCTAGCTTGCTGTACTCCCCCTGAGCCTGCATTTCAGTTGCTGCCTTTCCTGCGGATGTTGGGATCCCGGCTACTCTACGGTGGTCCAGTAATACTCTCTTCTAGGAGCTTTTTCTTTACCACTCTCACACCACCGATTATCAGAATATTTGATCCTCACGAACTAGTGGGGTAATTTAATAGGTAAGTCATGTTGGCAGTTAAGATAGCTAGAGCACTGAACTTGGAGTCAGGAAGTCGTTGTGGTTGTTCAGTTTTTTCAGTCCTGTCCAGCTCTTCGTGACTCCTTTTGGAGTTTTCTTGCAAAGATACTGGAATAGTTTGCCATTTCCTTTGCCAGCTCATTTTTATAGGTGAGGAAATTGAGGCAAACAGGGTTAAGTGACTTGCCCAGGCTCACACAGCTAGTAAGTATTTGAAGTCAGGAGTCAGGAAGAGTTTCAGGAATTTACTTAACTGCAAACCACTTAACCTCTCTTAATTTCAATTTCTTCATCTATAAAATGGGGATGATAATAGTATTTATCTCTCAGGGTTGTTGCCAGGATCGAATGTAATATATGTAAAGTGCTTTGCAAATCTGAAAACACTACATAAATGTAGTTATTATTATTCTTTTAATATTAATACTAAGCAAGTATAGAGAAGTTAAGTACCCAAGATGCTTACTTTAGCATCCTCAATTTAATGTTGAATCAAGTCCAAACTCAGCATAGCAATTTAACCCCTTCCATAATCTGCCTTCAACCTACCTTTCCAGCCAGTTTTAAATCTGTGGTGTAATGCCATTCTCCTCCCTTAGTACAGTCTTCTCACTATCTGCAAACACACCTGGAAGGATGCTGGCACCTTCAGCAAAAGAAAAGGTTAGGAAGAGGCAAGGGTTGGGGGAAAGATAACGGTTGATTTTCAGATGCCTTTGATTTAGTTATGCCAGTGGAGTGAGACAGCCATGGAGGGGGACAGAGTATTAAGAGTATTAAGGTGGGGGGGTTGACACAGCCAGCAGTTTAGGGGAGACACTGATGTGATCTCCAATGACCGGGCTCTCAGACTTTTAATGGTGGCTTCATGGCATGTGAATACTTGCTCCTCATTAACCACAGACAGCCAATGTTTCTTTGAATTTTGAAGAGCATGTAAGTGACTTGTCCTTCCCTTGCCTCTATATTCCCTTCCCTTATGGGAAGGGAATCTAGGTTATCGGAGTTGGAGGGGATTTTGGAAATTATCAGCTCCTTTCACTTTATAGATGAGAAGGAAAGAAGGAAAGAAGAAATTTTCCAAAGAAGGAAAATTTCTGTTCCAAAGTGATAATTAACAAGATGTAGCTGGGGCTGGAACCCTGGGACTGACTCCTAAGTCAATGGTCTTTCCATTATTCCATTCTATCCCAGGTATTTTAACTACATCCCCTCCTTGGAATAGGATGCCATCCCAGTTCTCAATAGCAGTTGGGGGGTATAGCAGGTTTCATAAAAGAATCAGATGGACCAATGTTGCATAAAGTAATAGGACTTTATCATTGCTTTAACTCACTCAAAACCTAAAATTAAGTACTTGGGGAAAGAAGCGTGTGGTGAGGGAAAGGGAAAAGCATGGGCAAAGAAAGAGATAAAACCAGGGTGGTTGCTGCCCGGACCCCAGGTACAGACAATGGTCTTCAGGCCGCTGCAGGAGAAGGAAGGAGGTGGTTAGTGAAGGTCCTTCAGAAAGACCAACTTTGGTATATCCAGCTTTGACATGCTCATGACCCCTAATTGGTGCACATGAGATACCTAGCTTACAATCACCTTTACACCAGGGAAAATCACTGAGGCAGCTGAAGGTCTGGTTTTAAGCAGGATATAAGTTCTTGCACGGTGAAACTTGTTGGTTTCTCATCTCTGAAGTCACAAGCAGGGATATCCTTATTATTGGCCCTGCAAGGCCAGGTTAAATCACTAAAAGTTATGTATAAGCACAGAATTTGGAAATTTCTATAAAACTGTTGGAAGAGGAGGCATTAGGCAGAACAGTAAAAGAAATTCTTTGACTTTGGGCAAAACTAGTTGATTCCAGTAGAGGGGGTAACGTGTGTGTGTGTATGCATGTATGTGTGTAACATATAAGACAATTGAATTGTGGACATAGTTATGCTGGGAAAGGATGGTTCATTCTCTAGGTAATGGGGGAAGAATGGACTCTGTAAGAAAAATACTATAGTAACAGGACCTTAGTAGGCAACCCAGAGGTAGGTGTGTGACGCGGTGGCATGGGCTATCAGAAGATTTCAAAGTGAGGTTCAGGGAAGGTTCCCTTGAATGTGCACACCCTGAGACAAAGCCCTGGGTGTTCCATCCTAGTTATAACTCTGAACTTTGGTGTTAGGCAGCAAATGGAGGCATGGCCAGGGTCCAGAGCAGAGGCACAAACGAGTCTGGTGAGTTTTAGGGAGGCGCATATGACTCAGGGTTATTTTTGACTATTAAAGGAATGAATGCCAGTCTTTCCTAGGGCTACTGTGAAATATCTCTTCAGCAACTTTCTTCTTTTCTGCTCCAGCATTCTGTCTCCTAAGTGGGAGAAATGTTAAAATGAGTAGAGAGTGGTGGGAGACTGCATCTGATCATTGAAAGCAAAATGGGTCATGAGCTCATCCTTGGGGGTGTGTGTGGGAGGGAGGTAACTTGTCTTGAGTGGGTGACTTTGTTACATACAAAGGACCTTGAGAAGATTCAGAAGATCACATGTCTACAACTGGAGGGCACTTTGGAGGACATCTAGCCCAACCCCCTTATTTTGATATTAGAAAATGGAAGGCCTGGTAGCTGAAGTGCCATGCCCACAGGTCTTGGTAATAATCAACAGAGGTGAGATTTGAATCCAGGTCCTTCTGATTCCAAAGCCACTTTTCTTTCCGTTGCATCACAGTAACTTTAGAAATGCTATGCCCAGGAAGCTGTAGCTGTTAGGACCACAGCAGTGGAGTCAGACAGAAGGAACCACCTGTGGAGGCTGTGTCACTTACTATACAGCCATCTGTCTATAAGCAATGCCACAATGAATTTGGACAACTGAAGGGTTTTCTCTGGTGTGGAAGAGAGGAAAAATGCTGCTTGTGATGTCAGGTGAGACCAAGGTGTTCTATGATTTTGTTTAACTGTTGTTTTTGCCTTTTTTTTAAACAAGGGGAGATTCAGAGAGGGGTGTGTGTGTGTGAGTGTGTGTGTGTGTGTGAGTGTGTTTTGGGGGGAGGGAAGGCATATTCAGAAATAACTGTGATGTCAGAACAAAACAAAATGTCAATGAAACTCAGGCAAGTTCTTGGACTTCAGCATCTTTATCTGTAAAATGAGGAGGGTGGAGTAGACTAACTATCCTCTAAGGTTCCTGTCAGCCCTAGAGTTCTGATCTGCTCAACTTTAAAATAATGAAGGGGCAGAATTGTCCCTCTGGGGAGAAGCTTAGCTGAGCCTTCCATCCCTTTCCATCCTACTGGACCCGCCAGCCTGTGTCAATCACTCTAGTCTCCACCAGGTGGCAGCATTACAAAATCCAAAAGTTTCAGAATCCTTTTTATATTATAGGGATTGTTGCTTTTATAAGAGGAAAACCCAGCAAAAGAATGCCCTGCCAGGGAAAAAAAGAAAATGTGTCTCTTTAACACAAGAATTGCTTTCCCTGTCTCCCCATTCCCACCCCACCCCCCAGTCCCCGCCTAGCCTGGGTTTTTGTGTTTGTTTATTTTTTTGTTTTAACAGAACTGTACGTTAAAAGGTAATTTAGGTCAGTTTGGGCACTTTTATTATATACAGAGCATATTCGTGCTCTTAGGAACTAGAAGGAGACTCAGTAGTCAATAAGCTCCATGGCTCCATTGTTGTTGTTCAGTCATTTCAGTTGTATCTGATTTGTTGTGACCCCATTTGGGGTTTTCTTGGCAGCGATATTAGACTGGTTTGCCATTTCCTTCTCCAGCCCACTTTACAGATGAGGAAACTGAGGCAAACAAGGTTAAAGTCTTTTTTTTAAAAGAGGCCTGTCCTCTT
The DNA here is from genome assembly GCF_900497805.2 of Vombatus ursinus. Taxonomy (NCBI): domain Eukaryota; kingdom Metazoa; phylum Chordata; class Mammalia; order Diprotodontia; family Vombatidae; genus Vombatus; species Vombatus ursinus. The sequence goes on from NW_020947062.1 coordinate 22,101,814, forward strand.
TGACTTATCTAGGGTCACAAGCTAATCAGTATCTGAGGCCAGATTTGAACTCAAGCAGATGATTCTTCCTGACTCCAGGCCTGGCACTCTGTGGGCTGCACCACCTAGCTGCTCCTGTGAAAGGAGGATTTATCTATACTAAATTGCAGCAGCAGAATGCTGTTGATTGGCTGTGTGCCATGAGAGGGCCTTAAAAATGATAAAAACCAGGTCAGCTAGGTAGAACAGTGGATAGAGCACCGATCCTGAAGTTAGGAGGAACTGAGTTCAAATCCGGCCTCAGGCCAAACACTTGACATATACTAGCTGTGTGACCTTGGGCAAGTCACTTAACCCTGATTACCTCACCAAAAAAAAAAAATAATAACAACCAAATCAGAAAGCCAAAACTGCTATTGGTAAGCAGTCTTCCTTAGCATTAATAAATCTTTTTCTTTTCAGTTTAGCTACTCAGATTGTTTGACCCCTAGTCAGTAGATCTACCTAGTGGGTGAGATTCTCCTTGGGCTCTGCAGGAACCTAGGCTGAGAAATTCTCCAACAGCACCAAGGGAGCTCAGAAAACATGTGGTGAGCTATTATATCTAGGCTTGCTATAGAGAGAAGGCCGACACCAGGAGGGCATGTGATGGATCCGTCCAGGGGCAGGCCCGAGAGGCAGCAGCAAATCATAGAGCTGGTTCCCTTGGCCTAGAATTGGCAGCTTTGTACCCTCCTGCCTCCTCTCCATGATTCTGCTCTCCAGTGTCTCTGTGTTTACTTTCCTGCCACAATTTATGGCATGGCCAGCAGTTGCTGGGTTTTGCCTGCTGAGGCGATGACACAAAATTGGCAGCCTTGACATGCTGGTGAAGCCCCACAGTGCTCCGGCTCTCCCCTACCCACTCAGCCCACTGAGGCCTGTCCTCTTTGAGGGGATCCAGAAGGGGAAGAGCTTCCATCCACGAGGGGAATTTCTGTTTCATAGAGATTATTCCCAACTGCTTTGGTCCATAAACTATATTTACTTTTTTTTTCTCTTCAATTTTATTATTCAATTCTTGGAAAAAATGTGTTTTTCCAGGTCTGCTTCCTGTACAGGATAATATCTGCTCTACATGGGAGGTTGGATCACAAGCTGGTTATAAATTTGTGTCCACTCCTGACGGCTGTGCCCTGCGAGCAATGAATCATGGGAAACTGGAGTGGAGATTTAGGCTGTTCACTATACAAAAGACAAGTGAATTTGAAGCTGTTGTTCCCCAAGAAACTCAAGAGCCTCTGTGCTCCTACCAGGGACCAAACTCTACCTAGGAGCCTTGGGTCTCACCGATACACTTTTTAAGGGTCTTTTGTGGATAGAGTGCCGGACTTAGAGCCATGAAAACTAGGGTTAAATCATGCCACTGATACTAGCTTGATGACTAAGGTCATCACTTGGCTTTTTTGACCTTTGGTTTCTCCATCTGTCAAATGGGGATAATAATACCTATAGTACCTACCACACAGGTTGTTGTCAGGATCAAATGAGATAATTATGTAAAGCACTTTATAAACATCTAAATACTCTATAAATATTAGCTGTTATCCAATCAGTCAGCATTTGTTAAGGATGAACCATGCTGAGCATTGGTGATACAAAGACAAAAACACAACAGTTCTTGCCCTCAAGCTTATATTCTACTGGGGGAAACAACTTGGGTAGATATAAGTGGATATGAAATACATACAAAGTAAATACAAAGAAAGTTTGGGGGAGGGGGACATCAGGACAGGAGATTGTGCTTGAGCTGAGCACTGAGTGACCTAAAACAGAGAGAATGGAAGTTTATAATGAGGCTGATTTGGGGTGGATATAAAGAAAAAAACCTTTCAGTAGTTAGAAATGTTAAAAAGTGAAATGGTAAAACAACAGCAGCAGAACCAAGAGAAGAATATTGTTTTCAGAGCCAGCATGAGAAAGAGAGGTTTCTTTATATGGAAGCAAATCAGGTGTGCTCCTGCCTCTGGATCTTTGCCAGGGCTTTCTTTAGGAGCGCTGAGCTGGGAAGGCCCTTGGAAATCATCTAGTCCAGCACCCTCATTTTAGAACTAGGGAAATTGAGGTCCAGAGAAGGAAAAGGACTTGAGCAGCAGGTTTGTGGCATTTACCTAGCTAGACAAAATCCTTTGAACAGGGTCGACATCACAAATACTATGTCAAAAGAAACAATAAGGTCCCATTGCCTACCGAACTAGGCTGACTGAAAAAGGCAAGCAAGAAAATTATCTCTGGTTTGTCTTCAATTCTTAAGATGGTAGCCTGTTCCCAAATACAACATTAGACTGCATCAACTATGTTCCAGGCACTGTGCTGGATGCTGGGGATATAAAGACAGAAAAAAATATAAAGACAGAAAAAAAAAATATATATATATATATATGTATGTATGTATATGCCTTCTAAAGTTCCTTCCAGCTTTAAATTCTATATTATCTTGCAGTAAAACTCAATGAAAATCAATCATAGGACATAAGATTTGAGACAGGAGACATAATCACATCAAACATAATCAATGTAGTGCATTGTTGATGGAGTTGTGAACTGATCCAACTATTTTGGAAAGCAGTTTGGACCTATGCCCAAAGGGCTATAAAACTGCACATACCCTTTGATCTAGCAATACCACTACTAGGTCTGTTTCCCAATGAAATTTAAAAAAAGTAAAAAGGACCTATTTTTACAAAAATATTTATAGTAGTCTGTGTGTGTGTGTGTGTGTGTGTGTGTGTGTGTGTGTGTGTATGGCAAAGAATTGGAAATTGAGAGGATATCCATCATTTGAGGAGTGGCTAAACAAGTTGTGGTATATGATTGTGATGGAGTATTATTGTGCTTACTAAAAAAAAAAAAAGGAAGAACTGGATCCTTTCAGAAAAACCTGAGAAGACGTACATAAACTGATGCAAAGTAAAATGATCAGAACCAGGAGAATATTGTACACAGAACAGGAATATTGTATGACGATCTACTTAGCTATTCTCAGCAATACAATGATCCAAAACAATTCCAAAGGATTTATGATGAAAAATGCTATCCATCCCCAGAGAAAGAACTGATGGAGTCTGCATGCATGTCAAAGCATCCTATTCACTTTTTAAAAATTTTTGTGGAGTTTTGGTCTTTGTCTTGTTTCACAATATGACTAATATGGAGATATGTTTTGCATAACTGCACATGTATAATCTATATCAAATTGCCTTCTCAATGAGGGGGGAGCGGAGAAAGGGAGGGAGAAAAATTGGAACTCAAAGTTTTAAAAAATGGATGTTAAAAATTGTTTTTGCATGTAATTGGGAAAAAATACTATTCAAAAAATAATTAATACAATGGAAGTCAGTCACAGAACACAAGACTGGAGACTTGGGCTCTACCACTAACTTACACACCATGGCCCCCACTTTCCTTTGTACAATGAAAGGATTGGATGTTTTCAGGTAGACCAATAATTTTTAAATTGTCTCTCCTATATTTGTTTTCCAGGTCAGTTGTTTTACCAATGAGATATTTTATGTTTTTTTCTATTTTTTCATTCTTTTGTTTCTGTTTGACTAATTCTTGCTCTCTCATAGAGTCATTAGTTTCCACTTGCCCCTTTGTAATTTTTAAGGAGTTGTTTTCTTCCATTAGATATTGTACCTCTTTTTCCATTTGACCCATTTTACTTTTTAAGGAGTTCTTCTCTTCAGTAAGTTTTTGTGCCTCCTTTTCCATTTGGCCAATTCTACTTTTTGTTTGTTTGTTTATTTGTTTTAGGCAATTGGGGTTGAATGACTTGCCCAGGGTCACACAGCTAGTAAGCAATTCTACTTTTTAAGGACTTGTTTTCTACAGCTAATTTTTGTCCTTTCTTTTCCATGCTATTGACTCTCTCTTGCATACCTCTCATTTCTTTCCCCAATTTTTCTTCTACCTCTCTTATTTGACTTTTAAAATCCTTCTTGAACTCTTCCAAGAAGGCTTTTTGGGCTTGAGACCAATTCATATTCCCCTCTGAGGTTTCAGAATTTGTGCCTTGATCTTCTTTTTGCCCATAATAAGAATCTATGGTCATTGTCCGTTTCTGCTCTTTGTGTGTGGTGTTTGCCTATTTCCTGACTTCGCTAGAGCGAAGGGAGCACTTACCCAAGCTTTTTTTCTTGCTCACCCAGGCCTTGCACTTGAATGTTTGGCTCCTGCTCAACCGGGCCTTGCACAGGTATGTTTCACTGCTGGTGGATGCCTGTCAGCCTGGAGCCTCATGGAGTTGTGCTTCCCAGAGTTGTGTTGAGGCACTGGGTGATTTGGCTGCTGAAGAACACCGCCACTGGTGATGGTTTTCTGAGCTGCTGTCTACCGGTTCCCTTACCTGGACTGAGGCTCTCGGGGGTCCTGGTGTTGGCTTGTGCCTACTCCACCAACCTGGGTCTTAGCACCTCCCCCTGGTATGCTGAGGTAGGGCTTGCCACTGGCTTGCTGGGATGCCTCCAGTCCTGTACTACTTCCCCTCCCCCAGAGCGAGAGGGGCCTTTCCCATTAACCCCCAAGTTTCCTGGGCTACAAGAGTGCTTTTTTGCTGACTCAAGGTTTTTCCTGGGCTGATATTTTCTGGGCTTTCAGAGGTCAATAAGGGAGGATGAGAGCAACTTACTTCTTACTCTGCCATCTTGGCTCCCAGAAGTGGAACCTAGGATTGGATGTTAATTGTCAATCTCAGTGTAAAAATATTTTGCATCTTACCAGGTGAAATGTATTCGTAATTGCAGTAATAGGGAAACATTGATGTATTACTCATCCTGAAGATATTTAAAACTTTACCTCTACTGAAATGCTTTATGGAACAAGCTTACCTAGAGGCAGATGGATGCCTTAAATGAAGTACTCAGGTCTTTTTGTGCCTTAAAACCTAAGGATTCTATAAGACAATCAAATGTTGCCTTTTTAATCTTCTTGGCTTTATAGTTAAGCCCAGCTTGATTACTATTGTAAATTCCTAACATCTATTTGTCACTTTTACTTAACTGCAAATCCTATAATACCCATGATTCCTGACCAATCATGGAAAGGAAGGGATTTGGTCTGTGGAGAGATCCAAGAGTGGGGGCTGGGAATTTTCAAAGCCCACATTCCTTGGCACCTTTACAGGACAGTATGGTAGACCAAAATAAAACAAAAGACATTTAGCCCAGCAATTATCAGAGCTTTCTGACCTCTTGGTCTCTCAAAACTGAAAAGTTATTCATTCAGCCAGTTTTGGGGAATGAGGTAGGAGGAGACAGAAAGAGGATATCCTCTCTTCCGACCCTGGACTATGACTCCTACCCCGCCACCAAGAGCCCTAACCAGGCAAGAGAATGGTAGAACAGGGAGAGTCAGGGATGCCAACATACATGTAGGCCTACTGCAAAAAGATTTAATAAATAAACAAACAACAAGTTTATCAAATGGAGAAATTGAAGCAGAGGTTCCAAAACTTTCTTGAGCATAAGGACCTATTTTTAATGTCAGTTTTGGGATCCCCCCACATGACAGTATTTACAGTATTAATAACCATTAATTAAGAAAATGCATAACGAAAAAATAGCCATGCATAGAGTACACAAGAATTCGTGAACCATTATAATATCATTGTCACCCTCAACCCGATACTATGGTCCATAATTAGGAACCACTAAATTATAGGATCTAATTAATGTCTCACTTGCTGTGTCATCTTGGGCATATCACTTCCCATCTGTGGCTTTCATTTTCCCTCTCAATAATATAAGGGTAATGATTTCTAAGATCCCTTCTAGCTCTGAAATTCTCATAAAATATGAAAATTCTATGAAAAATTTTGGTGTTGGGAGGTAAGTATTTTATTAGGAAGAAGCCTGGAATTGGAGACAGAAGATCTGAGTTCAAATCCTGCCTTTGACATTTAGCCACTCATTCTCCTCCTGAATAAAGTAGAGAACTTGCATTACCTACCTTGTAGGGTTATTGTGATGAAAGCCCTTTGCAAACTTTAAAATGCTAAAGAAATTCCAGATAGTGATGTTGGCATAAATGATTACATTATTACCATTTTATTGTTCATTTTAATGATCCTATTATTGTCATTATTGTTATTGTGAGGAGGATGCCAATGCATAACTATGTCTGTGCTTGGACGATAAAACACTGGATATTCATAGGACTTGAGTACAAATCCCAACTAGCTGTTTTTTTTCTTGTGTCACTTTTGTCAGGTCACTTGGCCTTGATGGGTTTTAGTTTTCTCATTTGTAAGACAAGGCTGTGATAATGTGAACCAGTGAACTCAAGGGACAGAATTAGGCTTATGGTATAACCCAATAGGTGGAATAGCAAGGTGCCTTTTGGAATTTAGAATCCCCAGGGGGTTATTGCTCTTTATAAATTAACTGAAAGACTCCTACAATGACTGGTGGAGGTGCCAGATGGTTTCCTCCTGGCCCAGGCCCTGGGTGGTGTTTGTCTCACCTTTTTCATAGGTGACATCACCTATGGGAATTGATGATTAAGAAGCTTGTGCAAAGATCAGACAGGATCCATTCTCTACTTGAATTTACCAGCGAATGGGATAAAAATAAGATGAGTTATTCTGGACCACTTAACTATGCCACAGTCAGCACAGGACAAAATCTGAATACTTAGATTTGGACCACAATCCCACTGATACATGGACTGTGTTCTTATCCAGAGGCATAGCACCTGATACTTCCCTACAGCAGACCCAGCGTGTCCTTGGCTTCCACCTCCCTTTCCCCTTCCTATCCAGGGAAGAAAGGAAACTTTGGTCGGGGCAATAAGAGATTTGTGATCTAGTCCCAGTTCTGAGAGAGGCCAGAGAAGAGGTGTCAAAAATGGGGCCCACAACAGTCCTGAGTGCTGCCTGAACCAGATAAAAATGAAGTTCCTGTCTGATTTCAATGGGTTAATGTGCCAATTAAAAAGAAATAAAAATAGATGTGGTTTTCTAATATGTGTCAATATGTGGGTGGAAGAAATTGTTATTATTTGTTTATTTAACTATTAACAACATAATGTTATTGTATTATTTAATTGTTTGGTGTTCCAAATTCCTATTTGAATCTGGTACCGCTGATCCAGAAGCTCTCCAGAATGATGAAATGAAGATCTAGTGAATTTTTAGCCTGGACAAGAGAAGATTGAGGGGAAGCTGAATAGCTTCTTCAGCTATTTGAAAAGATGTTAGATGGAAGAAAGGTTGGATTTTCTCTGGCCTCAGAGGGTAGAACCAGGAGTTTTGCGGGAAAGTTGCAGGAACATTGATTTAGGTTCATTTTAAGGAAAAACTTCCTAATATTTAGGGGGGAGTGGGCTCCCCTTCATCAGAGGGCTTCTGTCAGTGTGTGGATGACCATTTGTGAGGGCTACTCTAGGGGGAATACTTGTTCAGGCTTGAGTTGGGTTAGATTTTTTCTGAGATCCTTTCCAACTCTGAGAGGACTCTGGTTGTAGGGGAAGGTTGCAACCTCTGAACTTCAGTGTATTAAATGAATATAGTCCATAAAATGGGGTTTTTAGAATATCTGCCCCAGCTTGTCTCATGGGGCTGTTATGAAGATCAAATGAGATAATGAGAAAGTGTTTTCCACTTTATGATACATATGTATGTATATATATGGAAACATGTATATATACATATACATATTTTTATCTTCATATTAATGTATATGTGTATAGATATAGATATAATAGGGCACTAACTAGTGGAAATCTCATAAATATAGAGTACTCTGCCTGCTGTCAAACCACATGAAGAAGCTTGATTAATTTGCTTCTGTAATTACATGATAACATGTAATGGAAGGCCTTGTTCTCCATTTCAGAGTATGCATAATTATTCTACAACTGTTTCCTACCTGTCTCCTGCACAATGAAAAAATACTAACCCAGAAATGAATGTGCATTTCAAAGGCACTAACCAGCCAAAGGGCTTCCTCTGCTTTGTCTGCCTGACTGTGGTTGAGTGAGGAGGCAAGGACTGCTGTAAGCCTCCAAGCAAGGAGAGAATAGTGCCATGTTCTACTATCCCCACTTGGGGTGATAGGAAGTCACGAGCATGTGGCCCTGCTGTAACTTCCTTCCTTGTCATTTCTATTTTTTCCTGTCTTAGGTGGAGGAGGGTTGGAAATGGAAGAAACTAAGCTGAGACCCTGAGAGCATCAAAAGGTAGGGAGAGCCACCAAATATTAGTGAATAGCAGTCCGTGCTGGGGTTTTCAGAGAGTCAAGACTCATTTACTAGCATGGGAACAAATAACACTCAACCCAGAAGCTGATTAATCCCACAGCCAAGATGCTGGGTTCCATAAGCAAGGGAGAGATTATCCATTAGCTGTGCTGAAGCATCTACAACATGATAAGGCAAATGTATTATAGCAACTGCTCTAAGGTTGAGGTCTCTCTGTTCAGGGACTGAGGCAGCACAAAGAAGAGTGTTCCTCCTAGGTACTGGGGGGAAATGCTTGAACTTCTTTTCTTGCTATATTTTCTTAATAAATATTAATACTAAAAAGATGAGTCTTTATTTCCTGGAGAAGCATGGCTCACTAAAGGAATTAGAAATTTAGAAATTTCCTTACAAATTTCCTCTAGGTAATCCAGTCAATTATCCTATTTGATTCTAAATAAAACTATCTCTAGTAAATTCCAATTCTAACATCTCGTAGTGTTGTGGAGGTCACTGTGGGTTCTTTTTAAAAATTGTTATTTAAAATAATTATAGGATATATAAAATACTTGGGACACACAGGAACTATTACTATACAATACTCTTTACATAAATAAAGGCCTACATAATTGGAGAAATATTAATTGCCCATGGGCAGGCCCAGCCAATATGATAAAATGGAAATACTTCCTAAATTAATTGACCTATCCCAAAGCATCACTTTATAGAGCTAGAAAAAAATCATCACGAAATTCATCCAGAGGAACAGAAGGCCAAGAATCTCTAGGAAAGTAATGAAAAAAGTAGATAAGAAGGAAGTCCTAGAAGTATCTGATCTCAAACTATACAAAATGATTTAGCATCAAAATGATTTAGTACTAATTAAAAATCAGAGAGGCCCATCAGTGGAACAGATGAGGTTTCCAACATACAGAAGGAAATGAACACCATAATCTAATGTTTGGTAAATCCAAAGACTCCAGTTTCTGGGAAAGTACTTTTGTTTTTGGACAAAAACTGCTAAGGAAAACTGGAAAACAGTGTGGAAGAAACAAGGTATAGACCAACATCTCTCACTGTATACCAAGATAAGTTCCAAATGGATAGATGTCCTAGGCCTTAAGAGTGACATCATAAACAAATTAGAGGAGCAAGGAAGAAATTACTTTTTCCTATGGGTAAGAGAAGAGTTCATGACCAAACAAGGGATAGAGAAAATCAGACAATAAAAGGTTCAATTCTGTTCACATAAAATATGAAAAGTTCTTACACACAAAACAACCAATGTAGCCAAACAAAAGGAAACAAATAACTAAGAAAAAATTTTTACAGCAAGTTTCTTTTACAAGACTTTCATTTCTAAGACAAATTAGGAACTGATTCAAATCTATAAGAATAAGATCTATGTTCAAAGAATATTAACAAGCAATTTTTTCTGGGTAATTAAACATTCTTTAAAATAGCATTTCCCCCCAGTTACACGTCAAGACAATTTTTAGCATTCATCTTTACCAGATTTTGAGTTCCAAATATTTCTCCCTCCCTCCTCACTTGTTTTCCTAAAATGGTAGGCAAATTGATGTCAGTTATATATGTGCTATCATGTAGAACATATTTCCATATTAGTCACAGCTGTGAAAGAAGAAACAAATCAAAAGGGGAAAAACATGAAAAAGGTTAAAATAAGTAAAAAAGTATGTTCCAATCTGCATTCAGAGTCCATCAGTTCTTTGTCTGGATGTGGGTAGCATTTTACTTTGTGAGACTTTTGTACTTGTCTTGGATCATTGCGTTGCTGAGACTTAGTTGATCATCTCACAGTGTTGCTGATACTGTGTCCTATGTTTTTCCCAGCTCTGCTCATTTCACTTTGCATCAGTTCTTACAAGTCTTTCCAGGTTTTTCAGAAATATGCCTGTTCATCATTTCTTATTGCACAATAGTATTCCATTACATTAATATACCACAGCTTGTTCAGCTATTCCCCAATTGATGGGCATCCCCTCAATTTCTAATATTTTGCCATCACAAAAGGGTTACTATAAATATTTTTGCACGTGTAGTTCCTTTTCCCTTTTTTGTGATCTCTTTGGGATACAGACCTAGCAATGGTATTGCTGGATCAAAAGGTATGCACAGTTTGGTTGCCCTTTGGGCATAGTTCCAAATTGCTCTCCAGAATGACTGACTCAGCTCACAACTCCACCAACAGTGCATTAGTGTCCCAATTTTCCCACATCCTCTCCAACATTCATCATTTTCCTTTTATATCATATTAGCCAATCTGAGAGGTGTGAGGTGGTACCTCAGAATTATTTTAATTTGCATTTCTCTAATCAAAAGTAATTTAGAGCACTTCTTCACATGCCTATAGATAACTTTGATGTCTTCATCTGAAAACTGCCTGTTCATATCCTTTGACCATTTATCAACTGAGGAATGGCTTGTATTCTTATAAATTCAGTTCTCTATATAATTGAGAAGTGAGACCTTTATCAGAGACATTTGCTGTAAAGAATGTTTCCCAGATTTCTGCTTTCCTTCTAATCTTGGTTTTATTTGTTTTGTTTGTGCAAAAGCTTCTTAATTTAATATAATCAAAATTATCTATTTTACATTTTGCAATGCTCTCTATTTCTTGTTTGGTCATGAACCTGTACTCATTTAACTTCTCCTTTAAGAATTTGGATGCTATATCACTTGGTGCATATATGTTTAGTATTGATATTACTTCATTGTCTATGGTACCTCTTGGCAAGATGTAGTTTCCTTCCCTATCCCTTTTTAATTAGATCTATTTTTGCTTTTGCTTTGTCTGAGATCAGAATTGCTACCCCTACTTTTTTTTTTTAATTCCAGCTGAAGCATAATAGATTCTGCTTCAACCCTTTACCTTTACAATGTGAATGTCTCTCTGCTTCAAGTGTGTTTCTTGTAGACAACATATTGCAGTATTCTGGTTTTTGATCCATTCTATTATCGTTTCATGGGAGAGTTCATCCCGTTCACATTCACCATTATGATTACTGTGTATTTCCCTCTATCCTATTTTTCCTCCTGTTTGTCCTCTCTTTCCTTTCACCCTTTCACATCTCACCAGTGTTTTGCTTCTTCCTACCACCTCCTCTGATCTGCCCTCTCTTCTCTCAGTCCCCCTCCATCTTTACTTAATCTCCTCCTCTCCTACTTTCCTGTCTCTTTGAGTTAATACTAATGAGAGTAAGGTTCAAGTGATGCCCATCGCCCACCCTCCCATCTTCCCTTCTACTGTAATAGGTTTTTCAAGCCTGGAAATAATTTACCCCATTCTATCTCTCCCTTCTGAACCCATTATATTCCTTTTTCTTGGCCTTTAATTATTTTTATGTCATTTTCTCAAATTCGCCTTATACTCATACCCTATGTCTATCTATAGTCCTTCCAGCTGTACTATTAGTGGTACAATTTTTAAGAATTACAAGTATCATTTTCCCATGCAGGGATGTAAACAGTTCAGCTATATTGAACCCCTTATGTTTTCTTTTTTCCTTTTTCACTTTGTAGGCTTCTCTTGGGTCTTGCTAGAGCTCTCCCCCAAACCCCTCCAAATACCTACAAAAAATGACTCTAAACAAATTCTAAAGCAGCAGAACCCACAAAAAACCAGAGTAAAACAAATTTGCAGCCCAAGACAACCTGGATGGCTGATCAGAAAGGTATATTGCGCCGGGCTGGGAGAGGAATGCAGTTCGGCGTGGGCGCGCAGGCCGCAGCCACCCTGGAGCAGGCCTCAGAGGACTGAATCGCGGGCCACTGTGGCGGTTTCCAGACTTCTCAACCCACGAACGCCAAAGACAACTTAGAAGGTCAGTGGGAAAAGTCTGTTACTGCGGTGAGAGAAGAAGCTAGATCTCAGTCGCCCCGAGGGAAGCGGCTGCCTTCTGAGCTTCCGGCCCACAGACTGAGGGGGAGTCCGGTGGCTGATCAGAGGGAGATTGTAAGAATCTCTTTGCCAGTGCTGAGGCAGGAATCTCTTGCTTTACCTGTGCTTGGATCTGGGTCACAGTTCTGAGGGGTGGTCCTGGGGCTAGGAGGAACGCTGGCATTGTAGAGATTGTTGTGGCTGTGGACAGGAAACACCTCGCCCCTTATCATAGCACCTTGGAAGAACTGACACTTTTCAGGTCCCTAGAAGTATCTCTGAAAACAGCTGTACAAACCCCCGAAGCTTGGGACAGTACCTTCTTCACATTAGAAACAGACTCTTACCCTAACAAAGAGTTTAAAACTCAAGTAATTGGTAAGGATCATGAGCAAGCAGCACAAAAAGAGTCAGACTATATTATATTTGGTGACAAAGAAGATCAAAGCATACAACCAGAAGAAGAAAACAAAGTCAAAGCTCCTACATCCAAAACTTCCAAGAAAAATATGAATCAGTCCCAGGCCTTGGAAGAGCTCAAAAGGGATTTTGAGAAGCAAGTAAGAGAAGTAGAGGAAAAACTGGGAAGAGAAATGAGAGTGATGCAAGAAAATCATGAAAAGCAAGTCAACAGCTTGCTAAAGAAGACCCAAAAAACTACTGAAGAAAATAACACCTTAAAAAATAGCCTAACCCAAGTGGAAAAAGAGGTCCAAAAAGCCAATGAAGAAAAGAATGCCCTAAAGAGCAAAATTGGACAAATGGAAAAGGAAGTCCAAAAGATTACTGAAGAAAATACTTCTTTAAAAATCAGAATAGAGCAATTGGAAGCTAGTGACTTTATGAGAAATCAAGACACTGTAAAACAAATCCAAAAGAATGAAAAATTAGAAAACAATGTGAAATATCTCATTGGAAAAACAACTGACCTGGAAAATAGATCCAGGAGAGAGAATTTAAAAATTATCGGACTATCTGAAAGCCATGATCAAAAAAAGACCCTAGACATCATCTTTCAAGAAATTATCAAGGAAAACTGCCCTGATATTTTAGAACCAGAGGGCAAAATAGAAATTGAAAGAATCCACCGATCTCCTCCTGAAAGAGATCCCCAAAGGAAAACTCCTAGGAATATTGTAGCCAGATTCCAGAATTCCCAGGTCAAGGAGAAAATATTACAAGCAGCCAGAAAGAAACAATTCAAGTATTGTGGAAACACAATCAGGATAACACAAGATTTAGCAGCTTCTACATTAAGGGACCACAGGGCATGGAATATAATATTCCGCAGGGCAAAGGAGATAGGATTACAACCAAGAATCACCTACCCAGCAAAACTGAGTATAATTCTTCAGGGGAAAAAATGGTCATTCAGTTAAATTCTGGCCTTCTTATGAAAGCTTGAAGTCCTTCTATTTCATTGAATAACCATTTTTTTCCCTGAAGTATTATGTTTAATTTTGCTGGGTAGGTGATTCTTTTTTTTAAATTAATTATTTTTAGTTTTCAACAGTTTACTTCCATAAGATTTTGAGTTCCAAATTTTCTCCCCATCTTGTCCCTCCGCCACCCCAAAATGGTGTGCATTCTGAATACCCCTTCTCCTAATCTGCCCTCCCTTCTATCATCCCCCTTCTCTTATCCCCTTCCCCTTCTATTTTTCTATAGGGCAGGATAGATTTCTATACCCCATTGCTTGTATATCTTATTTCTCAGTTGCATGTGAAAACAATTTTGAACATTTGTTTTTAAAACTTTGCGTTCCAAATTATCTCCCTCCCTCACTCCTCAACCACCCTTATTGAGAAGGCAAGCAACTCTATACAGGTTAGACACGGGTAATCATGCAAAACACTTCCATAGTAGTCATGTTGTGAAAAACTAACTATATTTCCCTTCATCCTATCCTGCCCCCATTTATTCTATTCTTTCTTTTGACCCTGTCCCTCCTTAGAACGGTTTGCTTCTGATTACCCCCTCCCCCAATCTGCCCTTCCCTCTATCATTCCTCTGCTTTCTTATCCCCTTTCCCCTATTTTCCTGTAGGGTAAGACAGATTTCCATACCCAATTGAGTGTGTATGGTATTCCCTCATTAAGACAAATCCGATGAGAATAAGATTCACTCATTCCCTCTCACCTTCCCCCATTTCCCCTCCACTGTAAAAGCCTTTCCTTGCCTGTTTTATGTGAGATAATTTACCCCATTCTACCTCTCCCTTTTTCCTCCCAGTATAATCCTCTTACCCCTTAATTTTATTCTCCAGATATCACCCCTACATCTTCAACTCACGCTGTGCCCTCTATTTATCTGTCTATCTATACATACATATAATTTTTTTCCTTCCAACTACCCTAATACTGACAAAGTTCTCATGAGTTACAAATATCATCTGTCCATGCAGCAATGTAAACACTTCAACCTAAATAATTCCCTTATGATTTCTCTTTCTTGCTTACCTCTTCATGCTTCTCGTGAGTCTTGTATTTGAAAGTCAAAATTTCTATTCAGCTCTGGTCTTTTCATCAAGAATGCTTGAAAGTCCTCTATTTCACTGAATGTCTATTTTTTCCCTTTAAGGGTTATACTCAGTTTTGCTGGGTAGGTGATTCTTGGTTGTAGTCCTAGCTCCTGTGCCTTCCAGAATATCATGTTCCATGACCTCTGATCCTTTAATGTTGCAGCTGCTACGTGCTGTGTAATCCTGAGTGTGGCTCCCTAATTTTTTAATTGTTTCCATTCTGGTCACTTGCAATACTTTTTTTCTTGACCTGATAGTTCTGAAATTTGTCAACAATGTTCCTTAGAGTTTTTATTTTGGGATCTCTTTCCTGGAGTGATTGGTAGATTCTTTCAATGCCTATTTTGCTCTCTGGTTCCAGGATATTAGAGCAGTTTTCCTTGATAATTTCTTGAAAGTTGCTATCTAGTTACCCCTTTGATTATGGCTTTCAGGTAGTCCAATGATTCTGATATTGTGTCTCCCAGATCTATTTTCTAGGTCAGTTGTTTTTCTAATGAGGTATTTTACATTTTCTTCTATTATTTTTTCATTCTTTTGAATTCTTGATGCCTCATAGAGCCATTAGCTTCCACTTGACTAATTCTAACTTTTAAGAAGTTGTTTTCCTCAGTTAACATTTGTACTTCCTTTTCTATTTGACCAATTATACTTTTCAAGGAGTTGTTTTCTTCAGTGCATTTTTGTATCTCCTTTTCCATTTGGCCAATTCTACTTTTTAGGCAGTTGTTTTCTTTTTCCAAACTGTTGACTCTTTTTTTCATAATTCTCTCGCAAAACTCATTTCTTTTCCTAATTTTTCTTCTACCTCATGTGATTTTTAAGCTCCCTTTTTGAGCTCTTCCATGAGTTCTTTCTGGGTTTGAGACCACTTCCCATTTTTCTTTGGGGTTTTGCCCATAAGTGTTTTGACACTGTTGTCCTCTTCTGAATTTATATCTTGATATTTCCAGTCACCATAATAACTTTCTATGGTCAGATTTTTTTTTGTTATTTTTTGCTCATCTTTTTTTACCTTTTTCCTTTCTTTTAAATTTGAGCTGTGCTTCTAGGGTAGAGGGAGTCTCAGGCTTCTCATGCCAGAGGCTACAGGCCCTGGCTATTTACCTGGTGCTGCATTGATGTTTCCCTGAGGCTCATGGGGGACCTTCATGTCTGGTGCTATGATGAGGGGATAAGGTGGGGGATGATTGGCACCATTGGAGCCCATCGGAGTCTGGCAGCTTACCTGAGGCTGAGCTGGTGTCCTAGTGCTGGTGTCTGGCCTGTATTAAGGCAGGTAGGGTGTCTCTGCATTTCCCTGGGGCTACACTGAAGCACATGAAGGTCTGGTCACTGGAGATTGTCTCTTTAGCTGGAGTCTGCCCATTCCCCTGACTATGCTGAGGTACGTGGAAGGTCCTGGTGTTGGGGTTTGACTGCACCACCATACTGGAGCTCAGGATCTCCTGCAGTTTTCTGAGGTGTAGCTTGTTGCTGGCTTACTGGGATGCTTCCTGTTCTGGACTGTGAGACAAACCTTTCATGGTGATCTTTTAAGTTTTGGGGCTAAAAAAGATTGTTTTACCCCATTTTTTTCTGGGTCTGCTGATCCAGGATTTGTTTTGGGGCACTATTTTATGTTTGTTTGGAGGTAAATATGGGAGAGTTAACAATGATTTACTGCTTACTCTGCCATTTTGGTTCCCAGAAGTATTTCTTCAATTAATTATTTTATTAATCATGTAGCAGATAATTAATAAAAGGAGTCAGTGGCACTCTTGAATACCAAAGAGTGAACAGGCAATTTTTTTAAGCAAGAAAACCAAACTATCAATAAATCTCTGAAAAATTCTCCAAATCACTAATAATTAGAGAAATGAAAATTAAAGCAACTCTGAAGGGAGAGCTAGGTGGCACAGTGGATAGAACACCAGCTCTGAAGTCAGGAGGACCTGAGTTCAAATCCAGCCTCAGACCAAACACTTGACTCTTACTAGCTGTGTGACCCTGGGCAAGTCACTTAACACCAATTGCCTAAAAAACCAAAAAAAACCAAAAAGACTCCTTCTCCCTTTGAAAAATTATTGAGAATCTTCCCCTGCTCCTACCATAAAAGCTTTTAGGGGCAGCTAGGTGGTGCAGTGAGTAGAGCTCTGGCCTTGGAGTCAGGAGGACCTGAGTTCAAATCCAGCCTCAGACACTTAACACTTACTAGCTTTGTGACTCTGGGCAGGTCACTTAACCCCGATTGCCTCACAAAAAAAAAAAAAAAAGCAACTCTGACGTTCTATTCGTAGCTATCAGTTTAGCAAAGCTAACAGAAAAAGGAAAATGACAAATGTTAGAGGGGTTGTGGGAAAACAGATACATTAATGTACTATTGGTTGAAGCTGTGAACTGGTCTAACCATTTTGGAAAGCAATTTGGAATTATGTCCCCAAAGTCACTAAACTGTGTATATCCTTTGATGTAGCAATAACATTACTAAGCCTATACCCCAAAGAGATCAAAGAAAGAGGAAAAGAACCTGAATAAACATAAATATTTATAGTAGCTCTTTTTTAGTAGCAATGAATGGAAAACTAAGGGGATACCCATTAATAGGGGTGAATAAATTTTAGTATATGAATGCAATGGAATACTATTGTGCCATAAACAGTGATGAAGGGAATGGTTTCAGAGAAACCTTAGAAGACTTGCATGAAGCCACACAGAGTGAAGTGAGCAGAACTAGGAGAACAATTTATACAATAACAATGCTAATAAAAATGACTTTGAAAGCCATAAGAACTCTGACCAATGCATGGCTCCAGAGGATGAGTGATGAAATATGCTACCCACTTCCTGACAGAGAAGTGATGAATGTAGAATAAAACATATGTTTTTGAATAGGGTCAGTATGGAAAATATGCTTTCCTTGACTACGCACATTTACTCTAAGGGTTTTGTTTCTTTTAGTTTTCCCAATGGGGTTTCGGGGGAAAAGGTGAAAAAAATTTAACTGAAAATGCTTAATTAAAAAATTAAAAGAGCATGTGATCTCATAAGCAGAACTCATGAGTTACTCCAGGCAATACAGTGCTCCAAAACCAAATGACCAGAGGGACTGGAGGAGAGAGGAAATTCTAATTTGCTTACAAATAAAAACTCTTTACCTAGAAGACAAATTCCAGTCACCTCCCCAAAGTTGATTCATTTCCCTGTTAGAATCAGATTTTCTCTTTGTTGTCACCAGAAGCCAGGGCATACTCTGAGTCTTTTCTTCATCCATAGTCCCACCTTGACTCACTCTTGCTTGGATCCAAAGTGCCCTAAGGCAGAGGTGCATGAAACAACTAGGTATCCCGAGCCTCTCACACATCTGGAATAGATGTCACTGTGCACATAGCAGGAGAGCTTTCACTCTTGTCACGAAGGCTGCTAAATCACCAGGCTCCCTGTGCCAGAAATATAACTGGGCTGATGTGTGTGTGTGTGTGTGCGCGCGCGCACAAGCGCGTACCTGCGCACACACACCCACATGTGTTTGCCCAAGTGCCCCAAAGGCGGCTTCAAACAGTATTAATCACAGTGGGTATTGCAATCTGGATTGATTTTGCTGAAACCAAGGAAAATCCATCTATTAGTTTCTGTAGCTATGTTTTACAACATCAAATTGTCTGCTATTAATTCTTTCTTACTGTTTTCCAATCTAAATTGGGGGTTTCTGTCTGTGAGCTCCTTGAGAAGAGGGACTGTGTTTTTTTGCTTTTTGGTTGTTTTTTGGCCTTTCTTTGTGTTCCCAGTGCTTTGTATTCCTATTCCAGGAATAGAGTGGATACTTAATAAATGCTTCTTGACTGACTGAGTAAGCTCCACAAGAAATTGCCCTAATTCGAGTGGGTGACAGTGCTCAAGTGCCCCAATGAGAAACAGAATGGGACAAGTGGACCTTTCCAGAACAATAACCTTAGCATTTGTCAATCATATTTACACTTTTTGGGGGGCTCCTATGCCCATTTCATCACCTACAGCAAATCCCTTTCCCCCAGACTGCTTAGTCTGAAATGAACTATTAACTGGGAGTGCATTTCAGTGTCTATGTATAGATATACAGCAAATTTCATAGACCAGAGTAACATAAATTTTCTTCTTTTCAGGTTCTCTTCTGTCCTATTTTTTCTGATTGCCAAGTTTGGTACAATCTGGCCCAATTTTTCCCTTTTTGCAATAGTTTATAAAAGTGCTATGCAAAGTGGACAGGCTTCAAAACACTCCCTGGCACCTACTTTACTCCTTCCTAGGCACAGGAGAGGCAACGGGTGCTAGAAACCTCAAAACCATGCCCCATTCTGGACCATTTCTACTGTTGCCTAAAATTCCTCTTTTTATAGTCAACAATGGATAAACTAAAGGTCCTATTGGAAACTGAATCCATATTTCTGCTTCTGGCCTGTCACATTTAACTGCAGCTAGCACAGAAAGAAATTCAAGAGGTGCCATGATAACAGTTGGAAAAGTGCTAGATTTGGAGTCAGAAAGAAGACTTGGGTTCAAATTCTGTTTCTGTACTTACTACCTGGGTGACCTTGGCAAATCACTTAACCTCTGTGGGATTCAAATTCCAACTGAAAGAACCTCAGAAGTTATCTAGTTCAGGGGTTTTAAACCTCAAGTCTGTAGCTATATTTCAGGGGGGTTACTAGACATGGCACTTGTAATATTTTGATAACCATTTCAATATAATTGATTTCCTTTGCAATCCGATATATTTTATTTTGTGCATTTTAAACCCTATTCTGAGATGAGGTCCATAGGCTTCTACCACTGCCAAACGGGGTCCATGTCACAAAAAATGTTTAAGAATCCCTTGTTATATTTCAACTGTTCACTTTACAGAGAAAGGAACCAATCTATCTAAAGTTATACAGGTAAAGCCTGCATTGTAAATGTTGTGAAAGAATTGATGGATGGATCAACGAATATACTGCCTCTTTTCTAGACTATAGTAATAACTTCCTGGTCTCCTTGCCTCAATTCTCTCCCTTTACCAGTTATTCCATATGGCTGCCAAAGTGATTTTTCTAAAGTTTGATCATGTTACTCTATTTCTCAGTTAAATCCTATGGCTCTGTGTTACGGCTAGGGCCAAATACAAGCTCTTCAAAGAATTCAAAGCCCTTCACGACCTTGCTTCAGCCTTACTGTACATTCTTGTCCTTCAAACACTTATACAGTCCAGTCCCATTGGCCTTCTTCCTGCTCCTTCCATGATACATTGTACCTACCACTTCGGTCTTTACCCACTATCCTCTATACGTGACATTCACTCTTGTCTTACCTCCCCCACTTAGACGCCCTAGTTTCCTTCAGAGCTCAGTTCAAATGCTACTTCCTACAAGAAGTCTTTTCTCATCCCTTAGCTATTAATGTTTCCCCTCCCCACAAATTACCACATATTTATTTTTTAGATATTTTATATACATATATATATACATGTTATTTCCTCCAATAGAATGTGAAAGTTTTTAGGAGAGAGACTGTTTCCTTTTTGTCTTGATATCCCCAGTGCCTAGCACAGACCCTACAACATGGTAGGTGCTTAATAAAATGCTTATTGATTGACTGATTGATTCTGTATCCCCCATAATACTGGGCACAGAGCTGTTGAGTGAAAAGGAGACCTTGATAAATATTTGTTGATTAATTAGCTGAAAAGTAGGGGCTAATGTTTACTCAATGGGACATTTGCAAGTCTAATGAAAAATTATGATCATCATCTGTTCACCAAGGACAAAAAAAAGAGGAAATTCCAAGAAGACACATTTGAATTCAGTAGAAAGATAACTTCTTGATGGTACAGAGAGAAGGAGAACCATAGGTAGTGGCAGCAGACAGCTTTAAAAATAGATTCAATGTGGATCTCCTCTCTGCCCACCTGATTTATTTTATTAGATGCCCCTCCTTACAGTCAACAGCTGAACTAAACTCCTAGCTGTTCCCTCAACTCCTTCCACTCTCTTTCACCTCCTTGCAATTAGAGAAATAGATATATTGATAGATAGATAGATGGATACATAGATTGTAGAGGGAGAAATAGAGATAGAGATGGAAATAGAGATGGATAGATAAAATAGAGATAGTGAGCAGAGAGAGAACTAGAGATGGATAGATATAGCTAGCTAGATAGATAAGTGCTTACTAGGAACCAGGAGCTGTACTAAGCACTGGGAATACAAATATAAGAAAACAATATAATCTACTCTTAAGGAACTTATATTCCAATATGGGAAGACAAAACATAAAGGGGAGCTGGAAAGGGGAAGAGGAAGAAGAGGAGGAGGAGGAGGAAGAGAAAGAGAATAGGAAGAGGAAGAAGAAGAGAAGGGACAAAGAGGCAGAGAGGTCAGGAGAGTGAGTTGAGCTGGGAGGAAAGTGAGCATGGCTGGGGCTCCTCAGAAAATGTCAGCTCTAGCCAGGGACTCACTACTCAGAAGAGCAGGCCATCCTCCTGTCTGGAACACACCAAGTCTGTTGAAATCTTCCCCTTCCTTTAAGAACCTACTTAGATGCCTTCTCTTCAATCTATACGGTCTTACATGATTCACTCAGCTATACGGTGATACAGTTTTCCTGGAAACTCTCACCCCTCTCTGTTAAGAACCGCCCTGTGTACATATTATATTCTACCTTGCATTATAATTATTTATCTACCTATGGGACAGTGGAAAGAGCACAGTAGTAAAAGAAATGGGACGACCCGGATTTGACTCTCACCTCTGCCACTGTGTGATTTGGGGCAAGTCATTTCAATTTAGGAGGTCAGTTACATCACCTTTAAAATGAGGCCGTTGGACTTAATGATCTCTCAGGTCCTGTATGGTGAGAAAAGCACTAGCTGTAGAGTCAGGACTTAGATTCGAATTGTACCTCCAATACTACCCAAGACCTTGGGCTTTAACTGTCCCAGGTCTCAGTTACCTCATCTGTTAAATGAGTTGGATGAGGTGTCTCTAGGGTCCCTTTATCATCTAGATCTATGATGCTATGACAGGCACATAATGTTTATTTGAATACGTTTGGGGAGGGTTGGGTGTGGTACTCTTTGAGAGCAAGAGGGTAGAGATGGAGTAGGGGCCTTTCTAACCTAGCCCAAGCTTCTGGACTCATTCTCAATGTTCTGACCCAGAGTGAAAGTGTTATATGTCTGGCAACCTCAACTTTTTAGCAAGCCCCTCCCTAGCTCTGTGATATATTATATAAGTCTGTTCTCACAACCACAAAGATTTCACATCCATCGTACTCGGCGTTTTTCACATATGCTTTACAAATGTGCACAATGACTCTGAACAAAATATATTGGGAAATATGTCTTTTCCATATGGGCTCCAATATAATCTAAACAGTGTTTTCCTCCTCTCAGCCCCAGAGGGAGAATATATCATAACCATCAAAATGTGATGAGAGCATGAAAAATCACTGGCCTATATATCTCCCAAGTAGTTTTCCAGACCTCCTTAGGACAATGTAACCTAACATAGTATAAATCATTAACTGTGTTTGGTAGAGTTGTTACTTGGAAACACAGAAGGAAAGATGCTTGGATCAATGATCTCTTATGAAGATAAAGAAAATTCCTCATCATGTCTCTAGTGTAACTGTCTGGGATGTCACTCTGGGCAGGTTATTAACTTCTGCCTGTTTGCAAAATGCAGATGTGCATGGGAGCTGGTATGGGATTGCTTGTTATAAATGGTCTTGTCTTGCAGACAGAAGCAAATGTATAAGGCTTTAGTGATTTCAGTTTGATTGGATAACTTTGCCGTGCAGGCCTCTTCTCACTTGGACTATTGAGATAGCTCTCAATTTTCTTTCTCTGCCTTTCAAGTTTCTTAAGCCACCCTTTTTTGTAAAATTAAAAGACCTACAACCCTGGTAAGTCACACTGGTAAGTCTCTGATATCAAAATAGCACAAATCAATGTTCCATTCTGTTTCATTGTAAATATGCGCCCTTCTCAACTTTCCAGACAAATCAGATGCAATCTACAAGACATCAATAATAATTTTGCTTCTAAATGACTTGCCCCCACACAAAAACCCCCAGATCTCTCTCACTACTGTGAATTAACCTTACTTTTAGAATCAGCTTATATGCTAACAAACAAGACAACCAATAAGCATTTTAAGTACAGTAGATTTATCATAAAAAAAAAAACAATTAAGTTAAATGAGACTTGGACTCAAATTCAGAAGCAAGGAACAAACTCCTAATGTCAGTAAAAAAAACCCCTGCAGCATCCCAAAAAGTGGAACTTTTTCCACATACCTATTCTCCTGTCAACCCCTACCCATCTGCATAGGCCAGTCAGTTCACCATAATCCCCCTAGATTAGAAGTTCCCAAACTTATTTGGCCTGCTGCCCCTTTTAAAGAAAAAAATTACTCAGCACCCCCCCACCCTGGAAACTTACTTTCTTTAACCTTTTAATGGGTTTTTTGAAATTTGCATCATTTCAAAAATATATACATATATATATTTTTAAATGACACATCTTAAATTTAATAATTTATTATAAATTTGTGGCTTTTTCCCTGCATTGAAATTTTGACGATGAAATATTGTGTCATGAAACCATACAGTATCATATTGCAAACAAGTCATTACATGCACATATTCCTGCTGATGCATGCTGGACTTCCTAACAACGCACAACACACTCACCCGCCAACACTTGCTTGTTAAGACCTGGCGGCAGACTTGACCACTCATCAGTTATAACTTGCATTTTGTGTGTTTATTTGGAAAAGAATGTGATCACTATGACTTTAACTCTGTCACACAATAGATGAAACATGAATGAACGGTTTTTCAAAATTTTCTTCTCTTCTCTTCTTTCCTTATGCTTCCATCTCATCCTTTTTTAAAATTTGATGCCCCTCTGTTGCACCCGAGGCTACTACCACCATCCTGGATCATTCCAGCTCCCTCCAGAGGGCAGTATTGCCTACTTTGGGAACCTACACTCTAGATCCTGCCTTAGATCAGAAAGCCTCAGACATTTCTGGCTATTCACGCCACTGCTGATGTCATTATTCCATCCTGGTTGCTGCAGATCCTGGTTTTGCTCTGGATGCTCTTCATTTTCACAGAACGTGTATTTCTTCTTTCATTATAATTTTTGTTTTTATCAGATACCCCTACTTGGTCCTTTTTGATATGTACCTTGGGTCCTCAGCAGTCTGGGAAATGTAATCTTTTCCTCACAACCTACATAATCTTCACAAGAAAGTAAAGTTAGGATGGCAGACTCATAGGAAGTGACCGCAGAGGCATCTAGTCCAACCCTCTGTTTTGACAAACAGCGCAGGGATCTTAAGTGACTTCCCCAGAATGGTAGGAAACTGTTAGAGATGGGATTTGAAGCTAAGTCCTCCGACTCCAGAGACACGCTGTACTTTACCCTGTTTATACTCTTCTCAGTAATTGCTTAAATGGATTTCTGACGCCGTAAACTCATGAAATCCTGAGAATTTCTCTTGGCCCAAGTGAGGCTGATAATCTATGTGTTACACTGCCACACAGGGTCAGGAGCAAGGCTAGCAGTGGACTTAGTAGTTCTGGTTCATTCTCTCCACCCGATGAGTCTGGCTTTGGGTGATGGTGGTTTATCATAGTAATAGGATTCAATGGGCAGAAGTTGGGAGGAATGCACAATAATTTCTAAGCATTTGCATCAGTGTGACTTGATACTGCTTTGCCTTCCTTTGAGTCCCTATGATTGGATAAGGTGAGGAAAGGGGGACTTAGAAGATAAATAGAGGAGGCATTACTGCATTCAGCCTTTCCCAGATATGACCTGCTGATAGAGCAGACCTACACAACTTGGCAGTAGGTAGGGGCCAAAATTAAAATAGGCTAAACTTCTTTGGGCTACAGATAGGTTTTCAGAGGCTCACTTTCCAAGTAAAGGTATAATTAATGTTTAAACTATTTCTCAAAAAACACTTTTTTTAATTGAGACATAATCCAGAAACTGCAATCAGCAAACACTTTATGAAGTCACCTTCCGTAAAAGACTTCCCAGAAGCAGCAATTTCTTTAGAAATCTGAAAACTAACCTTAGTAGCCTTTCTGAGTCTGCTTTCTTGAAAAACTACTGTTCCCCACTGAGATTTTTCAACAATTTGGATGCTTTAATTTGTTTTTCATTGATGTCCAATTTGCTTAAATCAGGATGTTTTGATTCAAAATGGCTACAAAGATTATATTCTTTCAGAACAACTATTACTTCTTGGCAAACAAGGCACAATATTTTGTTTCTTGTATAAGTAAACAAGTATCCACTTGTCCACTCTGGATTAATGTTCTGATTCAATCTTCCATTTCTTTTTATCACCCATTTTATAAAGTCACCCCAAAAACTTTAATGTTAGAACCAGAAAATCTCCACAGCAACTGCTCACATACAAAAAAACACTGAACTGAGTATCTGACCTTGGAGAGAGCGCCAGGCACTCATGTTTTGGAGGGCGGCCCCACAGCGAGGGAGAAGAAGAAGCCCTCGCTTTGTTGCCACCCATCGCATAGCAGGTATCAGTTGTGTTGGCATGTGGCCACACTCACTTTGTCCCTGTTCAATGCCAATAACGACTGAAAACATAGCGAAAAGATATGACTCTTGCTCCTTTCAGGCTAGAGACAGACTGACGGTGATATATAATCTATATATCATGTGACAAACAGGAGAGATTGTGCCGTGGCAACCTACCTGCCAGGTTAATGATGGGCACAATAGTGATTAGTGGAAGGTGGGTTAAGCAGGGCATGGACAAAGCACTGGTTACATCTTTACTTTCTTTTACAGCCTCTACATTTTTTTGTGGGCCTCCCAAAATCCTTTGACAGGCCACAAGTGGCCTGTGGGCTGTATATAGTGCAGGCTTATGGTAGTGTTCATTCCACAAGGGCACAGACTTTTATTTTTATCTTTGTATCTCTAGCACCTAGTTCATAGTAGGTGCTTAATGAATTCTTATTGATTAGTTGAATGATAAAGCACTAAACAATGACCACGATACAAGTAATAATTTATGTAAAAGTGATATACAACCAATACGTTTATGTAGGTCCAGGGCCAAGACAGTCTGTCTCTGTCTGGTTAGTTGACTTTTCTATTTTTTTAAATTTAATAATCTAACAAAGCAAATTCCCTCATCAAACAAAACAAATTTCCTCAAAGACCACATCCAAAAGACTATATGACATATTATATAGACACACATATGTACATGTGTGTGTGTATGCATACATACACATATGTGTAAATTTCTCATTCTGTGCCCTAAGTCTTTTATTTCTTTATCAGGAGGTAGGTAGCAAATTTCATCATTAGTTCTCTGGAATCATGATTTGTCATTGTGCTTATCAAAGTTCCTAATTCTTTCAAAGTCACCTGTCCTTACAATACTGTTGCACTGTATAAATTATTCTCCTGTTTCTGTTCACTTCATAATTTACATAAGTTCATACAAGCCTTCCCAGGTTTCTCTGAAATCATCCCTTTCATTATTTCTTCATGCATATTAGTATTCCATCACATTTATACATCATGTTCAGCCATCCCTCAATTGATGGGCACCCCATCAGATTCTCATTCTTGGCTACCTGAAAAAGAGTACTAAATATTTTTGAACATCCTTAATTAGAATTTATTTTGCTTAAAACTAAATCCTTCTCTTGATTTACCCTCCTTCAAATTTCCCCTCCTCCTCTTCTCTTTAGAGGCATCTAGGTGGCACAGTGGATAGTGCTGTACCTACAATGAGGAAGACCTGAATTCAAATCCTTCTTCTGATACTTATTAGTTCTGTGATATGGGAAAGTCACTTAACTTCTCTGTGCCCCAGAAAAGAGGGGCTCTTTAGTGAAGATGGAAACAGACTCAGTACCAAAGTCCAGTAAATCCAACAGTTGTTCTTTAAGACTAAAGTAGTGCCCCGTCCCAGAATAAATGATGAAACACCCCCCTCCACTAAGTAGAGTAATGGGATAATGAGCAATGTGGAATGCAAGATACATTTTCAGAAGCGCCTGCTGCTTCTGGGTCAGCTTGGTGCCCCATTTTTTATTGTTACAAGGAAGAGTTCAGTAGGGGAGACAAAAAAAGACAAAATGCTTCAGAATTTCATAATTCAAGGTAAATTAAAAAAAAAAAACACTTCATCACAATAAACATTTATTAGGTGCTTCCTTGTGCTAGGCACTGGGGATATAAGAACAGATCCAACAAAGTCCCTGATCTCAAGGATCTTACCCTGAATGAATGAATGAAGGTATTTATGAAACACTTAGCACATGCTAACCATTGTGCTAAGCCCTGAAGATATGACCACAAAATCAAGAGAGTTCCTGTAAGAGACAATACATATAGGGCAATGATGGTCATGGAGACAGTTATGGTCTAGAAAAGAAAAAAAAAATGAATGGATCAACAGTGCAATCCACTGATGCGGCCATTCCAGAGACAATGGTAGTGTTCATTTGATTTCAGTCCATAAAGCCACAAGTAGAAATGGAGTGGAGACAAGTACAAATAACTATAATGCAAGAAAGAGCGTGCACAGAAAGAACTTCCTGGAAGAAATGGGTCTTGAAGGAAAAGGGGTACCTCAGCAAACTTAAAGGGGGTTAAGGGGAATCTCTTCCAGACACAAGAGGTGGCATAAATATAGGCAAAGGGATAGGAGATTATAAATTTAGTGTTGTATATGACCTTAGATCACGTAGTCCACCCCCCATGATGTTTTTATTTATTTTTAAGTGGTTATTTTGTTATTCTAAATTTGACAAATACCAATATCATTCATCTCTTCTCTCCCAATTGAATTTTCCCCAAATTTTTTTTTTAAAAAAACCTTTCTTTGTGTCAAATACCCACACATTGGCCACATCTAAAAATGTGTATCTCATTTGATAGCTGGCATATCACTTCTTTGTCAAAAGTTGGGGGAGATAGGGAAGGGGAATGAAATAAGCATTTCTAAAGTTCCTACTATGTGCTAGGCATTGTGTTAAGTACTTTACAAATATCCCATTTGAGCTTCAGAACAACCCTGTGAGGTAGGTGCTGGTATTGTCCCCATTTTATAATTGAGGGAAACTGAGACAAGCAGAGGTTATTGATTTATCCAGAGTCATACAACTAGTAAGTGTCTGAAGCCAGATTTAATTTCATATCTTCCTGGCTCCAGGCTCAAAGCTCTGTCCACACTGCCACCTAACTGGCTCTGGGGAACATGCTTTATCATTGGTCTTCTGGAGTATCAACTGGACATTGCATTAGTCAATGTTCTTAAGTTTTGAAAAACTGGTTTTCTTTTCAATGTTGTGATTGCTGCATAACCTGCTTCCCCTGCTTCTACTTACTTCACTTTGCATCTGTTCATACAAGTATTCCCATATTTTTTCTGAATCCATTCCTTTCATTATTTCTAATGAAGAAACAATGTCCTATTACATTTATATAACAAAATTTGTTCAGCCATTCCCCAGTTGATCAGCATCTACCTTAATTTTTAGTTCTTTGTTATAAACAAAAGGTTCTGCTATAAATATTCTTATGCACATGCCTTCCATTCCCTTTGTCTTTGACCTGTTTGTTGTACAAGTGATATTTTGAGTATGTAGCAACTTTTGGAGAATAGTTCCAAATTGCTTCCCAGAATGAGTGAACTACTTCACATCACTACTAATAATGCATTAATGTGTCTAACGTCCCATAGTTCTCCCCTTCCAACAACTGTCATTCTCCTTATTTTGGTCATATTTCTTAATTTGATGACTTCTGTTGTAATTTGCACTTTTATTATTAGTAGTGATATGGACCATTTTTATGTGCATTTTTCTTTTGAGAATTTACTGTTCATATCTTTTGACTATTTATCTATGGGGGAATGGCTTTTGTTTTCATATATTTCAATCAGTTCTTTATACATTTTGGATCAGACTTTTATTAGAAGAACTAGCTACAAAGATTTTTTTTGTCAAAGTTAACTGTTTCTCTTCTCATTTTACACAAATCATTTTGTTTGTTCCAACGCTTCTCAATTTTATGTAATCAAAGTTGTCCATTTTAATTTATGTGATCCTCTCTACCCCCTGTCTGTTTAAGAATCTTTCACCTATCTATATTTGTAAAAGGTAGCTTCTTTATTGCTTTGCTGTTTTGTTTATGATATGATCTTTCATACCCCTGTTATATATCCATTTGGAGTTTTTTGTGGCTTATGGTGTAAAATGTTGGTCTAAACTTAATTTTTGCTAACCAATAGTTTTGCCAACAATTTTGCACAAGAGTGAATCCTTAACACAGTGACCAGGTTTGATTTTTTAATATGTTATTAGGTTCATTTATGTCTGAATTTTGTGTAACTAATTTGTTCAATTGCTAACTTTTCTATCTTTTAACTAAGTCATTCATGGTTGATCATTGCACAATATTGCTGTTCTGTGTTCTCCTGGCTCTGCTCACTTCACTCTGCATCAGTTCATGTAAGTCTTTCCAGGTTTTTCTGAAAGCGTCCTGCTAATTTAATACTAATAATAATAATACCGATTTCTTATAGACCAATGGTATTCCATTATGATCATGTACCACAACTTGTTCAACCATTTCTCAATTTATGGAAATCTTTTCATTTTCCAATTCTTTGCCACCAGAAAAAGAACTGCTATAAATATTTTTGTACACATAGGTCCTTTTCCTTTTCTTTGATCTCTTTAGGGCAGACACCTAGTGGTAGTATTGCTGGGTCAAAGGGTATGTACAGTTTTATAGACTTTGGACATAATTCCAAATTGTTCTCTAGACTTGCTGAATCAGTTCACAACTCTATTAATGGTGTCTCAATTTCTCCACAACCCCTCCTGCCACACTGGCATAAAATCATTAACAATTGCTCATTTAGGCCAGCTGTCTAATTGCACTGTTGTCTAATTCATATCACTCTGTCTTTTCCATAAGAATAGTATGATGTGCTTTATCAAAATCTTTGCTAACATTTAGGTAAGGGTGAATTGTGGGAAAGTGGTGGAATGTCAGGACTTAGAATGGCCCAGATCACCAGCAAATACCCCAATAAAACCTAAAAATTAACTAGCAATATAAGGAGTAGAACCTGTAGATTCCTGTACCTAGGCAAAGGGTTCAAAGGATGGCTAGAATCCTGCAGGAATTCTGAAATAGACAATCGAGGACAAGTCTAAAGTAAGGTCAAAGAGGCCCCAGGACAACTGGAGAAGGGAAGTCTAGGTCAGGCCTGAGTCTAATCACACCCTAGATGGGAGAGAGCAGCCTAGAACCAGGGCCCTAGGCAAAGACCTGCCTCTATTCTGAAGCCCTGGGAGTCCAATGTGGTAGTAATTACATCAGCCCCTTAGTCCAGCAGCAGTGAAGAAGGACCTCAGGTAAAAATAAACACAAGGGCAGCTAGGTGGCACAGTGGATAAAGCATCGGCCCTGGAGTCAGGAGGACCTGAGTTCAAATATGGCCTCAGACACATAACACTCACTAGCTGTGTGACTCTGGGCAAGTCACTTAACCCCAATTGCCTCACCAAAAATAAATAAATATATAAATGAATGAACAAATGAATAAATAAATAGATAGATAGATAAATGAATGATTGAATGAATAAATAGATAAATAAATAAAATAAAAATAAAAATAAACACAAGTGGTGGCCTAGGAGGTATATGCCAAAGGGGGACCTAGTCAGAGCTTAGCAACAGAGCCCCTTGAAGGAAGGCTCTAGTCTTGGCTGCTCCCCTAAGGAGTGGCAAGGCCTGTCCTCTCCATTCAGGAATATGACTCAAGCACAGTGTCCCCTTCTATCCCCGGCAGAGACACTGAGATTGCTGAGATGAGCAAAGCAAGAAAAATACCAAATAGCATAAGAAAATTTCTTGGACTGAGAGATGTCCAGGGGATAAGCCCCCAGAAAGAGAGCAACTTCACAAAAAATTCAATCAAAACCTTGTAGAAAAAAATGTCCTGATTAAAAATGGTGTACATGAATATATGGAAGATATGAAACAAGATATAAAATAGAATAGCTATGGAGGAAAGAATGGTGAGAAAAATTTATACTTAGAAAGGATGGTGGAAAACCTCATCCAAGAAATGAATGTCATGAAATTAAATTGGAACAAACAGAAAATAATTACTAAGTGAGACAAGAAATATTAAAACAAAACCATAAAAACCCAGAAGAAAATATAAGAACTATAATGTCAAAAACAACTGAGGTACAAAACAGATCAGGGAGAGATAATCTGAGAATAATCAGACTATCTGAAAATCATAATCAAATTATTAAAAAGCTAAGATACTATATTCCAAAAAAATTATAAAGAAAACTGGAAATGAGGACTCTTAGGACTCTTAAAACCAGAGGACAAAGTGAAAATAGAAAAAAAAATGCACTAATCATCTCATGAAAGAAACTGCAAAATGAAAACTCTCAGGATCATCATTGCTAAAATCTGGAGCTTCCAAGTTGAAGAAAAAAGCCCAAAAGAAAGAGTTTAAATAGGAACCACAGCAAGAATCACACAAGATTTGGCATCAGCCAACATGAAGGAGAGGAGAGTTAAAAATCCAATATTTCAAAAGGTCAAATACAACAGTTTAAAACCAATATTAATCTATTTGGCAAAACTAAGTATAATCCTACAGGAGAAAAAAAACCAGATCTTAATGAAATTAAACAAATGTGTATATCTTTCTTTTTTAATCTTGGCTTCTTCATTTACATTTCAAAATGTCTACTCTGATCTAACCTTTTTATCAAGAACACTTGAAAATTCTTTAATTGGAAGGGGATAAGTAGAGATGAATTGTTTACATGAAATAGGGAAATAAGAAGCATTTCTAGTACAATATTGAATATTAATGGTGAAAATGAATATCCTTATTTCACCTCTGATCTTATTGAAAGACTTTCAGTTTATCTCCATTACAGATAATGTTTGCTCTTGGTTTTAGACAGATACTACTTATCATTTTAAGAAAAGTTCTATTTATTTCTATGCTTTCTAGTGTTTTAAATAGGAATTCATGTTGTATTTCATCAAAAGCTTTTTTCTGCATGTATTGATATAATCATGTTATTTTTGTTGTTTTTATTATTGATGTGGATAGTTTTACTTATAGTTTATAGTTTTTCTCCTCTTGAACTAATCGTGTATTCATGGTATAAATCTCAGCTGATTTGTAATATACTGTATTGATATAGTTTTCTTGCAAATATCTACTTTAAAATTGTTGCATCAATATTCATTAGGGAAATTGGTTTATAGTTTTTTTTCTTTCTGTTTTTGCTCTCCCTGGCTTGGGTATCAGCACCACATTTGTGTTGTAAAAGGAATTTCGTAGGAATGGCTGGCATGGTGTTCACTGCCCAACAATTCCAGGAGAAATGCCAGGAGCAGAACAGAGGTCTGTACATAATGTTCATCTGCCTGACCAAGGCCTTTGATACTGTCATTTGTGAGGTCTTGTGGAAAATCATGGGGAAATTTGGTTGCCCAAAGTTCATCAGTATTGTATGCCAATTTCATGGTGACTTGCTTGCATGGGTTCTGGATGAAGGACAATGTTTTCATGCTTTCCCAGTCACTAACAGAGTAAAGCAGGGCTATGTGCTTGCTCCCATGCTTTTTAGCATGTTTTCAGCAGTGTTGTTGGATGCCTTCAAGAAGGATGAAAACAGCATCAAGGTCAGCTACTGCACTGATGGTAGACTATTTAACTTGAAAAAGTTGCAAGCCAAGACCAAAGTGGAGCGAGAGTTGGTGTACAACCGTTTGTTCACTGTTGATTGAGCACTCAGTGCAGCTTCTAAGGCTGAGATACAGAAGAATATCGGTCAATTTTCTGCTGCTTGTGCTAATTTTGGTCTGACAATCATTACCAAGAAAACAGATATCCTCCGCCAGCCAGCCCCACACCATTCATATGTGGAACCATCGGTCATAGTAAATGCAGAAACTTTGAATGCTGTGGATAAGTTCCCAGTATACGGCAGCATACTTTCCAGGGATGTACGCATAGATGATGAAGTTGATGCACACATTGCCAGAGCTAGCCAAGAATTTGAGAGGCTCTGAAGGAAAGTGTAGGAGAGACGAAGTAGTGGACTGACTACCAAACTTAAGGTCTACAGAGCCATTGTGTTGACTTTATTGTATGTCTGTGAAGTTTGGACAGTCTATCAGCGCCACACCAGAAAACTGAATCACTTCCACTTGAATTGTCTTAGGAAGATTCTGAAAATTACCTGGCAAGATAAGGTACCAGACACTGAGGTCCTTTCTCGAGCTTAACTGCCAAGCATTCAAACTCTATTATGGAGACTGCAACTTCAATGGGCTGGCCACATAGCCTGAATGCCAAACATACAACTACCTAAAAAGACTATTTTACAAAGAATTTGCACAAGACAAGCACTCACATGGAGGTCAGAAGAAGTGGTACAAGGACACTCTCAAGGTCTCTCTGAAGAACTTTAGTATCAATTGTGAAACATGGGAGGTGCTGCACAGGATTGCCCGGCATGGCGTACCTACATCAAAGAAGACATTATAATCCATGAGCAAAGCAGAATCTCAGTAGCATAAAGGAGATGCGAGCTGCACAAATCCAGAGACATCTCCATCCTAAATGTTCTCATAGACTATTTGTGTCCAACTTGTGCTAGAGCCTTCTGAACTCGTATTGGACTGATCAGCTGTAGCTGAATACGCTGTACTTTGACCCCAGCATTGTGATGCCCTTGGTTCTCTTTGAAAATGAAGGATGAACAACAGACAGTCCCTAACTGAAGTATATAATCCTTCCAGTAATACAGTGGACCACTGGGCCTTACCGTCTGGCCTGCAACTTCACTCAAAAGATCCTTGGTCCTTACTCTTTGTGATGCCATTGAACCCTCTTATCTGTGCTGTCTTCTTCAATTAGAATCTAACTTCCTTTGAGCACAGATGTTGTCTCTAGTCTCTATTTGCATCCCCAGTACTTAGAACGGTGTTTGGTACATAGTGAACCCTTAATAAATTTCTTTTTTTTTTCTCCCCCCCCCTTCTTCTCTTCCTTCCTTCCTTTTCTCCCTCCCTCTTTCTCTTTCTTTCTTTCTCCCTCCCTCCCTCTTCCTTCTTCCCTCCCTCTTTCTCTCTCTCTGTCTCTGTCTCTCCTCTTTGCTTTCACATTTAGTTCTGCTTGCCCCAGCACCAAAATTACTAATTAAATCTCTGAATTTAGGAGATTGAGAGAATTGGGAGACTGTCTCTATCTCTTGCCTTAATGTGGGGCTTAGATCTGTATAGTCTACGTTAAGTCACCATATTTTCAGGTTAGCATTCCATTAGAACTCATCCTATATAATTTGTTTGGAAGAGTGGTAAAAGCTCAGTGTCACAGGTACATATGGTAACATCAAATTTTCATTAAGTAGCTGCTCTCTAGGTCTCTGGATATGTAGAGAATGAATCATTTCTAGTCTTGTGGCATAGGTTCATAGATTTATAAGACCCAGGAAAGGGGAGGAGGAAAAAAATTAGTATTATTAATGGCAGTTGACCTGGCCACTTCCAGCAGGCTAGTCACCCTGGTAGCAGGGATACAGCAATTATCTATATCAGAGGTGTCAAACTCAAAGCCCACAGGTCCCATGTGGCCTACAAAACTCTGGAATATAGCTTTAACCAGATTAAAATGAAATGGAGAAATGTTTAACAAAATAAATAAAAGTGGGATGAAACATAGATAATACTCATTTGTAATTTTCTAAGTCAATATGCAGCCTTCAAGATCATTTCTGTTTCAGTTTGACACCACTCATTAGTTATCATTAGGGAGGGTTCTTGCTGGTCTAGGGTGGTTCTATGGACAGCCAGGACAGTTGTTCTCACTCTGACACTGTCGTGGGGAAGGAAGCCATCAGTGTTTTCAGTTCATTTATGGTGAGCATCACTGATTATTGAACTCTTAATATGTTGGCATCTAGCACCTTCACAGGTTTTACTCCAAACCCAGGAGATTCGGGCCAACTCAGTAACAGAGAGCTATCAAGATACCAGACATGGAATCAGGGCTCTCACGTGGGATGATCTCAACAATTCAATTTTTCAGAGATCATATAAATGAGCAGAACAGGAAAAGACCTTAAAACTCATCTAATCCTGACTTTTCATGTTACAGGGTCTAGGGTGAGATAGTACTCAAGGTCACACAATTAATTCATGACAGAGCTAGGACTAGAAGCCTAGAAGCCACTTTTCCTGACTCTCAGGCCAGTACTCTCTCCATTCCAATATATTACCTCACCTACTCTTTAGTGGTTTTGGATCCATGATATCCTATAGGACTGATCTTCAGCAAAACTGCAAGATCTCTGAAGTCTGGCTTTGAGATCTCCAGATGGTTGTCTTTTCTGGATCCTTCTATAGGAGAGAGTAATGCTTAACTCCTTGGCATTAATACAGTAGTCATTTCTAGGCAGGCAACCTTACCACCACCTATCCCATTGCATCCCATGGCAGAGAGGTGTTGGGCCAACACTCACCAGTGAGCACTGGAAACGTGAAAATATAATTGAAAAAATATTTAACAAAATAAGTAAAAATAAAATAAGACAGATAATGTTAATATGTGATTTTCTAAGTCAATATGTCCCTGCAGAGATTTCCATTTCAGTGGCCTCCTGATTCTATTTGAGTTCAATATACCATTGCAGCAGGGCACTGCTGCCTACAGTCATGTACCGTACCAACCTGAGATGGTATCTTACTTCTATTCTTTCACCCCTTCTATTGCTATACTCCTTTTTCCTCCCCTGCCACTGCCAACTTTTACATTTCTAACTTTATTTTATATCACTTTCCTTTCTTTACTCTTGTTCCAGTGCAATGGGGAACCTACAGCCTTGAGGCCACATGTGGTCCTCTAGGTCCTCAAGGGTGGCCCTTTGACTGAGTCCAAGTTTTATATAACAAATTTTTTTATTAAGGGGTATGTTAAGTGGGGAATTTAGACAAACCTTTTATTTTTATCTGATAACACAAGGCATAACGAAATAATAGCTTACCCATGTGTGAGCTTTATATATGTGTAAAAAATTTCACTGGACTTTTTATTTCATTTAATTTCATCCCATTGAAGAGACTCCTTCTACTCATTCAGATTGGCAAATGTTCTGTAACTCACAGTTTCAGAGAGCTGATTAAGGGCGCTGATTGGCTGATTGATTTCCCTGATTCATGTAGCTGGTGGCAGAACCTGAAACTAAGTTTTACTCACTCTGCTGTGGCTGGCTGCCCATTCTCCATGAAACCTCTCTAACGCGATATCTGTGTGTGTCTATACAAAGCTCTATCTATACATGTAGATGTATGTATTTGCTTTGGAGTCCTTTTTGGGTTAGAAAAGAAATCATTTTAAAATGGAAGAAGAAAAATGTAGACAAAAATATTTTTTAAAATGCAGACAGAGCAGAGTATCACAGGAGGGTGAGATTCTTTTAGGCATTATTACAGTAGAGACTAATTTATCTTCTCTCTACCTTAGAGAAGGGCTCAACACACAAAGAACACAAATACACAGGCTTCTGTGTAATTGTTCATCCTCTGCCAAAAGAATAAATTTGGGTTAGGACATAATGGTGGGATGATTAATCATTCTATTGTTTCTGATAAGACAAACAAGAGGTAGAAACCCTGCTCCTGTGTGTCTGAGATGCTACCAGCAGGTGGCGCTCTGTCCCCACTTAGGGAGCTCCACTTAGGCAATCGGGGTAGAGGATGATGCAGCTGGTCCAATATAAGTGTACTCTCCTCTGGGGTGTTTGGGCTCCCTGGGGGTGTCCACAGGGTCCAAACTGGGTTTGCTGCATCTCCCACACTCAGATTTGAGGGAATCCTGTTGGTGTAGCACTGAGAGAGTTTCAGCCAAGACTACTGCAATTTACGGAAATGAGAGCAATATTCTGCCTTGGGACATTGTGGGAGAAAGGCCACCTTTGAAAAGGCAGTGTGGGACTGACCTTAGAGTCAGGAAGGACTGGGTTCAAGACCTATCTCTGAAACATACTGGCTGTGTGACCCTGGTGCTCCCAGCCAGCTCTCTAAGTTCACGTTACACTTCTAAACAAGTAGAAATTTCTGCACTACACTGATGAAATTACAAGTCCAGACAAAATCTTTATAACTAGAAAGGAACTTCTATATCATGGGGCCTAATACCTTCCTTTTGACAGATGAGGAAACTGAGGCCCAGGAAAGCTTAGAAGTCATTATATAAAATCTCAGATGTGGAAGAAACCTCAGGTGAGATAGATCAACCCAACCTGAATATACCCAACAAATGGTCATCCTGCCTTGGCTTGCAGACTCCCAGAGAAGAAAACCCCAATAAGGCAGCCCATGCTGCTTTTAAATACTTCTAATTATAAAGTTATTCTTTACTCGGAGGTCAACTTCTTCTCTTTGTTCATAGTTCTTCACTCTGGAGCCAAGCAGAATAAGTCTAACTTCTCCCCCAAGAGTCAGCCTTCCAAATATTTGAAGACAACTATCAGCTCCTCTGTAAGTTTTCTTTAGGTTAATATCCTTAATTCTTTCAACTAGTTCTTATGTGGATACTATTTCATGACCTTTGGCCATCCTGGTCACCCTCCTAGGAAAGTTTGTCAATGTTCTTCCTAAAATGGGTTGCCCAGAATTCAACAGAATGCACTGATGTGGTCAGAGCACCTCCTTATTCCTAGATACCAACATAGGCAAACATCACAATGGCTTTTTTTTTTCCTTGTCATATCACATTTAATTGAGCTTGCAATCCACTGGGACACCCAGATCATTTTCAGATAAATGGCTATCTGACCATATCTCTCTCCTTCACAATCTTGTATTAGTGAAGTTGATTTTTTTAACCCAATTCTCTTTTTTTTTTGGCTAGGCAATGGGGTTAAGTGACTTGTCCAGGGTCACGCAGCTAGTGTTATATGTCTGCAGCCAGATTTGAACTCAGGTCCTCCTGTATCCAGGGCCAGTGCTCTATCCTCTGTGCCACCTAGGTGCCCCTTTTTAACCCAATTCTAAGACCTTACATTTATCACTGTCAAATTTCATCTTTGTAGATTCAGCCAAGACTTTTATGGGTCTTCCTTATCAACCAATAGGTTTTCTCCTTCCCAGTTTTTTGTTATTTGGAAACCTGAAAACCATAAGACTTTTGCTCCCATCTAAGTCATTAGTAAGAATATGAAGCAGCACACAGTATTAAGCTCAGAGCCCTGGGGCCCTCCACAGGGACCTTGACCCAAAGTTGTTATTAAACCAATAATGTCTACTTTCTGGATCTGGTCATTCAGTCACTTTTGAATCCATCTAATTCTGCCCACCTCCTTCCCTCTAGTCCATGAGAATAGCTCGAGAGACTTCGTCAAATGCTTTGTTAAAATCTAATTGAACTATGTTACCAGCATTCCCCTGAGTAATTTGTCTGAAACGGAATTGAGGTTAGTGCAACATGATCAGTTCTTGGTAAATAAGGCTGGCTTTTGATGTTTACTACTGTTTTTTAGAGGGGTGGCTAAGTGTTATAGTAGATAGAGCACCAGCCCTGGAGTAAGGAAGACTCATCTTCCATCTTCTTGAGTTCAAATCTGACCTCAGACACTTACTACCTGTGTGATCCTGGGCAAGTCACTTAACCCTATTTGCCTCAGTTTCCTCATCTGTCAAAATTGGAATTGGAAGAAGGAAATGCAAACCCTCCAGTATCTTTGCCAGGAAAACCCCAAATGGGGTCATAAAGAGTCAGACATAATGAAACAACAGCATCGCTTTTTTCTAACCATCCCTTTAGCAAGATGTTATATAAATTTTCCAGGAGTTAAAGTTAAGCTCACAGGCTTACAATTTGCAAACTCTGTTCTATTCCATTTTTAGAAAATTGGGATAAGATTTGCCCTTTGCCATCATGGCACAGTAGAAAGAGTAAAGGCTCTTGAGTCAGAGGATTTGATTTCAAATCCAGCCTCAATGCTACTTTCAGCAACTGGCTTTTCCAGGGCCCCCTAGCTGCTACTACTGTCTTCCTTTCTAAGGTCACTCTCTATCTACTCTGTATTTTGTATGTGCATGTTATCTCCCCCAAAAGAATGTAAGCTCTCAGAGGACAGGGGCTATTTGTGATTTTTCTTTAGATCCTCAACACTTAGCACAAGGTCTTGAAAACAGTAAGTGGTTAATTTATTGATTGATTGATGCTTATGACTTATGTGACCTTAGGCAAGTCACTTAAATCTCCCCCTCTCCCCCACCAGTTCTGGCATATATAAATGAGAGAGTTAGACTAAATGGTCTCTAAGATATCTTCCAGTTCCTCTGACCCTTCACTATTGCTCCAGGTTTTCCAAGATCTTTCAAAGGTCACCGGCATCTGGGCCAAGTGATCTAGACTCATCAAGAATAAGTAGGTGCTGGAAACCTACATGAAGCAGATGACTGTCCCTACTGCCCAGCCTCCCTTCCTCATGAGCTGTGTTCTGTCTCCTCTTTCTGTACCACACTCTGTTTCATAGACATTTCCTTTTCTTTTGATGTTTTTCTAACCTAGCCCTCAACATTAATGTATAAATAAATTTTGGGTTTTTTTTTAATGGGTGCTCTCTTACTATCTTCTGTTTCATCATGAGTATAATAATAATAATAATAAATAATATTTATATATCACCTACCAGGGGCCAGGCACTGAGCTAAGTACTTCATAAATGTTATCTCATTTGATCCTCATAACAACTCAGCAAGGCAGATACTGTTATTAGCCCATTTTATAGTTGAGGAAATTGAGGTAGACAGAGGTTAAGTGACTTACCCAAGGTTACACAGTAAGTGTCTGAGGCTGGATCTGAATGCAGGTCTTAACTCCAGGTGTAGTGCTCTATCCATTGCTCTACCTGGCTGTCTCTCTCAGCTCTCAGTAGCCATTTTTGTTCTATACTCTCCAGTTAAAAGATCTCCTCTGCAGAGAAGCTAAGTAAACTAAGAGTTGCATAGCTCTGCCTTCTCAACTATAACACACAGTAATAGGTAATCATCATTGTGAGACACAGTAGTCTCTCTCCCTAACTTTACCAGGTCACCTAGGTCCTTGCCTCTGGGGCCTTTGCCAAGAGAAATTAAGAAGCTTCTCAAGGAGGCTCATATTTCTTCTCTCCGGGCCTCATCTAATATCCCACTGTCTGGAGAGAGTAAGGAATGTGTATTCTGATATGGACACACACCAATAAGGGCTAGAATTACTCAAGATGCCTTGAAGCCTGTGCCTCACTTCTCATGCTCGGCCCCTTTGCTTCATGGTAGAATAGGACAAGGGAGCTAGATGAAATTTGGGGGAAATTGTATCAAGGCCACCCTACCAAGACATTTAACAACTCGGAAGTAATGCCATAGATCAGTCAGTAATGGGGCTGTATGACGTAATAGACGTACAGAGCATTGGTTTTGGGCTCCAACTCAGAAAAACTTGGGTTTGAGTCCTTAGCTGAGTGACCATGGGGAATTTGCTTCAATTCTCATAGCCTCAGTTTCCTCATCTATAAAATGGGGCTAGTAGCACTTGTTGCATCTACCACCCAGGAGTATTATGAGGCCTAAATAACAATCTACGTTTGACAATTACATAAAGTGTTTCACAAACAAAGAGCCATACATATGACAGTTATCATCAATAAAGTTGGAAGGAACTATGGAATGTAGACTATTTGAGCTTGGAAGGACTTTAGAAATCATTTTGTCCTCACGGGATTGATCGAAAACAGCATTTTTCACATCTTAAAGCACTAAACATTATTTTAACAATATAATTATCACAGGCAGCTAGGTTGTGCAGTGGATAGAGCACTAGCCCTGAAGTCAGGAGGACCTGAGTTCAAATCTGGCCTCAGATCAAACACTTGACACTTATTAGCTGAGTGACCCTGGGCAAGTCACTTTACCCCAATTGCCTTAAAAAAAAAAAAAAAACCAATACAATTATCATGACTACTTTTCCTAGGGAATAGTATCACAGGATTTCAACTCAGAAGAGTCTCATGAAGACAAAGAGGCATCATGGAATTGTGGATAAAGGTACTAGACTTGGAGTCAAGAGGATCCGGGTTCGAATCTTACCTCTGATGCTTGCTGTTGGGACCACGGTCAAGCCACCAATCCTCTAGGGATCTACCATACCTAGCTCACAGGGTTGTTGTGGTGAGACTTAAATCAGGTAATGGAGGCTAAAAATGTTCTGCAAACCCTAAAGTTCTGTGTAAATGACAGTTGTTACAAGCAGTAGCAGCAGCAGCAATGCTGGAATGCATTACCAAATGTCAAATGTTAGAACTTAAAAAGACATCAGAGGTCATTCAGTCCGACAATCTCCTTATGTTACGGGTGAAGGGTACGATGAACGGCAAGGGTAGCCTTAGGAAAAATAAATCCAAAAAGTGTACTCGGAGGGGTGCGTGTGGAGCTGTGTACTTTTTACTGGGGTGCGGAATTATGGAGGAATTGAAAAAGAAGTCGGGTCCCTAACTGTAAGAGAGAGGCTTTGTATAATGTTGAGCTGTACAACTGAGAGCTGTTATCATAATTCTTTTTATAAACTCTATTGAAAAGTAGCATCAAAGATCTGGCAGATAGAATCCTCCCCTTCTCCCCGATCAATCAACAAGTATCTACTGAATGCCAACTATGTTCCAGGGACTGTGCTAGGTGCTGGCATGATATACAGAAAGTAGACCCTAGGGAATTTGAGAGGGGGTAGAAGTGGAGGGAAGGACTTTTCATCAAGATGAAAAGCCCAGTCATCGCTGTCTTCCTAGGAACATCCTAGCCGACCTCAGAGAAGTTTATCGAACAGAAGATGGTTTTTGTTTTTTTCTTTTTGCCAAATTCATGAGACCATCTCTTGAGGAGTGTGTGTGTGTGTGTGTGTGTGTGTGTGTGTGTGTGTGTGTGTGTGAGAGAGAGAGAGAGAGAGAGAGAGAGAGAGAAACACAGTCAAAGAGAGAGATAGAGAGACAGAGAGAGACAGAGGCAGAGACAGACAGAGATAGACACAGAGAAAGAGGCAGAGATAGAGAGAAAGAGAGAGACGCAGAGAGATACAGAAAGAGAAATTTTGAACTCAGGCCAAGGAAATCACAGATCTTTAGAAATACTGATGTTAGTTCCAGCACCTCCCTCATCCACTGTCTCCCTTGATCATTGCCCAGCTACCTACGGGAAGCCACTTGCCTCAAATTCCTAGCAATACAAGGCAAAGGCAGTGCTGTGTGAGGCAGGCAGGTTTCCAGGGCTGGGGCAGGGATCTCAGGATCATAGATTAAGCACTGGAAGCCATCTAGTCATGGGATCACAGACCCATAGTGACAGAGGCAGGATTCCAACATGGATCCTTTGACCACAAAGACAGAGCCCTTTCCACTACACTGTGCTTCCTCTCACACCTATCCACAGTCTCCCAAGACTCGACCTGTTAGTCCCCTTCACCAATGTTTGCCTCCCAGCACCTCCATGACATCACCTCCAGGAGATCAAGTGGGATTGGGTAAGACTAGAGGCAAAAGAGCTTACTCCAAGTAAGAGCAGGGAGGTGAGCAGGGCTAGTTCTTTTCCTTTGAGCTAAACTTCGCTGTGTGAGGGTGAAGGATGACGGGTGGGCAACATGAGTTTTCCACTAGAATACTCTTGATGTCAGAAGAAATCGAGGTAGGCCTTTACCATGTACGTGGGTCCCCTTTATGAGAGAACATGGAGTCACACAGGATGGACAGGCAGAGGGGGTTACAATCTACATCGCTGTGGGGATCATCCAAATGGATGAAAGCTTGGATCCATTTGAGTAGTAAGGAAATCCTTCTACCTTATGCCCAGAGCCTTGAATGCCTCCAGCTGTACTTTCTCTGCCCCTTGGATTGTGCTAAAGTAGTGGAGTGTAAACTGGTTTCTAGTTGTAAAAAAGCCTTTCTCAGGAGTCCAATTTGACCAAATGATGATCCTAATCAGCACCCTCCTGAATTCCCTTCTCTGACCCATTTCACAAAGCTGTGTCTAGGATAACTATCCCAATGGGGCTTATGCTCCAATCCGTCTTTTTCCTTTCCCTCTCATTCTTCAGTCTTCCTTTCCTTCCTTTCATCCAATAGTTAACTCTTCTACGTGGAGATGCTGCTTCTCTTTTGACTTCTTTTCTTCATATATAACCTGATTAAAGGACTTCCATTATTCCAGCATATATTCTGGGCTCTGGTCTGCGCTCCATTACACACCCTCTATAGTGGATTTTCATGAAATTTAAATGACAAAGGCAGAACACTGATGTCATCTCTCCTCTTTAAAACTACACCCTTAAAATTCTTTCCCATTGGAAAAGATTGGCCTATCCCTGCTTGAGCAGTTTCTCTGCCTGTGTACGAGGGCTGTTTGTTAAGAGGCAATGGAGGCCAAGTGAGGTGTGCACTTGTATCTTGGCCTAAATTTACACCTATGGTCCCCACACAGAGGGTGAATTTGCTCAGAAGGCATGGGTTAGGTCGAGACTTGCCAACATGGGCTATTTCCAGTCTCCTGGGTAACCTCAACTATCTCTGTTCCTCCAATCCGCAGCAGGGAACTCCTACTAATGCTGCAGAGTAAACAAAAGGAAAAAATGTTGCCCCCTGCCCCTGTCCCTGCCCCAGCCCTGGAAACCTGCCTGCTTCACACAGCACTGCCTTTGCCTTGTATTGCTAGGAATTTGAGGCAAGTGGCTTCCCCTATACAGAGCTCAGTCTCATATACTATGTGCATGCTGCTTCACACATAGTAAGGACTTAATAAATGCTAGCTGACTGACTAGCTGTAAGGTGGGGATAAGATGCCAGCATTGCCTACTTTGCGGGACTTATAAGGATCAAATGGAATAGTGAGTGTAAGAGCAATATTGTTTTAAGAATAGCTTTGAACGAATAAGGCATTTTGACTATTATAATACCCAAATTAACTATAAAGGACATATGAAGGAAGACACTATCTGCATCCAGAGAAAGAACTGATAAATAGAATTATGTATAGAATAATTTTACATATATATATATATATATATATATACACATACATGTACCTATTTGTGTCTAATGGTAGCCATGTCTAGGGCAGGGGGCAGGAAGAAAGAAAAAAAAAGGAAAAAAAAGAAAAATGAAAAAAAGAAATTTGCATGACAACTTTATTATAGGTTTAAAATGAAAAGCAAGTTGTGCATGGTGGATTTGTGGTTTCTTGTGCAATCATCTTATTTGTTGTGCTATGTTGTGGAAGTGTTTTTGTTCCATGAATTAAGAATAAAATAAATTTTTTGGAAAGAAATACTGAGTGTTAAGTCACTTTGTAAACATTGTGTAAATAGGTATTTTGAGAGTACAAAACAAAAAGCATACCTTTCCATCTGTTAAATGAGGGGACTGGACTAAAAACTGTTTAAAAGCTCCAAAGCTTCC
Source organism: Vombatus ursinus (assembly GCF_900497805.2). Classification (NCBI taxonomy): domain Eukaryota; kingdom Metazoa; phylum Chordata; class Mammalia; order Diprotodontia; family Vombatidae; genus Vombatus; species Vombatus ursinus. Next base: position 22,145,979 of record NW_020947062.1, read on the forward strand.
AGCTCTAAATCTCATGATCAACGCTAATTCACTGTGTAACTTTGGACAAATCCCTTCTCTCTTGGCATCTATTTTCCCATCTGTAAAATGGTTAATGGACCACATGATCTCTAAGACCTCTTCTAGCTCTAAAACCTAAAGTGTGTGACCTTGGACAGATGCTTTTCCCTCTCTGGGACTCAGTTTCCCCATCTGTGAAACAAAGAAACTGAACTAAATGATATCTCATTCCCTACCTAGCTCCAAGTCTCATGATTAGCACTAACTCACTGTGAGAGCTTGGACAAACTCCTTTCCCTCTCTTGGCTTCGGGTAAACCCTCTGTAAAATAAAGGAACTATACTAGATGATGTCCAGAGGCTTTTCTAGCTCTCTCTCATGTTCTGAGTTCTATATGTGACCCTATTATTCACCTATTTGACGGTCTACCTTTTTAGTGTTTGAATGGGGCTAACTCTTTGGTAAAGCAAATGTTTTGTATCCTGAAGCACCTGTGCAATGATTCCTAGGTAGGTATGAATCTGCCATGATAGCCAACAATTAGAGATTTAAAGTTTTCTACATCCCTTATACACCTATACATTATTGTTTTTGTATTTTTTTTAGGCAATTGGGGTTAAGTGACTTGCCCAGGGTCACACAGCTAGTAGTGTGAAGTGTTTGGTCTGAGGTCAAATTTGAACTCAGGTCCTCCTGACTTCAGGGCTAGTGCTCTATCCACTGCGCCACCTAGCTGCCCTGACACCTATACATTATTTCATTTGAGCCTTACAATAACCCTGCGAGGAAGGTGCTACTGTCTCTATTTTATAGATGTAGACACTGAGGCTGAGGGGCTAAATGTGTTGTCCAGGGTCACACAGCTATTAAAGCTAAAGCAGGATTTGAACCCAGGCCTTCAAGCCTAGAATTCTAGGCAATATGCCAGGCTGCCTTTAAATAATAACAATTGCCACTTAAATTGGGCTTTAAAATACTTTCTAGACATTATCTCCTTTGAATTTTCCAACATCCCTGTGAGGTAGATGCTATAGATATCATAATCTTCATTTTACAGGTGAGGAAACTAAAGCTAATAGACATTAAGTGACTCCATGATCACATTGCTTGTAAATGTAAAAGGTATAATTTAAACTTTGGTACACCTAACTCCAAATCTAATAATCTATCTACCACACCACACTGCCTCTAGGGAGAAGGGGGAAAAAAAGCTAATGTGAAAATTGAATTCCCCACCCAGTCTTGATTGTATGCACAGGATAGATAGATGGATAGATAGATGGATGAATGGATAGACAGACAGGGAGATAGATAGATAGATAGATAGATAGATTCATTATGCCAATATGTGAGTTATCCCAATTGAATGTAACCTCTTTGAGGGTAGCAACTATTTGTTTTTTGCCATTGTATACACAGTGCTTAGCACAGTGCCTTGTCCAGAGTAAGTGTTGGCAATTGCTGTTGTAATCTACTTTATGGATTACTGGTGGCAAATTTTCAATCCCAGATCTCTTCACACTCTGCCTAAAATCACTTTCTCCCTGATACATCGGGCACACTACTGCCAATTATTATTAATTTTTTTTTGGTAGAGAGAGATGGGACTGGAACAGGCGTGGGAAACCTGCGGCCTCAAAGTCACATGTGGCCCTCTAGGTCCTCAAGTACAGCCCTTTGGCTGAATCCAAACTTCACAGGACAAATCCCCTTAATAAAAGGATTTGTTCTGTAAAACTTGGACTCAGTCAAAAGGCTGCACCCAAGGAAGGCCAGATACGGTTTTGAGACCGCAGGTTCCCCACCCGTCCCCGGATCTTTAATTCCATCGGTATAGGAATTCTCAATGAGGAAACTCCCTCTACCAAGGCAAAACAGCTTCTGCTCTGGACTTTGGAGACTTAGAAAGTTGCGTGACGCACTGAGAGACTATATGACTTATCTACTACATTCAGTCTGCAAGACTTGAACCCCAAAATTCCTGACTTCGAGGTTAGATGTCTATCCACCATGCCAGGCTACCAGATTAATCTCCCTAAAATGCCATTTTTCATTTTATCATTCCCCTCCTCTGACTTTCTGGACCTCAATACTATGTCCCTGCACAGGTACCTTCCTTCTCTGACCTACACCCCAGCTTTTCAACTTCTTTTTGTGTGTTGTGCTTTTCCATTAGAATATAAGTTCTTTGAAGGTGGGGACAATCTTTCTTTTAGCCCACGACTAAGCTTTGTAGGTTACCTACAATTAGTGGGCAAGACATGGATTAAGAGAACCAGTAATGGAGCCTGAAGTTAAATAGGAAGGAGGAGAACCAAGAGAAAGCAGTCATGAAAATCCGGAGAAAAGAGACTGTCTAGGAGGATAAAGTGGTCATCATTATCAAATGCCACAGAGAAGTCAAGTAGGGCATTAAGAAAAAAAATTAGTAATTAAAAGATCATTGTATAGGAGTATAGGAGGATAACAGGCCTGGTAGCTTCTAGCGAGGGTTTTTTAAGGATGAAGGAGAGTTGCCTCTGCTCCTCGTGAACACTGAATAGCAGACAATACTTCTCCAAGACTGTGGGACCATAGTCTAAAGTGACTTCTTCACCTGGGGCTGAGGTCAGGATCAAAGCCAGGAGGAGATAAAGGCAGAAGACAAATAGTGGGTTTCTGTCAGCAAGCTAGGTCATCCAGTCAAGGGCATAAAGACCAAGTCCTTGGAGGAAAGCTATCTTTTCTCTCTTCCTATTAAGGAGTCTGAGATCATAGAGTTCTTCCTAAAACCCTCATTGGATGGAAGAGGAGGTTTTGAAGATCATTTCTATTCAGAAGCAGACTAAAAGCTGGTGGGCATATGAGATTCAGGGCTTTTGTGACCATTGCAAGCTATCACAACAATGTTGATCTCCATGTCAAGTGCTCCAAGGAAAGTAGCTACAGCTACTGATGGTACTATCCCCAGTCAAGCTGTCCATCATTCCTGTGAGGTGTGGCTCCAGGGGAAGATTGGCAAACCCCAAAGAATGCCCTGCAAGGTCACTGAGAATTGTGGATCAGTCATGGCATACTTGATTTCTGCCCTTAGAGGTACTTGGCACTATCTCAGCTCTAGTGCTAGCCTAATAAGCCACTGATGGTGGATAGAACTAATAACTACTATACTTCTTCTAGGGGACTGATTGACACTCTGAGCAACTTTGCTAAAAACTACCTTTGCTGCCACCTCCAGACCTTATAACTTGACTTATAGCTTGACTTATAGAAAGAAATTGTGTTCACTAAAGCTCCCTATCAGGAATTCACCAACAATCTTCTTTTCATTTTTTAAAAAAAAATTTTAATTTTTTAACATTCACTTTAAAAGTTTTTTAAGTTCCAAATTCTTTCTTTCCCTCTGGCCCCTCTCCCTTGTAATTGAGAAGGTGGGCAACATGATACCAATTATACATGATTCACCAATTATCTTGTAAAGATTCATGCTTGAATGTCTGTCTAAAGAACTCAGGAAGCTGCTATGCCTACCACAAAAATAGTTTTGTATTAATAAAGAATGAGTTATGACTAATTTAAAAAAAAAGATTGAAGAGAATTGAACCTCTTAGTGGGCAGCATAGAAGGATCAATTAGGGAGAGATGGAAGATCAGAGAGAGAACTGGCATGATAGTGGGGGCAATCTGTTGATGAGTGAAAGGAAGTTGATATCAATGGTACCTGCAGAGGGGTTGCCCTTGGCAAGGAGAAGGGATACCTCTTCAGAGATCTAAGGAAAGAAGAAAATAGTGGAGGATGCTGTCAAAGAGACATGAGATAAGGAGAAGGAGAGAAAAGGGACACAGCAAATAACCTCAATTTTTTTGCGGAGTATGAGACAAGGTCCTATGATGAAAAGGTGGAGGGGGGGAGGAGATAGCATGGGTGTTTAAGGAGAAATTAGAGGGTTTAAAATATCCAGTGTGGTGAGATTGTTGTTGTTGTTTGTCCTTCATTCTCAAAGAGGACCATGACATCAGGAAGGTGATGCCATGACTTGCAAGTGAATTGGATTTAAGTGAGGCAGTGATGTACGAAGTCATTAGCCTCACTCTCTCCTCTAGAGTCATATGGGTCCAGTGGTAAGATATAGATCAGGATGATTAGAGATGGCCCCTTGTGAGATAGAGAATTGATTAAGGAGTGTTAGAAAGGTTAACTTGCTTCAGTGAGGGCCCCATTGAGATTAGATGGCACATGATTTCATGATTTCCACCATTCCATTCAGCATCATGTGATTAGGAGTGAATGAAAAATAAGCTAGAGTGATCTAAAATTAGTGTTTGGCAAGGTGTGATCAGCATTAAATTGAGGGATTTGAGAGTAGAGGCTCAAGTAGAGCTGAACTGGTTTCACCAAGGGTTTAAGAATGAGAAGGGAGGAAAGGATAGCCAGAGTAGAGGTAATGGTTTGGGAAAGTACTGAGAGATGGAGGGATTGGAAGCTATGGTGAGGACAAAGAATAGATTTAGGAGGAGATGGCAGAGGAAGAGATGGAAAAATAAAATATGATCAGATAAAGGAATTCCAGGGTTCTTGAATATGAAATGTAAAAAAAAAAAAAAAAAAGGAATGTAAAAGATCAAGGAATGGGGAAGTCAGGGTATTTGAGGGAGAATCACCATATATGTTGAAATCCCCTAGTATGAAGCCAGGAGTAAAAACTATGATCAGGAACTGAACTCATTGAACTATGGCCCTTGGAATCATCAATGTTTACTTTGAAGACCACAACTTCCTAGGCTCCTCCTTCCACATCGGGGTAGCTCTAATTGTGGGGAGGTTTTCCTCATGTGTAACAAGCCTAAATTGGTCTCTTCACAGCTTCTACTCTTTGCTCTTAGCTCTTCATTCTGAGGTCAAGCAGAACGAATCTAATCTCTCTGTCACAAGACAGTCCTTTAAAATAGCTACTTTAAAACAGCAATGATGTCTTCTAAAGTATTTTCTTCTTTAGGTTAAACATCTGAAATGCCTTCAACTGCTTCTGACTGAACTAGTCACTCTCTTCTGGATGTCTTCCATTTTGTCAATGTCTATGCCCCAAAGGGAACATAAATAGCCTATTTTTTGGTCTGACCAGGGCAAAAGATAGTGAAATTATAATGTCCTTACTCACAGATGTACTTTTTGTCTGCTATGTTATATTATTGCCTCATACTGAACTTGTAGTCTAATAAAAATCCTGGATCTTTTTTTTTTCAGATATTCTGTTGTCTATCTTGTTCTTATGAAGTATGTTTTTCAAAACTCAAGTGTAAGACTTTGAATTTATTAATTCATCATCTTCTTAGTTTTCATTCAATCCTCTAGCTTTGAGGATTCTTCGGCATCCTGACCATCTGTTGTGGTTAGCCATTCATCCTAGTTTTATACAATGTACAAATGTGACAATCATGGCAGCTCTGCCTTCAAAAATGTAACATCAGTGACAGTGAAACCATACCATTTGCATTCTGATATCCCAGTCCCTGAGGCAGCTAGGTGGTACGATGTCTAGAATACCAGGCCTGGAGTTAGGAAGACTCAAATGCCTGAGTTCAAATCTGGCTTCAGACATTTACTAGCTGTATGACTCTGGGCAAGTCGCTTAACCCTGTTTCCTTCAGTTTCCCTATCTGAAAAATGAACTGGAGAAAGAAATGGCAAACCACTCCACTGTCTTTCCCAAGAAAACCCCAAATGGGGTCAAGAAGACCCCCACTCTTCAGTCTCATGAAGAATCAAACATGAATTAACAACAACAAAATCCCAGTCCCTGATGCACTTCATGAGAGAGTAGAAATGACACTAAAGAAAAAGATGAACTTTATTCAAATACAAAGAAGTAACAAAGTTTTTAGACTGGTAAAGGACTGATTTTCAAGATATCTTGAAAGAGGGGAGGATATGACACACTTGTAAAACAAAATCATTTTTTTTTTTTACCAAAAAAGGACAAACAAGAAAATGTCAATTACTGCTTTTGACATCATATGTCAATTTTGTGTCTTCCATGATATAAAATGTCAATTCCTACCTTTCCATCTTTACAACACTTTTATGAAAGTAACTTATAGACACATCAGTGGCATCCGTGATGAAAATTTGAGAAGTGAATGAACAGGCTTTCACAAGTGATATTTTATAGCACACATCTTTGCAATCACACAATTGATGGAAAGGTATAGAGATTCTAAGATGTCACTGTGATTATTGAATGCAATGCAGTGTTGTTTAACATGCATTATTTAATTGCATGTAAGAGTAAAAAGATATGTGTAAATGGGCTCCCACCTACCAAATGCCCGTCTATGTTAGAAGGGCAATCATTTGTGTGAATGAACCATTCGTGAAATTAGGAGCAATGATGCATATGTAGCCTCATTTACCAGATCTGATTGCAAACTGTGTTTGAGACTGAGGGGACTTCTCACATGGTGATCAGGCACAGTAAACAGCCCCAGTGTCAGTGCCTCAATAACCCTAGCATCTTCAGAACCAATTTTCCCAGTCTTCATCTTGCTTAGGTTTTTATTTCTGTGACTTGTGTTCTCCAAATTTGTGTTTCTCAAGGATGATGATACACACCTTTTCTCTCCCACAGGCATTTTCCACTCCCTCTCTCAACTCATGTTGAAGAACAGTACTCTTTAAAGAGGCAAAACTTCTCAAATCTTGTCTTGTGCCACTGTCACTAAGTCATGACAATAAAGATTTGGGGGGCATTGGTTGGGGGCCTTTGTTTGGTCTCTTTGTTTCAAGTCTCTCCCCACTCCAATCCATCCTTTACTCAGATGCCAAAATGTTTTTCCCAAAACAGAAGTCTGTGACAGAACCATGTCATTTCCTCTCCTTGCCACTCCAAACTCAATGAACTCCAATGGTTTCCTATTGTCTCCAAGATAAAAATCCTGTTTGACTTTTAAGGTAGCAAGGTGGCACAGTAGATAGAGCAAAGGGCCTAGAGTCAGGAAGATCTTAGTTCAAATCCAGTCTCAAACACTTAATAGCTGTGTGACCTTGGACAGATCACTTAACCTGTTTGCCTCAGTTTCCTTATCCATAAAATGGAGATAAAAATAGCACCTACTTCCCAGGGTCATCATGAGGATCAAATGAGATATTTGTAGTGTTTAGCACAATGTCTGGCAAATAGGAGGCAAGATATATGTGTATGTATGTATGTATGTATACATGTATATATGCTTATTCTCTTTTTTCTCTTAAGGTCTTTCACAACCTGGCCCCTTCCTACCTTTACAATCTGGATCAGAATCTATTTGCTTCAACTGAGGTAAAAACAAACAAACAAACAAACAAAAAACAAACTAGGTATAACAAACATGATTGCAGACAAAGCAAAAGCAAAAATAGATCTAATTAAAAGAGACAATCAGGGAAACTATATTTTGCTAAAAGGTACCACAAACAATAAAGTAATATCAATACTAAACATACACATACCAAATTGCAGAGCGTCCAAATGCTTAAAGAAATAAACAAAACAAATGCAGCAAAAATTGGAAGAAAAGCAAGCAACTGGGAGGAAAATTTTATAGCAAGTTTCTCTGATAGAGGCCTCATTTCTCAAACATATAGGGAACTGAGTCTGTAAAAATATGAGCCATTCTCTAGATGATAAATGGTGAAAGGATATGAACAGGCAGTTTTCAGAAGACATCAAGCTATAAATAGTCATATAAAAATGCTGTAAAGCACTATTGATTAAGGAAATGTAAATTAAATCAACTCTGAGATACCAGCTCACATCTATCTAATATGACACACAAAAAAAGGACAAATGCTGAAGGGGATGTGGAAAAATGGGAAGACTGATGCACTGTTGGTGGAGTTATGAACTGATCCAACCATTCTGGAAAACAATATGGAACTATGTCCAAAGGGCTATAAAATTGTACATACCCTTTGACCCTTTGACTAGATCTCTATCCCAAAGAGATTTTTTTAAAAAGGAAAAGGATCTATTTGTAAAATATATATATATTTATATATTTATAGCAGCTCTTTTTGTAACAGCAAAGAATTGCCTATCTTTTGCGGAATTGCTGAGAAAATTGTGGTATATGATTGTGATGGAGTACTGTTGTGCTGTAAGAAATGATGACCAGGATGTTTTTAGAAAAACTTGTGAATACTTATATGAACTGATACAGAATAAAGTGAGCAGAACCAGGAAATCATTGCACATAGTAACAGCAATATTGTAACACTGATCAACTGTGAAAGACTTAGCTACTCTCATCAATACAACGATCCAAGACAATTCAAAAGAACTCATGATGAAAAGTGCTATCCACCTTCAGAGAGAGGGGGAACTGATGAACTCTGAAAGCAAACCAAAGTACATTTTTTTCACTTTATTTTTTCTTGCCTTTTTTTTCCCCCACTATGGTTGATATGGAGATATGTCTTGCATGACTTCACATGGATAACTGACATATTGCTTGCCTCCTCAATGAGTGGAGGAGAAGCTGTAGAGAGGGAGAGAATTTGGAATTTTGAAAAAAATTTCATGAATGTTAAATATAAATTATATACATATATTTTAAAATGGCTAAGCTCAAATCTCACTTTCTATAAAAGGTCTTTCCTTATCCATTCCACTGCTAGTGCTTTCTTTCCCTTTGAGATTTCCTTCTACTTGTACATGGTACATATCTAGTTATGTACATTTTTTTGCGTGTTGTCTCCCTTATTTGAATCTGAGCTCCTTGAGAGTAAGTGCCAGGTTTTTGCCGCATAATGCCTGTCACATAGTAAGCCCTTAATAAATATTTGTTGAATGAATGACTGACTTCAGAAAACAACTTATGAGTCAATCATGTTTCCCGTTTGTTGGCAAAGAGATGTTGGTTTAGAGGTACAGAATGAAACATACATTTTCAGCTATGGTCAATTATACTAACTTGTCACAAGGAAGGGTTTTTATTTTTCTTCTATGGGAAAAGGGGAGGTTTTGGGAGGATAGTTATAGTGATATTTTTAAAAAGGAGAAAAGTATACCAATGAATCATTTAAAAACTAAACAGAAGAAGGCAAAAGGAAATTCTAAAGGGGATATAGATAAGGAGGATAGTGTTGAAACTACCAGATTAAATTGGAATTGTTTTAAAAAAAAACTTTATCTCACAAAGGCTTACAATTTCATGCACCATTCCCTTTTTTGTTTTTGTTTTTATATTGAAATGTTCATGTTTATTAATGTTTAAGTTCATAGTAAAAATAAATGGCTAAATATGTCTTTAAAATGTTTGTCATACGTGATAAATTTACATAGTACTTTATAGTTCATGAAGCACTTTTCCCACAACATCCCTGTGAAGTGTAAAAAAAGAGGCTCAGAGCTACAAACTGATTTTTGCTCAACCACATAGTTAATGATGAATCTGAGACTCATATGAAGGTGGATTCTAAAACTGATACTAAGGTGTCCTCTCCAAGGTGCTATATATGAATGTGAAATGGTAATGACCACAGACTGTTATCATCTGCTTATTTGGACCAGAAGACTGATGAGTAAGAAGGAATGGCGTGGAGCATTAGGTTATAGCTACCTAAGTGGAAGGGATGGTATCACGGGAACAGTATCTGCCTGATTGCAGGAACCCAGTCTTAGACAAACAGGAAAACTAAGACAAGAGAAAAATCTGACAGTAATCAGAGTTCGCATAAGGTTACACAGTTACACAGTTACACAGTTGGGGTGTGTGTGTGTGAGAAGTCATCAATGAGTAATGAGTGGATACAGTGCTAGACCGGGGATCAGAAGACCTGAGTTCAAGTCTCAACTTTTCCATTAAGTAAGTGTGACAATCTAGGCAATTTGGTTACTTTTCTCTAAATCTGTTACTCCACTGTAAAACTAGGATAATAATTACAACCCCTGCATCACCTTTGTCACAGAGTTGGTCACAGAATCTCAGAGCTGGAAGGGGTCTCTGTAGGCATGTAGGGTCCACTCACATATGGAAAAGAATTAATTCCCTCTATACCATCCCCGACAAGTAGTTACCCAACCTTTGCTTGAAGAGCTCCAGAGAAGAGGAACCATCCTGAAGCAGCCCATGCTGCTTTAATCCTCCACCCCACTTCAGCTACATACGGAAACAGTCATACCCTTGATCTGGCCATGACCTACAAATGCACCAATTCCATGTTCACGAACTCTGAAATTCCCTTAACTGATCACAACCTGTTGTCATTCCGCTTCTAGGGGACAGATCTAGTTTTTATAATTTTTCAGTCCCTCTTAGACTACACAGCCAATCAGCAGCATTCTGTGGCAACTTAGGGTAGAGGATAGGTAAGTATCACTCACAGGAGAGTGAGGGATAGAGAAAAGGGTAATAATTCAAGGGAGAAAATGGGGGTTTCTGGAGCCCATTCTATGCCATGTAGCTAGCAGGTTTTGTCACTGGAATGAAAAAGACATTCCCCTTTAAGGGGAAGAGAAGGTAGAAGTGACCAAATGTTTTTACAATTGTGAAATAAATCCTCAACCACTGCATGGTTAAAGGTGACCATTTACACAAAACTGCAGGTGTCCCATCCAAAAACAAAACAAAACAAAAGTTGTTACAACAATGTATGAGACTATCTTTTTTACATAGTATATTATATTTTAATTCTCCTTTCTTTTCACTATTAGGCCACCAGATATTGAGGGATTTCTAGTCTGTCTGTCGAGTTAGTTTGTCAAGACATCGAGAAATTATTGATTCCAATTTTTCTCTTACACTAGCTATTGTTCCATAGATCTCCTCCCTTTCATGACTAAACTCCGAGAGAAGACCATTTGCAATCACTGCCTCTGCTTCCTTTCCTCTCAACCACTTGCTGTTCCGTCATTTTTCAGTTGTGTCTTTCTCTTTATGACCCCATTGGGGTTTTCTTGGCAAAGATACTAGAGTGGTTTGCTATTTCCTTCTCCAGCTCATTTTACAGGTAAGGAAAATGAGGCAAACAGGGTAAAATGACTTGCCCAGGGTCACACAGCTAGTAAGTGTCTGAGGCCAGATTTGAACTCTGGAAGCTAAGTCTTTCTGTCTTCTGACCTGGTACTCTATCCACTGGGCCACTTAGCCTTCTCAATCTCTTCTTAATTTTCTGTATAGTCTTGTTTCTGACTTCAACGTTCAACTGCAACTACTCTCTTCAAAGAGAGAGCAGAGAACCAAGGAGGTTTTTATAGCCAAATTCAATGGCAACTGAATGGGTGTGTAAGGTGAGGGACAGAGAAGAGTCAAAGATGCCTATAAGATTACAAGGTTGAGGAATATGGAGGATGAAGGTGATGATGACATTAAACAGAGATAAGACTTTTAGAGGATTCCAGCAAAACTTGGGTTCTTCTTAAGAGAAGATGAGGGATTTGCTGAAAAGACATGATGCACATGGAAGGAAAGTTTCTTTATGTTGTACATTTAAAACATTAGCAAATCTACAAAAGCAAAGAGATTATTAGAAGTCTTTCCAGTTACACTGGAAAGCCTCATCAGAGGCGTTTGAATAGAGGTTTAGGACAGTGTGCCTTTGCTGCCTGCACTGAACTCTGAACCCCAAACTGGAAATAAATAAAAGCACTAATTTGTGATTATAATGAACTTACATACGTTCTTTTTAACCAAACCATGAACCAAGCCAGTTTTCTCAAAATAAAATGAGGCAAAAATTTAAGAACTCTAGTGAACTAAGCTTTCATATCAAACCAAGCTTGTCTATTTTCTGAATCTGCTGAGCTACAACTCACCAAATCTAACCTAACCTGACCTGAGCCAGACTTTCATTCATTTGGATTTCCTTATCTTGAGACAAGAGGCTGCTTATTTGCTGCCCAGGGAAAACACTCATCCCTTGGAGCTCATGGCTTCATTCTCTCTGGATTTAATGTGGGGCAGGGAAATGAAAATAAGGATGCTGGTGGAAGTGAGGGGCAACTCTGTAAGGGTGTCTGCCATTGTTGGCCAGAGTAATAGGATATAGCACGAGAAAGTTAACAGAAATCCAGTAATAGATCAAATCAATGTTGGCTTTATTTTCATCTCTGTCCTGGGGCCTCTTGTGATCTGGCCTGGCACAGATAGCTTCTCTTCTCTCTCCAGCACATTGGACATCAGTGTGTTGAGGGAAAACAAAGGCGAGATGGGTAATGTAAAGGTACCGTGACCTCCCAGGAACAGCTCTTTCAATTGTTAGGGCTTTTTTTCCGCCTTCTTCCCCATCCACTGGTCATAAATATGCATGAATAAAGGAGGCAGTGGGGTTCATAACCAATGGGGCTAAAAAAATCCTCTCTGAATTTCTCATTCTGGCTCCCCATGGCTAGGTGAGAATGACATTAGGAGGCTGCCACCCCAGCAGGCTTAGCCCAGCCAGAGTTCCTATTTCCAATTGTCAGGAGACTCCCCCACATCATAACAATCATTATAATTATCACTTACAGAAGGGGTCTTATCATATAACAGCTTTTTTTTTTCTTCTTCTTCTTGGGCAAGAGGAGGTGGGGGCTCATTCCAACCACAGGGGCTTGTCCTCATTCATTATTTTCCAAACAAGTCAGTGGAAAATTGAGGTCTCAGAGCAATTTGCAGATTACCGACCACTTACAATGTGGGTCTGCACACATTCTCACATGTATGTCGACCCCAAACAAGGCAAGGCCAAGCAAGACCCAACCCCCAAATCCTCTCCCCAGTTTTCCTCAATACAGAGCGCAATCTGGGTGTACGAGGAAGGGGGTGAGTGGGATCAGGGAGATGAGAAAGCAGAAACTTAAGTAACCTTTCCTTTTAAACCCAGCAATTCTCAACCTAGGCTCACAGCAACTCCTGGATTAATCTCTTCAACACCCCCTCCCCAACCCCCCGCCCCTTTTTTTTGGCTGGGTGAATTGTGGTCAAGGCCATTGTAACGTGAGCAGTGCCTCAGAGGGGATTGGCTGAGGGGGACTCTGGAAGGGCCCCTTTCACAAGGGCCTAATTGCTTTTTAGACCACCAGTATTTGGGGGCTACAGATGTCTTCCTTAATTTGCCTAGGGAGCACAATTGGCCCCATCTGTTGCGTTTAGTTTGCTTGCACACTCTCCCTCCCCCCCTCCCTCGCCCTCCAGTCCCCTCCTTTCCCCTGTCTGCTAGACCTAAATTCAAAACTCATCAAAAAGTAATACAAGAATAGTTTGGCTGGAAAGCCGGGCGGAGGGGGCTCAGCTTTAATAAAGGCCTCCTGCTACTTTTACACATGGACTGGAGGCCAGATAAAGCAAGGAGGGGAACACCACAGCCCAGAAACAAAGTTGGAAGCTAACAGGCAGATGGGATAATTTGCGAAGGAAGGGCCCCTAGCTCCCAGGATTTTGCAGACATGCTTTCGAAAAGACAACTTTTTTTTCCTCCAGGTGTTACTACTTTTTTAAATTTGTCTTTTCTTTTTCCTTCTTTTTCTCTTTTTGCACCTTTTTTTTTTGGTCATAAATATCTCTTGAAGGGAAGGGGGGTGGGGGAGTTGTTCTGCTATTTAAGCTCTCATTGATTAACTTCTCTGAACCACATCTGTCCCAGGAGCTTTTCAGAGGCAGAGAAGAGGGAAGGAGAAAGAAGGATGGGTGACAAGACAGGAACAGAGGAGGAAGCTGCTCCTTTTCCGCCCAGGTAATAAAATTCAGAAGCCACCTCCACTCTAAGCCTTCCCTGATTAAAGAAATAATCCAATGAATCAAAAAACATCTATCAAATGCCAACTATGTGTAAGGCAGAGAGACAGTATGGTACAATGGATAGAAGGCTGGCCTTAGATATATCAAGGGTTTTTAGCACAAGAATAGTCAAATGAGAAATTATTATTTTAGGAGACTAACGTGGTGGGGTACCATGGTAGAAAGAAAGCTGGCTTCCAAGTCAGAAGACCTGAGTTCAAGCCCAACTTCCATACCAGCTGTATGAGCCTTTGAAAATCACTTAATCTCTCCATCCTAGGCAGTCTTCTAAGACTACACATTATAGACTTAGTTGCCAATCTGAGTTGCCTCATCATAGTGTAAATTCATTTTGAGCAGGGATTGTTTCATTCTTTGTACTAGCACAATACCTGCCACATAGTAAGCTATTAATAAATATTTGTTGATTGATTGATCTGTATCAGAAGAGGGAAGTTAGGAGATCTAGTAGGAGATCTGGTAGGAGATCTGGGATATAGCACTACCCCCTCCCACCTCCCACATGTACAAGAATCCGTGCTAGGCACTAACGATACAAAGATGAAAAATGTCATAGTCCCTTACCCTCGATTTTACTAATTCTAGCTTACATTCTATGTCAAAGCACTTATTCAGTGTTCCCTCAGCACTCATGTAGTCTATATGTCTTCTATCAGTGTGTACCCTTTCATGGAAGCACATACAATAACTTTTGGGGAAAAGTTGCAAAAGTCCTTTAAGGCCACATCATTTCATGGAGTTGAACTGGGGCTTTCAAAGGCTACACCAACAAAACACAACCTTTGGTAGGTCCTACCAAGAGGCAAAGGTTTCAGGTTCAGGCCCAAGGGTAGACTGTGTGTCTGTCATGGAAAAACCAGATCTGAGAACGGTAGAGAGTTTCCTTTCACTGAGGGTTGGCCACTAACTTTGTTTTTTAGACTATATCATATAATGACCTTTTAGACTATAACATACAATGACCAACTCTTTTTACATACAGGACTTGTGACATTTGTCCATCACCTTTCCTGTAAAACCCAGCTCTTTTTCTTGTTTGTTTAGTTTTTTGGGGTTTTTTTTGTATATGCTGTTACATGAATACATTGTCACTCACAATAGAATGTGAGTTCATTGAAGACAAGGACTGCTTCATTTGGGGGTGGGAGGAGGGTCTTTGTATTCCTAGTACCTAGACTAGTGCCTAGCATATGACAGACATTTAATAAAAACCTTCACGTGATCCATTGATCCTTGATGACTATTGCCCATCTCTCTCTCTCTCCCCCCTTTCACAGCTAAATTCCCTGAGAAGGCCATCTACAATCTGCCTCCATTTCCTCTGCTCTCGCTCTCTTAACTCTATTCTAGCTTCCGACCATTCAATCGAAACTGCTCTTTCCAAAGTTACTAATGATCTCTTAATTACCAAGTCTGGTGGCCTTTTCTCAGTTCTCATTTTTCTTGACCTCTCTGCAGTTTTTGACACTGTCAATCAACTTCTTCTCCTTAATACTTTCTTCTCTTTAGGTTTTCATGACACTATCTTAGCCTGATTCTCCCTTTTATCTTTCCGACCACTTCCTTTGCTAGATCTTCATCCAAGCCACCCTTGATAAATGAGAGTGTCTGCCAAGTCTATGGCCTTGGCCCTCTTCTCTTCTCCCTCCACACTATTTTGCTGAGTGCAAATGGTTTGCTTAATGCAATCCTTGAATTCCTCAAAATTAAATTCTCATCTCTATGCTAATGATTCCCAGTTCTACTAATTGATTTCCCAGCCTCACTACTAACCTCCAGTCTCCTGTCTCCAACTACCTACTGGACATCCGAAAGATGTCTATGGATATCCTGTAGATATCTTAAACTCAGCATGTCCAAAACTGAACCCATTATCTTTTCCACCGAGCCTAACTCTTCCTAACTTTCCTATTACTGTAGAAAGCACTACCACTCTCCCACTCTCTTGGGCTCGCAACATAGGTGTCAGTCAACCTTAACAATTCACTCTCACTCATCTCCCATATCCAATCTGCTGCCAAATCTGGTAGATTATACCCTTGTAATATCTCTCATACATACCCCTCTTCTCTTCTCTGATGCTGCCATCACGTGGTGCAAGCCCTTCCTCACCTCTGAAATGAATTATTCCATAGTCTTCTGATTGGTCTCCTTGCCTAAAACTCTCTCTATTCCCGTCCATCCTCCATCCAGATATCAAATTAATCTTCCTAAGGTATAAGTCTGAGCATGTCACCCCTTGTTATAAGCTCCCCTTATAAGTCACCCCTTATAAGTTCCAGTGGTTTTCTATTACTTCCAGGATCAATCAATCAATATAAAATCTTCTGTTTGATGTTCAAAGCCCTTTCTATCTTTCCAGTCTTCTTACACATTACTTACCAACCCACCACCTTCAACCCCTATATTCTGGCCTCTTTACTGTTCTTTTTTTTTTTTTTTTTTTGGCTAGGCAATGGGGTTAAGTGACTTGCCCAGGGTCACACAGCTAGTAAGTTTCATGTGTCTGAGGCCGGATTTGAACTCAGGTCCTCCTGACTCCAGGGACAGTACTCTGTCCACTGCGCCACCTAGGTGCCCCCTCTCTATTGTTCTTGAATCATATGCTACCTCTATTAACTCCAGGCATTTTCACTGGCCATCTCACATGCCTGGAATTTTCTTTCCCTTCTCACTATGAGGGTTTCCTCGGCTTCCTTTAAGTCATAGTTAAAATCTTACCTTCTACAAGAAACCTTTCTCTATCTCCTTAATCCTAATGCCTTCCCTTTGCTGATTATCTCCAATTTATCCTATATATATATATTTTGTTTGCATGTTGTCTTCACCATTAGATTACAAACTCTTTAACATCATAAACTGTTTGTTTTGGTTTTTCTTTGTATTACCAGAAGTTAGCATGGTACCAGACACATAGCAGGCACTTAATAATAGATTGACTTGATTGATTGACTGATAATGCCAGGTCATTGTCCTTACCTCAATGATTCCATTAGTGTATTTTTCCCAACTGGATATACTCTGAATTGAAGACCTTCTAAAAGTAGTAATTACCAGCTCTGACACTAGCTTCCAGATTCTGTATAGGAAAAGAAGTAACCAAACTTCTATCAGACTTAGTATCTTCATGTGTCAAAATAGGATTAATAATAACATCTCCTCATGGGGTTATCTGGGATAGGGACAGGAGCTGTGATTTCACTATTGTATTGATTGAATTGCCTGGTGAGGAAATTCACTTGATAAATGCACTTTCTCTGTCATTTATAGTCTTAAAGAATTGCAAGGGGCACTGAGAGGTTAAGTGATTTGCCCAGAGTCACACAGCTTATATATATTAGGGGCAGAAATGGAATTCAGGTCTTCCTAGCTCCAAGACCAGCTCTCCATCCACAATGTCATGCTGATTCTCTGGCAGAGGGGTGTTGTGAGGATCAGATAAGATCATATATTTAAAGCATTTAGCACAAAAGCCCAAAGAAGTCATTTTTTTTTTAAAGTGGCAATTGTTTTATACTTGGAAGCAGCTAGGCAGTTCAGTGCATAGAGCACCGGGCCTGAAATCAGGAAGACCTGAGTTCAAATCTAGCCTCAAACAATTACTAGCTGAGTGACCCTGGGCAAATCACTCAACTTCTGTCTGCCTCAGTTTTCTTAACTGTAAAATGGACATAATAATAGCACCTACCTCCCAGGGTTGTTGTGAGGATCAAGTGCTTAGCAGAGTGCTTGGCATGTAATAAGTATGCTATAAAAACGTTAGCTATTAAGGAAAAGGACTCACATGTACAAAAACATTTATAACAGCCCCTTCTGTGGTGGCAAAGAATTGGAAATTGTGGAAATGCCTATCAATTGGGGAATGGAACAAGTTGTGGTATATGAATGTAGTGGAATACTATTGTGCCATAAGAAATGATGAGCAGGCAGATTTCAAAAAAACCTGAAAAGACATATGAACTGATGCTGAGTGAAGTGAGCGAAACCTGGAGAACATTGTACACAGTAACAGCAATACTGTGTGATTATCAACTGTGATAGATATAGTTCTTCTCAGTAATACAGTGATTCAAGACAATTCCAAAAGACACATGATGGAAAATGATGTCTACATTCAGAAAAAGAACTATGGAGTCTGAATGAAGATCAAAGCGTACTGTTTTCACTTTTTTTTTGTTTTTTCTTTCTCATGGTTTTTCCCTTTTGTTCTGATTCTTCTTTCACAACATGATTAATGTGGAAATATGTTTAACATGATTATACATGTATAGTCTATATCAGATTGCATACTGTGTTGGGGATAAGGGAGAGAAGGGAAGGAGGGAGAAAAATTTGGAACTCAAAATCTTACAAAAATGAATGTTGACAACTATCTTTACATGCAATTAGAAAAAAATAAAATACTATTAAGTGCAAAAAAGAAGAAATGTTAGCTATCAATATTATTATACTTAGATGGAAATCACCTGAATTGACCAATGTAATCTGTGGTTAGTATCATATAAACTTGTAGAAGGGAAAAACACTTTGTAAATGCAAAGAATTCTGGAATGATTGTTATTATAATTGTAGGATCTTAGAATGGAAAAGTTCCTTTCTTATACTATGAAATGTTAGAGTTAAAAGGACCATTATCTATGTCAACTCATTTATTTTAAAGATGAAAAACTGAGGCTCAGAGAGGCAAAGCAATTTACCTGCCTAAGGCCATACAGTGAGGTAATAGCAGGTTTATGACTAGAATTCCCATCTTACTGAAAATTACTCATTAAATATTGGACAATACATAGGATTTTCTTTTGTGGAATCATGACACAAGCCACTCCATCATCCTATACCCCTAGTTTATGCTCAGTGGAAAATGCTGACTTAATTTTGTGAAAGGAAACTAAAAGAACAAACCCCAAACTCCATTTTGCAGTGTTCATGTACTGATATGATTCTATAGGAGAATAGGCATACTCCCTGTTACTCACTGCCACATCCAGACCATTCCTCAGTATCATCACTTAACACTCTCTCCTCCTTTGAGGTTCACTTCACACATATAAATCCCCCTATCTAGATCATGGCAGCAGTTATCAGTTAGCACCTAGGTCATTCTCCCTCCTTCCTCAAGGATTTTTCCTCTCCACCCCAATTCTGCCCTCATATAAAGGAAACTTTAAAATTCATGTTGAAGCCCCTTCAACCACTCTGATCACCAGATTCATTAACCTCCTCAATTTTCACAGCCTGTGATCTTTACCATACCGTAGTCACCTACAGGGATGATTCCACCACTTCCCAGAAATGCCCTTCTTCCAGAATTCATCTTTCTGAAATACATCTGACTGCAACCTCCAATCATTTTATTTCTCTCTTGCCTCAATCCTTCTAAACCAGTCCTTCATTCTCAATTTGACCACCAATCACTACATTTCTCCCCCTTCCCAGTCCATCACCCCTGCCTTGGTCTCATTGTTCTTTCTTCACAGTCTTGAGCCTAAAGTTAACTGGTTCTGTGTTTCTCAATCCCTTGTCCCCCTTTTTCTGTTGTTACTCATACCTTGACAAATCCTAATCCTGGGGTGACTTGCTTTCTCTACTCTTATGTATATGCAGTTGAGTGCTTCTAGAAATCACACAGTTCTCTCAAGTGGGTCCACTACATATTTACATTATTTAATCTTAACTGGTCCCCAAAGCTCTACAACAATCCTATTGTCCTTCTCTAATTGATTCTCTCTCTGTCTCTCTCTGTCTCTGTCTATCTCTCTCTCCTTCTGCTCCCTACCCTTCTCTCTCCCTTCCTCCCTCTCCCCTCCTCTCTTACACACACACACACACACACACACACACACACACACACACACACACACACACACACTGTTCCAAACCTTTTTCCTGAAACCTTCTCTACCTCTTGTCCCTGCTCACTCTCAACAGGCGATCTCACTCCTTACTTACCAAGGTCATCCATCATGAACTTCCTCCTTCTCCTGTTCCACATTTCAAACGTGGAATTTATCCCTTCAATATTATCCCTCTTTTTTTACTCTGCTCCAGTCTCTTATAAAGAAGTGACCTTTATCCTTGTCAATGCCAGTCCTTGTACAGATAATCTTTGCTTGGATCCCCTCTTTTTTCCTCTGTATTAATTATCTCCTTTATTTCTTCAGTTAATTATCTCCTTTATTTCTTTGATCGCTCCTTATATACTGCCTCCTGCTCTACTGCCTACAAGCATACACAGGCTGCCCCATCTTAAGTATAACTTTTACTTATCCTCATATTCCCATTAGCTATCATCCTATATTTCTCCTCTCTATAAATACCAAACTCTCTTACATTCATGGTTTATGTTTCTTCTCCTAACAACTTCTCAACCCCTTGCAATCTGGCTTCTGATCTCACCACTCAACTAAAAATACTCTCTTCAAGGTTAATAGTGATCTATTAATTGAAAAATCCTATGATCTTTCATTATTTATCATTCTTTCTGCAGCATTTTATTGCTGACCACTCTCCTCCTGGACATTCTTTCCTCCTTCATGACACTTCTCCCCTGGTTCTCCTCCTTCCTATCCCATCATCCCTTCTAAGTCTCCTTTACTAGATCAACATACATATCCCCCTCCCTAAGCATAGGTGTCTTTTACAATTCTGTCCTATACTTCTTCTTTTGACATATCCCTTCTCTTGTCAATTATTAGCTCCCATAGGTTCAATGATAATTTCTATGCAGATGACTCCTGAGCTCAAATCTGAAATCACTAAGTGCCTACTGGAAATCTCCAATTGAATGTGAATCAGTCAATAAACTTTTATTAAGTACTTACTGTGTGTCAGGCACTGTGCTAAGCACTGGGGATGCAAAGAAAGGCAAAAGACAGTCCCTGCTCTTAAGGAGCTCACAATCTAATGAAGTAGACAACATGCAAATAATAAGGTACAAATAAGATATACACAGACTAAAGTGAAGATGATAATAAGAGGGAAGGCATTGGCATTAAGGGGGTTGAAGAAAGGTTTTTATCTAGAACCTGAAGAAAGTTGGGAAGCTAGGAGCCAGAGATAAGGAGCAAGAGAATTCCAGGGATGAGAAATGCCCATTGTAAAAGCCTCAAGTCAAGAAATGAAATGTCTTGTGTTAGGAACAGCCAGGAGTCCAGTGTTACCGGGTTTCAGAGTTCAATGGGGGCTGTGGAAGAGAATGAAGAGTAAAATCTAAAAATACTGGAAAGTAGGAAAGGGCTGAGTAATGAAGAGCTTTGAATGACTAACAGAGGAATTTATGTTTGATCCTGGAGATGATAGTGAGTCAGTGATGTTTATTAAACAATGGGGTGACATGGTAGACCTGCACTATAGGAATATCAGTTTGACATGTGAGTAGAGGATTCACTGGAGTGGACAGAGACCTGAGGCATTGAGACCACTCACCAGGCTATTAAATATGCCAGGATAAGGTCATGAGAGTCTGCACCAGGATGGTAGAAGCATCAAAAGAGAGAGGGGGCATATGTGAGAGATGTTACAAGGATGGGATCTATAGGACTTGGAAGCAGACTAGATATGAAGAATGAGAGAAAGTAGGGAGTTAAGGATGACACCAGAACTTCAAGCCTGGGTGACTGAGAAGATACCGGTGCAGACAATAATGAAGTTACGGAGAGGGGACGGGTTTGGAGGAAAAAGAATGAATTCAATTTTGCACATGTTAAGTTTAGCATGTTGATAGGATATCTGGTTAGAGATTTCCAAAAGGTGGTTGGAGATGAGAGACTAGAGGTCAGCAGAGAGCTTGGATAAGCTGATTTGAAAAGCATCAGCATCAAGATGATAATTGGATTCATGGGAACTGATGAGTTCATCAAGTGAAATGGTCTATAGAGAAAAGAACCCTGAGGGACACCCACAGTTATGATCTGGATAAAGATCCAGCAAAGGACACTGATAAGGATTAGTCAGATAGGTACATAGGTAGGAGGAGAACAAAGATTGAATGGTAGCACAAAAACCTACAAAGAAGAGAATATCAAGGAAAAGAGTGTGACCAACAATGTCAAGGGATGCAGAGAGTTCAAGAAGGATGAGGATTGAGAAAAGGCCATTAGATTTGGCAATTATGAGATTATTGGTAATTTTGGACAGAACAATTTCAGTTGATGATGAGGTCAAAAGCCAAACTGCAGAGAAGCAAGAAAAGAATAAAAGGAAGAGAAATGGTAACATTGATTGTAGAAGACCTTATCACAGTTTAACCACAAAAAGGAGGAGAGATATGGGGCAATAGCTCTTGGTGATGGATGGATCAAGTGAGGGTTTTTTGAAGATGGAGGAGACATGCATGTCGATAGCCATTAGGGAAGCAAACATTCAGGGAGATATCAAAGATAAGTGAGTGAGTGGGGATAATAGATGGGGCAATCTGCTAGAAAATAGGATAGAATGAATCATAGAAAGTCCATCATATGTAAGATAAGGTTAAAGGTGGAAATAGTTGGAGAATTGCATCTAGGTGATGTGAGATAAAGATGAAGGAAAATTAAATAACTCTCAATGAATTACCTCTTTTTTCTTTGGTGAAGTGTATTACAAAGTTTTTAGCTAAAAGGCTGGGGAAGGGGGAACTATGGGATGAAAGTTTGAAGTAGGATGAAAAAACTTGGAAAAGTCACTGTGGTGAGTAAGATAGTGAGTTAATTAGGGATGTATAAAAAGATTGCCTTGCCACAATAAGGGCCCAGTTAAGATTATGTAAAACAAATGTGTGTAGTGGGTACAGTCATCATGGTTTCATGATTTTCTTCAGTTTCAATCATCAGCTCTTGAGTAGGAATGAAAGCAGTGGATGGTGGAAGTAATTCAGACTTCACAGGGAAAGATCTTCAATAGGATAAGGAGGCAAGGGGATCAAGAGAAGAGAACAGTGTAGAGGTGAATTACTTCACCCAGGGGTCAAGAAGGAGAGTTAAGGAGCAAGTTAAAGGGTCATGACTAGGGGGAAAAAAAGCTAAGGTAGAAGGATTAGAAATCATAGGG
The DNA here is from genome assembly GCF_900497805.2 of Vombatus ursinus. NCBI lineage: Eukaryota > Metazoa > Chordata > Mammalia > Diprotodontia > Vombatidae > Vombatus > Vombatus ursinus. Next base: position 22,168,740 of record NW_020947062.1, read on the forward strand.
AGGCATAGGGGTTTGGGGTTACTTGGAAGAAGGAAGGGTAGAATGACAAAAGATTATGATAAAGGAATTTCAGAGTTCATGAACATGGAAATTGTGATGACATGATCAAGGATATGACCATCTCTGTGTATAGATGAGGTAAGGTAGAAGGGTAGGTCATGGTAAATGAGTAAGTTGAGGAACTAGGAGGTTTGGGTATTTGAGAGAGTATCAATATGTATGTAGAAATTCCCTAATATGAGGGCAGTAGTTGGGGAAAAAAGAAAGACTGTGAACAGGCACTGGACTCATTGAGGAAAGAAGAGGAGTATCCTTGAGACAACAGATAACAGCCACCAGAATTTTGATTCAGTGGCAGATATAGGTTGAATAAATCTCAAAGGAGGAGAGGTTACTGAATGATAATGGTTGAGGGAGAACTTGAAAATGGTAATGGGTAGGAAGGAGTATTCCAACTTCTCCACCTCAACCAGTGAACGTTGGGGGCTGGGGTGGGGGGAATGAGTAAAAGTGCAACCAGCCCAGGAGTAGGTGTCCAGGGAGGCTGTGTCATCAAGAGAGAGTCAGGTCTCAGGGAGAGGCAGAAGATAAAAGGAGTGGGAAAAGAAAGGATTTAAGATGAAAACAAATTTGTTACCTATGGAGCAGGCATTCCAGAGAGCACAGTGAACAGTGGACAGCTTTCCAGAGAAACACTAGACAGGCTGGGTTGAGGAACTGGGAATAAGGGAGCAGACAATGGAAGATGGAGAAAAGGGTTTGAATAATGAAAGCAGAGGATTTAGAATCATTGGGATGGAAAGAGTATGAGCTGGGTGAGAATTTGTTAATCACTGACAAATGAATTCAGGTGAGTTATCAATAGCACTAGGAGTCTGGCCTCAGGGTAGAGTACTCTCTTGGGGTTAGGCAGTACATGAGGGGACCAGTGGAGATAGCTGATGGAATGACATTCCTCTTCTTTCTCTGCAGGTAGGCCAGGCTAGGAGATAGGCAGAGGGAACAGGAAGTAATGGCAACTCTCTGCCCCTTGCAGGCAGAAAGAGGCTAGCCTAGGAGACTGGCCTGCAATGGAATGGCATGTCTCTGATCCCCTGAACACAAGAAGCCAGCTTTGAAAACCAACACATGACAGACATCTTAAATTCAACACGTCCAAAACAGAACTCATGATCTCGCTTCTCTCCAAAACCATTAGCATCTTCCAGTCAAGTTAGGTTCTTAACTTAGACTTATTCTTCAATTCCTCATCCCACTCACTCATGCCCCACATTCAATCAATTGCAAAGTCCTCTCTATTCTACTTCCACAAAATGTCTTACATGTATATCCTTCTTTTCACTCATACAGCCACCATCCTGGTTCAAGCCCTCATTACCTCTCAACTAGAACAATGCCTTTGCATTGAATTCTTCATTTCTAGTCTCTTCCCTCTCAAATCTATCCTTCACATGACTCCAATTTACATTTCCAAAGCAGAAGTCCAACCATCTCATTTCCCTGCTTGAAGTGTTGAATATATAAAAGGAAAGAACTGAGTTGAGGAAGGAAACAAGAGTTGTATGAAGAGACTAATGTGGATCCACAGGGAGTTCACCAACTAACTTAAATTTTAAAAAGATGAAAGCAAGGACAGACAGAATGAATATAAAAGCATGGCATAGCCTTGTCAAAAGTGTCAGGAGAGGTAAAGTTTAGAATGGACTGAAGCTGGTAAAGGGATAGCCAAAAAAAGGTTTTTGGTCTGTGTGTGTGTGTGTGTGTGTGTGTGTGTGAAGTTACACTGGGAGAAATATAAAATCAAAGAAGGAAAAGACCCTTTGCTTGAGGTGGAGGGGAGAGAACAGAATCTGCAAATTGTGGGCCAGTGAGCTTGACTTCAACTCCTATGAAAAGTTGAGAAGGAATGATTATTAAATGGGTTAGTAAAGATCTAGAAGAAGAAGTGGTGATTACAAAGAATTTATATGGCTTCATTAAAAACAGATCATTCCAGACTAATCTTACTTTTTTTTTGGACAGTGTTTCAAAAATGGATCAAAGGAATGCTGGAAATTTATTTTATTCAGATATCTGCAAAGCATTTGATAAAGTACTCAGTATTTTGTGAGAAAAATGGAGAGATGTGCACTAAATGATAATGAGATGGATTCAGAAATGACTGAACAGCTAGACTTAGAGTCGTTGTTAATAGTTTAATTTCAAATTGAACTGAAGGTCTCTCGTGGAGTATACTAGTTATCCACATTTGCCATTTTTATCAGTGACCTAGCGGAAGTTACACATGATATGTGTATCTATGATGAGAATTTTTTTTCCCAAATGGTCCTTTGATGTTTCTTAGACTGAGTAACACTTTGATGTCTCCTAGACTCTATTTTACTACTTGGGGCCCAACTTGTAACCCTTTCTTATAATATAGTTTTAATTTGCTGTGGAGACTTACTAGCTGGCTTGCTGAAACCTCACCGATCCTGGCATAAAGCTGACACTGTCAAAGTGACCCGAAGTTGGGATGTTGGGTGGCTGTTCTTTACCCTGCATCTAGAGAGAAAACCTATCTCTATAGCTGCTCAGATGTTTAGAGCAAAACAACCCATCTCCACTTTGAACATCCCATTCTCACTTTGAAGTAAGGAGAAATGCCTTACTCCCATCTAGATGATCTAGTTGTGGAATGCCCTAGGAAGAAACTCTCTATAATCCCCACTGAAATCCCCAATCTACAGAACAATCACTGAGAGTCACTAGACTGTTTGATTGTCCCCCATTCTTGACTGATGCCTAGGGATGTCCTCTGTCCCAAAGATCACCCAAACCCCTGTACAGGACCCTTGGGTTCTGTTTTCAGCATCCATTCCCAGAATTTCCTAAACTCTCCTTCATGCTGCCACATTATAGTGGGCAGAGACTTGAAAGAGGCCTCCCTTTCTGAGAGAATTGATGACATAATGTTGACTGAACCAGACAAGGCCACAATGGCAGATTTCCTAGATCAGATGGTGGCTCACATGCAGGACAAGGGGTAAGAAATCAATTCTAAGAAAACCCAGAGTTTAGCTCACTTAGTCAAGATTTTTGGAGTATGGTGGGTGGGGGAAACCTAGAGGATTCAGGGCACTGAACAGAGTAAGCTACTGATCCAATGATCAGTAGACCTTCCCTATGATATAGAGAAGAAGGAAGCCCAGAAACTCATTGGACTCTTTAGGTTTTGAAGAACCCACATTCCTCACCTGGGTATATTGATGGCCTCCTTCACTGAGTCACCCACAAGTCTGTGTCTTCCAAATAGGGCCCAGAAGAGGCTACCACCCTGGAAAATATAAAGCAGGCTGTCCAGCGGTTTCTTTCACTGGGCCCTCATGACCCTGTAAAGGGCCATATTTTTGAAGGTCTCTTGTCCAAAGACTGAGTGGATCCTTTGATGCACTAAGAGGTGGAGAAAATAAGTGACTATTGGGCTTCTGAAGGTCCAATTTCTCTTAAACAACCATTCATAGGCCACTTTTGAAAAGCAGTTGCTTGACTCTTACTGGACCCTAATTGTTACTGAACAGATAACACAGGGTCATACAATCCCTTTTTGTCCAGAGTTGTTGATTATTATGAATTGAATGAAGCAAAAGAATCCCTACAACAAGATGGGCGGAACGTAGGAAGATTTTATTGCCAAATGGAAGTGACACATTAAAAATCACACTTATTGGAGCCCTCCAGGATTAGTGCCCTTCACAAATAGATGTTGACTATGCCAGAGACTGAGGCTGTGGAATCTTGCCTCTGCCTCTTAGCCCAATGGGCTAATACCTACTGGGACCTGGCTCCTGAAGACCACTGTTTTGCCTGGTTTACTGATGGGTCCATCTACTACAAGAGAGTAAAATGCAACTGCACTTTGGCAGCCACTAATCCAGTAACATGGGAAATGCTAGGGAATGGGGATCCTGGCAAGCCCTTCCAGTGGGTTGAGCCCCAGGTTTCATGACATGTGAGAGTCTTGAGAGATGGGGCAGAGAAGATCTTCATTTACACTAATTTCTGGGTGGTAGTTATGGACCCAGACAAGTGGTCTGAGGTTTGGAAAGCATAGGATTGGATAAAGGTTCCTCAGTTTCCTGGTCACCTAAGGTATAAAAAGTCCCAGACAGATGAAATCTGGGCCTCTCAGATTTGGTGGGTGCCTGAGAACACTCAAGTCACCATACTCTGCCCTGCTGCCCTGCTGACCAGATGGGCTTCCATAAGGGGGAGAGATAGATAAGTATCATTGTATCCTCATCTTTGTTATATGAGGGCAAAACAAGCCTTTGTTAACTGTTCAGTGACTTACAAGGTCTTCATTTCATCCCAAAGTCAAACCTGAACTAAGATATTTGCTGGCATTTGACCAGCCTCTAAAAGTCTATCATGTGTAAAAGGGATTAGACTTGCTGCATTTTATAATCTGACTTCATCTCTTAAAGGAAAATGCACACTCCAAGATTATCTATTAATTATCTGTTAATGGCCAAATCCAATATTCTCTTCCTTAGGCCTCAAGCTTCCTGGTTGCTTTGTAGCGGGTGACACTATTGGCCATGTTTTCTTGGATAGTCTCTCTTCTCCGGATTGTTGCGACTGCTCCTTCCTACTGCTCCTCTAAATTGTCTAACCCCTTTTTCTCATTCTCCTTTGCTGGATCATCATCTATATCATGCCCTACTCCAATTGTGGTTGTTCCCCATGGCTCTGTCCTAGTCTTTTTTCTCTGCAATCTCTCAGTGTCTGCATCAGCGCCCAGGGGTTCAATTGTCATTTCCTTACAGAATACTCCTAGATGAATCCATATCCTACTGAATGTCCCATAGACATCTCAAACTCAACATGTACAAAACAGAACTCATTGTCTTGGCCCTCCCCCCAAACCCACTCCTCTTTAGATCACAGACAACACCACCCTTCTGCCTACCCAGGTTTGAAAACCTCTGAATCATCTCTGACTCTTCATTGCCCTCATACTCTCTCACATATATGTTTGTAATTCTACCTCCACATCTCTCTCATCTGTCTCCTTCTCCTCACTTACATAGTTACCACTCCCTAGCTCAGGCTCTTATAATTTCTCACCTAATCTATGCAATAGCTTTCTAACTGGTCTTCCTGCCTCATCTCTCCCTGCTTCAATCCAACCACCTCATGGTGGCCAAAAAGATATTCCCAAAGGACAATAAAAATCAAAGGCTCCCTATTACTTCTAGGTTGAAATACAAATACTCCTGTTTGGCATTTAGAGCCCTTTACAACTTGATCCTAACTGCCTTTCCAGACTTATTACACATTACTCCTTTTCATGCACTCTATGGCCTTCTTGCTGTTCTTATGACCTGAAATATCTCCCACCTTCATGCCTTTGCCTTCCTCCTCATTTGGAACATACTTCCTTCCCATCTCCACCTCGTTGAATCCCTTGTTCACTTCAATGCTCATCTCCAACGTCACCTCTTAGATGAATCCTCCCCTGGTCTCCCTAATGGCTAGTTTCTTCCCCTAGACATAAAATTGTACTTATTTTGAACATACTCTTATGCTTACATATTGTTTCCCCTTCACCTCCATGAGGGCAGGGGATATTTCATTTTTGTATCTTTCAGTACCTACCACAGTGCCTGGGATATAATTGGCATTTCAATACTTTCCGATTGATTGATTCTATTTGACCATAGAGGGTAGAATCAGGAGAAATGGGAGAAAATTGCAAAGAAGTAGACTTAGATTTGATGTCAGAAAAGCCTCCTAATAATTAGGGCTGTCCCAAACTAGAATGAGCTAGCTCTCCAGGCAGTAGGTTTTCTCCATTTCAAGCACTTCAAGGACAAGCGGAATAGGCATTTGTCAGGCATGCTATAGTGGGGATTCCCTTTTTCAGGTCTTGGTTGAGCTACCTAGCCACATCTCTACCCTCTCTAAAATTCCTTAATTCTGTGAGTTGTCTAAATTCCTTGGCTCTGGCTTCACACTCAGACTTGGTTGGAACCTATAGAATCCTTAGAGCCATTGACAGCCAATGAAAGAAGCAGAGAATGCCAGAGGTGGAAAGGATTTCGAGATTATCTTGTAAGACTTGTTTGTCCATCTTGTCTTATTTTTACAGAGGAAGACACTGAGATTCTGAGGGAACTGATTTGTCCCCGGCCATGCAATTAAGTAATAATAGACCAAGGATAAATGAATATTTTACAAATTTCTAGTGTATAATATAGTATACTATATTATATATCTAGTATAATAAATAAAACATAAAAAATAAATTAATAAATAAAACATAAATAATGCAGACCTGAGTTAGTCTTTATTTGGGTAATTGTAGCTAATTCTTAAGACCAGCATCTTCTTGTAATGCAAAGAGCTACACCATAGGCCCCAGCACATGTTCTTAAACCCAGAGAAACTACATGACAACACGGGTTTAGTCCTTGACACAGGCAGAGGCTTTTCTCTCTGCTCCAACTCTGTCAAAGTTTTCCTCTGAAACAGCACCCTCTTTCTCTCACCCCAACATGGATTACATGATTTGAGATTCAGCTCAGCATTATAGCCATTTGTTCCTCATTTACACAAAAACAGTCAACCCCCTGTAAAGGAACAGGAGAACATAACCTTTGTTTGACCAAGAGGCAAGTTGGCCTGGGTAGGAAGATAAGCCTGGCCTCTCCTTGCCTCCCTCCCTCCTCCATTATTCTGGCTCCTTTGACAAAGTAGAATTGTCTGAATCCACAGGGTCAGGCTCGGCAGAGTATTTGACTGCTGTTGGAATTTCCCCCTGCTCGAGGCTTGATGGTGCCTCACAAAACCTTTGTCCCCATCCTTGGGCTTTCCACCATAGTGTCACTTGACCCAATTCATTTCTGTGGAACTTTTGAGTAAGGTAATATTTGGATTTAGGGAAACAAAGGGACAAAAACCAAAGACCTAAAGGGAAGGGGTTCTGGCTTTAAACTCAGACATAGAAGTCAGTGATCAGGTTTTCTCCTCAGTCTTTGGAAACTAGTCTTCGCATACCAGTTCCTAAAAGGGCTTCATCTGTTTTAGATATGAATTTTTCTAGATCATCCCACCAAAAATGTGGTGTACTGAAAATTGCACTGGACTTGGAGACAGGAAACTTGAATATAAATTCTGGTCCCAATACTTACTATCTATGTTACATTGGGAAAATCACTTAATATTTCTGAGCCTTGGTTTCTTCATCTGTAAAATGGGGGTAATAATATTTGTATAACCCACCTTACCTGACTATGGTGAAGGAAGTACTTTGTAAACCTTATTGCTTTAGGAATATATGGTATTTTCTTCATCATCATTATCCTTACCCAGGGATTCCTGTAATGGTAAAAGTAGGGTGATATGGTCACACCTAAGCTTTAGAAAAATTGTTTTGTGATGGTATGGAAAATTGATTGGAGAGGGGAAAGACCTGGCAGGCAGTCCAATAAAGAAAGATAATTCAACTGTCCAGGTGAGAGTTAATGAAGGCACAAAACATAATGGTAGCTATATAAGTGTCAAGAAATAGATGAGTACAAAAGATATGGTAGTAGAAATAGCAAGATCTGGCAATTAATTGGTTATGTGGAATGAATAAGAGTGAGGAAAAGAGAATAAAATTGAGGTTTGAGCCTGGGTAAATGGAAGGATGGTGGTACCCTCCAATAGAAATAGGGAAGTTTGGAAGAGGGGTGTGTTTGTGGGCAAAGACAGTGATTTCTGTTTTTAGAGAAATTGAGTTAGCAGTGCCTACAGGACATCCAGTTCAAAATATCTAATAGTCATTTGGTGTCGGAGGACTGAAACCTTAGAGAGACTGGGGTTGGATATATAGATCTGAAAATCATCTGCATAAAGATGATAATTTAACCCATGGGAGCCAATGAGATTAAAAAAAATGCTTTTTGAGGTTACCCAGAGTTTATTCATGATGCAAATGATAATTCAACACAAAGAACTGAGGATCAGGAGATAGGTGGAGAACCAAGAAAGAACATTATCATGAAAACCTAGAGAGGAAAAAATATTTAGAAGTGGGTGGTCACCAAATTAAATGAAGCAGAGACCTCAAGGACAGGACTGAGAAAAAAGCCCTTGTAAAACCTATCTTCCATACCTGGAATGTTCTCCCTTCTCTTCTCTACCCCTGAGCTTCCTTTAAGGCTCAGGCCAAGAGCCACCTCCTACCTAATTCCCATCCCCAGTGCCCTCCTCCCCATCTTACTGAGAGATTATGTATTTACTGTTCTGTGTACATGTTGTCTTTCCATAATAGAACATAATTTCTTCAAAGGCAAGGACTGTTTCATTTTAGTCTGTGTATCCCCAGGACAGTACCTGGTAAATAGTAAGCACTTAATAAATGCTTGATGCATTCATTAAATAAACATATGAGAGAGTAGGCAAAAAGTGCTGAGTTAATCTGAAATTATTTCGTTGTGTCCATTATAGATTTCAGCGCATCCCGAAATCCCTCATGCCTCCCTCTCATCTTTGCCCCTTCTACCCACCCTTTCTGTCCCCCACATTTGGCACTCTGCCAGGGCCCCAGCCAGGCACTTTCCCTTGGTCCCTGCTGCCTCCCTCTTTCTGCCTCCCAAACTTTTTCCAAAAGAAAATCAGTTCCAAATGCGGGCTGGCCCCAGGGAGCCAGAGCTAAGGGTAACAGATGCCTCCTGAGCCCTGAAAAGGGGCCAGTGATTGAGTTCAAGATCCCATAGTTAGAAAATCTCAGTGCTTCTGGGGAGGCAGTGCCTCTTTCCATACGTGTATATGCACACATATGTATGCTTGTGTAACCTGGAGCAAATCAATCAATAGGTATTTGTGAAGCATCTATTATGTGAAAGGCATTGTGCTAGGTGGTAGCAGTACTAAAAGAAAAAGGAAGCAGTCCCTGCCTGGTCACCAAACCCCTGCAGGCCTCAGTTAGCTCAGCTGTTTAAAATGAGGTACTTGGATTAGATGACCTCTGAGATTCCTACCAGTTTCTTAGAAGTTATGAATTAGTCCAGGTTGGATTTCCAATTAGGCAAGGATGTAATAATAAGAACTCCCATTTCTGTTATCACTTTAACGTTTCAGAGTCACAGCTGTGATTAGAACTCTAGTCCTTCATGTCTCTTATCTACGAGCTAAGGCTCCCTTCCATTATACCCTGTGATCAAGAGGAACAGAGAAGTTAGGAAGAGAGTAAGAAAGGATCATTAATAATAATTAACATTTACACAACACTGTTAAATTTGCAAAAGGCTTTACATCTATTATTTCATTTGATTCCCACAATGCCCATGTTAAGATAGGTACTATTATCCCTATCTTTCCCTGCCCTGCTGGCTTTAACCAAAAAATAATGATAACAATAATAATGATAATAATGGGGTGATAAGAGAGAGAGAGAAAGAGAAATAGCTCTTACCTAGGCAGAAGCAGGCTATAGTCTAAGGAGGCAAGGGAGTTAGAAGATCCCAATACTTAGATGAGGGGTTTTGGTCTGAGCTACATACCCTTCTCTCAGTCCAGCCGACTTCCTCCCTGGGCTACCACTGATTGGCAAGTCTTCTCAAGTGCTCTGCTCAATTTTGAAAGGCACATACACTGCCTTCTCTGCCAATCTCAAGTGCTTCTGTGTGAAAGTATGAAAGTAAAGGAGAACGTAGTAAACACCATTATTCCAAGTGTGGGAAGGAAAGAGAAAAATGAGAGGAGTATAATTCTAGTAATAATTTGGTTTTGGTTGAGTAAGAACATTTAGTTAAATGTTTTGAAAGGCCCATTTTGTAAGTAGTTTGTTATAAATAGAAAAACAAAAACAGTGTGCAACCTAGTTCATTGACTTGAAGGAAATATTACCTCCTTGTTTCCAAGATGGCATATCTCTGGGTATTAGGAAGCAGTGTGCTAGAAATAATGGTGGGTCATGGAAAAATCAAGAGGAACATGTGGACTTCCAAACTGGGTTGTAGAAATTCAAAAGCTTGTGGTCAGTCATTAAAAATGAGAGTTTAACTCTTTTGAAAACAGAATTCCTATCATTAGGTTCTTAATGCTTCTTGCCTTTCTCCAGGAATGAGTTGTTTCCCTAATATTTTGGGGTCATCTATACTACTTTGCTACAGGGGACCAGAAGTTGCCTAGGGGATATTGCAAGCTCTATAATGAACTTTGGCCAGGGCTGCTGCGGAACCATTGTGAGACTCTTAGAGCAGTCTGAAAAGCAGTGAAGTGAGTCTCTGGGAGCTCTCCTGCCCAGGCAGAGGTTTGCAGGTGTAATTGTTCTACTAAGAGAATGGACAACAGAAAATTCCTACTTTTTGCTGGTGGTTTGGGGAATGTTCTTGAGGTCATTGATTCAGCAATAGCTTTTGCTCTTTGAACAGAGTTCATTAGTACAACAAAAATGCAGAGCTGATGTGTAGACTATGTGATCACCAGTCAGAAGCCATTCATTCAATTAAGTATTTATTAGATACCCAATATATACAAGGTTCTGTACCCAGTGGCTAATTCCCCACAATGAGTAGAGGATTAGCCACAGTGCAATGATTTCTCCCTCTGTCAGTCTCACAGGTTGACAGTATATTAGGGGTCATCTAGATTGACTCATTCTTTATACAGAGGAAAAAACTGGAAAAGATGGTAAAAACGGAAAAGATAAATGTTAGCAATATTATTGAAATACAGGCACACTAAAAGTTAATAAAAGATGGAAATAGCCAGTGTTGGAAGAACTGTGGAAAGTCAAGTACACTAATATGATGTTGTTGGAGCTATGAATAGGTCCAACATTTATGGAAATCAATTTGGAATATTACTAAAGTGGTGTATGACAGAAAGACCATATATATATCAAATATTTGTAATTACATTTTTTTTTTGTAGTAGCAAAATACTGGAAGCAAAGTGTGTGCCTATCAATTGAGGAACAGATGAACAAATTGTAGAATATGGCAGTTGTATACTGTTGTCAGTTTGAACCAGTTCATGAGAGCAAGTGTTAAATTTTCAGTGTGAGCATTTATACATCAGAAACTGGCAAATGTTTTAGTCTAGTGTTGATTGTCTAGACTTAAGAAAGACATAGAGAAAATGTTAATAATACAGATTATACTTTAAAGTGTGTTATGTGCATGTTCTTTTCCCTAGTGAGATGATTATTAAACATTTGCCAGTACATCCCTTCATATGGGTATAATGGAATGCTATTGGGTCATAAGAAAGTATTAATATATGAGGAATTAAGAAAAACGTGGGAATCTTGACTTCAGAAGGTCAGCAGTGAAACATGTTTCCCATTTCTTAGCATTTACCACTTCTACAGGTGTAGAATCGTGAATATATCGTCAGACTTGTCCAGTAATAATTTATTTGGCTTCACCACGTATTTCTTTTTTTTTGGAGTGAAGAATAATACACACAATGACCACAAGAAAGTACACAAAAACATTAAAAAAAGACTTCAAAATTCAGATTGGATAAAATATCTAATCTTGGTTCCTTAGAATTTATGATAAAATCCATTTCCCTCCTCTTGGTAAAGTGATGGTGGACTATGAGAATGTGTCATTACATAGGTCAATCATAATTGGTATGGAAGTTTGTTTTGCTTATCTTTTCCTTCGTTATAAGGCTGTATTGATAGAGGGTCATTGAGAACTGAGAGTACTATAAAAAACAATGTAAATAAATAAAACTTTTTAAAAAAGAAAATAAGAACACTAACCTATAGAAAGCAATATGGATTAAATAATAAAAGCTTTAAAAAATCAAATCATTCATATCCTTTAACCCAATGATCCCGCTAGGTTTATCCCTTAAGAAGATCACTGCAAGGAACAAAAAGACTTATACGTATACAATATTCTCAGCAGCACTATTTGTAATGGCAAAAAGTTGGGAACAAATTTTGTGCCCAACAATTAGGAGAATAGTTGAATAAACTGTGGTATAAGAATGCAATAGGATATCATTGCATTATCAGGAAGAACAACTATAAAGAACTGAAAGAAATATGGAAAGACGTGATTCAGATTGAATAAAGCAGGACCAAAAGGAAATTATATAGCTTTATCCTCTTCGATATTTTATATACTTTACACTTTTTTGATCTGTGGTCTCATCTGAGTAGGTATTTCTATCTAACAGTGTAGATTGCGCCCATCCAGGCCTTCTCATCCTCTGTAACTCTTGTCCATATCGTCCTGGGAATCCTTCCAATTGGCCTAACGTGCTAGGGGCCTTCAAATAGAACTCTTAATATTGGGAGGATACCAGTAGAAGATGGAAGCTGACTATTGGTTATCCGTCTTTGGCCACATGACCAGTTCATCTCCTTTCCTACTTACAAAACTCTCTCATAATGTCATCTATGCCCCTTCTCCTGTGCAATTCTTTACTGGAAATACATAGCAATATATTTACACCCACCATGAGCCTCTCCATTATACTCTGGGAAAGTAGCCATGTAAATTATTCAGAGAATGGTATTACTTGCAACCACACAACATCATTAGAAGAATACTGACATGTAAAACATGGACCTTTAGTTAAGGGAGAAGCTTGGAGTCGTTAAAAACGCCACAAAATTCCCAAAGGCAATCCAGACTGCTTTCCTTTTTCTACTGAATTTTGAACCAAGTTAACTATCCGCCCCAGTACCTATTTTTTTTTTAGAGGTTTTCTTTTTATGTATACAAGACACATTAATCCATTAAATTTGAGGACACAGTACAAAAAAAAATACTTCAAATAATTCATCTGACAATTCTGTTCATATTCATGACTTTTTTGTTTTGTTTTCCTAATAATAAAAAGGGAGACTTAGGGCTGTTGGGCTGATGATATCTATTTGGAGTCTTCTCCCCCAGCCACTTCCCACCACCAGGGTGAGCAGGAAGAGGAAAAAAAGGCCAGAGCCGACAACAAAGAGTTTCATAATCTTGAATGCAAGGGTAGTGTAGGGAGAGAAGAAAAAAGAGAAAGGAAAAAATACAAATCCTATATTACATACAAGAGGATAAGTAGGAGAGGAAAGAAATGGGCCTTCAGAAGTGAAGCTGAGGCCTGGGGCAGGCTGCGGGGGGCAGCAGGACCCTCCACTTCATGTGTTTTCGTGTTGGAGCTGTTCCCTTAGGTGCCAGGCTGAGAGGCCCTCTCGGCAGGTAGGGGGGCCAAGGAGGTGAAGACCCTAGTACCTATTGAAGATATATGGACAGATGAACTAACTGTAGGGGTGCCCATCCTAATGTCCATCATACGCTGGACATCTTAAAAATTTTTTTTGATTCATGATTTTATTGGAATATGGTACTCCTGATGAAGAAAATCTCTTTACCAACATATATCCGTACCTGTTCTGCAACTTAGAATCATAAAGGTAAACTGGTTCACCTAGAGGTTAAGACAGAGAAAGGAACAGAATATAGCCACTGCAAGAGTAATGGCCTGGGCAAGAAGAAAGAGATGAAGAGATTGGAGAACACAATGAGGATGAACAGAGTTAGTGATTGTAAGGCAGACGGAAAGATAGAATGATAAGATAGAATGATAAAAGATTGTGATAAATAAAAAAAAAGTTCAGAGTTCATGAATTTTCAAAACACGTGGATAATGGCATGATCTGGAGCAGGGGATCTTAAACTTTTTCCACTTGCAACCCCTTCAGCGCTTCTTAAACTGTGGGTCATGACCCCATATGGGGTTTTAGAGTTTGATTGTCTCTGAGTATAGCTGAAGGGGAGCTGATTATTTCATCAATCAGAGTTCTTAAGTCCTTCATAACTGTTCATTTTATAATGTTGAGTTATAATATAAATTATTCTACCAGTTCTGCTCACTTCATTCTGCATACAAACCTTCCCAGGTTTCTCTGAAACCATTTATTTCTTACAGCACAATAATATTTCATCACATTCATATCCATAATTTGTTCAACCATTTGTTCAACCTTCAATTGACAGGTTCCTTTCCTCCTATCCCTCTGAGTTTCCAAACCTTTCCACTACAAAAAGAGCTGCTATAAATAGTTTTGTTCTTGTGGGACTTTTCCCTCTTTCATTGGTCTCTTTGGGGTATAGATTTAGTAATAATATTGATGGGTCAAAGGGATTAATTATTCCAGATTGCTTACCAGAGTGGCTGGACCAATTCACCCTTTACCAATAGTGCATCAATGTACCTGTTTTCCCACAATCTTTCCAATATCTGCCATTATCCTTTTAGGTCAACTTTACCAAATTGATTGGCATGAGGTAGAACCTCAGATGTTTTAATTTGCATCTATCTAATTATTAGTGAATTTGGAGTATTGTTATACTTGGTTATTGATAGCTTGGAAGTCTTCCCTTGAGAACTTGCCTGTTCATATCCTTAGACCATTAATGAAATTAGAAATGGCTCTTATCCTTACCAATTTGAATAAGTTCTTTATGTATCTTAAAAGTTAGATATTTATTGGAGAAACTTTCTACTATTCTTACTATGGGAGAAATTTTTCCCATTTAACTGTTTCACCTCTACTCTTAGCTGCACTAGATTTGTTTATGCAAGAAGTTTATAATTTTAAGAAATCAACATTGCCCATTTTATCTTCTGTGGTGATTTATGTCTGTGTTAGTTATACACTCTTCCTCCATCTATAGATCTGAAAGACAGTTTCTTCCTTGCTCCTCTAATTTATTTATTATGTGATTTTTTATATCACCAATAATGGTCAAGTATCCATTTGGAACTTATTTTATTTAGACCAACAACTGTTGGTCTAAACCTAATTACTGCCAGATTGCTGTCCAATTTTCCCAGCAGATTTTGTCAAATAATCAGTCTACCACAGTAGCAGAGATTTTTGTGTTTATTAAACACTAGGCTCTTTAGTTCATTTGTTTATGAATATTGTGTACCTAGACTGTTTCACTCATTGTCCCCTTTATTTTTTAACCAGTACCAAATTATTTTGATAATTACTGTATTTGAGATGTGGTACTTCTAGGTCCACTTTCTTCCCACTTTCTCCCCATTATTTCCCTTAAGATTCTTGACCTTAAAGTTTCTCCACATTATTTTTATTATTTTTTCTAGGTCTATAAAATAATCTTCTGGTAGCTTAATGGTGCTGAAGTAAATTAATTTATATAATGACTTTTAAAATTATATTGACTTCACCAACATGTGAGCAGTTAATATTTCTCTATTTAGGTCTGTCCTTGTTTCCTAAAACAGTGTTTTATAGTCATATTTATCTACTTCCTATGGTTATTAGGCTCTTGAGTACAGGCATACATTGGAGACATTGCAGGTTCAGTTCCATGCCACCTCAATAAAATGAATATTGCAATAAAGCAAGTCATGCAAATTTTACTTCCCAGTGCATATAAAACTTACATTTTCACCATACTCTAGTCTATTAAGTGTACAATAGTATTAAGTCTAAAAAATGTACATTCCTTAATTAAAAATACTTTATGGCTAAAAAAAAAATGCTAACTGTCATCTGAGCCTTCAGTTAGTTGTAATCTTTTTGTTGGTAGAGGGTCTTACCTCAATGCTAATGGCTGCTGACTGAGCAGAGTGGTAGTAGCTGGAGGTTAAGGAGGCTATGGCAATTTCTTAAAAGACGACAACCATGAAGTCTGCAATCACTTAACTCTTCTCTTCATTTGAACACTTAGAGGCTTTTGTAGGATTATTAATTGGTCTACTTCCAATATTATTGTGTCTCACAGAATAGGGAGGCCTAAGGAAAGAGAGAAAGATGGGGGAACAGCCCATTGGTGGAGCAGGCAGAACACACACAGCATTTATTGATTACATTTGCTATCTTAGATGGGTGCGGATCATGGTGCCCCAAAACAATTACAATAATAACATCAAAGATCACTGATCATAGATTACCATAACAGATATTATAATATGCAAAAGTTTGAAATATTATGAGAAATATCAAAATGTGATACAGAGACATGATATAAGCACATGCTGTTGGAAAAATGACAAAGATTTGCTCTATGCACGGTTGTCACAAACCTTCAATTTGTAAAAAAGCAACAATATCTGCAAAACTTAAAGAAGCAAAGGGCAATAAAACAAAATATGCTTATATTTTATACATTCTTTAGTTACTTTAAATTTCTGTTTCTATCTTTTCCTACTGGCTTGTATTGGTAACATAAAGAAATACTGGTAATTTATATGGATGTGTTCATATTCTGCCACTTTGCTGAAATTATTTCAATTAATTGTTTAGTTGATTCTCTGAAGTTTTAAAATATCCTATCATATTATCTGCAAAAATGTATTAATTTTGTTTCTTCATTGCCTAAACTTATTTCCTCAATTTCTTCTGCTATAGCTATTACATATCATATGTTATTATATATTATAGACTTACTACTATAACTATCATATCTAGCACGATATCAGACAATACTGGTGACAATGGTTATATAGCCTTACACCTGATTTTATTTGAAAGGACTCTATTTTATTCCCATTACATATAATGGTGGTTTTTGGTTTGGGATATATACTTTACCATGTTAAGGAGAACTCCATTTATTCCTATGTTTTCTACTAGTTTTAATAAAAACTGGTGTTGTATTATGTCAAAACTTTTTTTATATCTATTCACATAATCCTATGTTTTTTTTCTTATTATTAATATGACCAATTATATTCACAGTTTTCCAATTATGAAATTAACCTTATATTCCTGGTATAAATCCAATCTGCTCATAGAATATGGTCTTTGTGATGTGTTACTATAGCCTTTGTACTAATATTTTATTTAATTCTTTACATCAATGTTCATTAGGGATATTTATCCGTAGTCTTCTTTCTCTCTTTTGACTCTCTCTGGTTTTTGTTATTGTTGTTGTTGTTGTTCACTGGTTTCATTTGTGTACGACTTCATGACCATATCCTTCTCCAACTCATTTTACAGACAAGAAACCGAGACAAACAGGGTTAAGTGACTTGTCCAAGGTCATGCAGCTAGTGTCTGAGACCAGATTTGAACTCAGGAAGATGAGTCTTTCTGACTCCAAGCCTGACACTATCCACTGCACCACTTGATTGCTCTTCTCTCTGGTTTAAGTATCATCAAAGAAGGATTCCTGCTATTTACCTAATGATTTGTAGAATTTTGAAATTAATTGTTCTTTGGATGTTTGATAGAATTTTCTTGTAAATCCATCTGATCCTGGGGCTTTTTTCTTTGGGAGCATATTTGTGACTAGTTTGGAATCTTTTTCTGAGACTGGCTTGTTTAAATTCTCTATTTCTTGTTCTATTAACAGAGGTGTTTTCTATTTTTGTAAACGTTCATTTAATTCATCTAAATTGCTGGTTTTATTTGTATAAAGTTGGACAAAATAGTTTGTAATGATATTTTATTTCTTTTTCATTAGTTGTGAATTTTGCTCTTTTATTTTTGATACTAGTACTTTGGCCTTTCTCTTTCTTCTTTTTAATCAAATTAGCTAATGGTTTGTCTATTTTCTTTATTTTTTTTAAAATAAAGTTCCTAGTTTTATTTATTCATTAAATGGATTTTTTTTTGGCTTTCAATTTTATTAATATCTTCTTTGATTTTCAAGATCTATTTTGGTGTTTAGATGAGGTTTTTTAATTGCTTTTTTTTGTTCTTTTTTTTTTTTAGTTGCATGGTCAATTTGTTGAATTGTTCTTTTTCTCTTTTGTTGATGAAAGTGCTTAGAGATATAAATTTTCCCCTAAAGACTGGTTTGACTATATCCCCAAAATTTTAGTATTTTGTCTCATTGTTATCATTATCTTTAATGAAATTATTAATTTGTTTTATGATTTGTTCTTTGACACACCAATTTTTAAGTAATTTAGTCTCAAAATAATTTTAATAATTTCTTCACATGATTGAATTAAATTGTTATTACATTGTAATCATTAAATGTTGTGTTTAATATTACTGCTTTTCTTTTTTTTCATAAGGGAGGAATTTTTAATTTTTTATTCATTTTGAACTTAAATGCAAAAAAAATCAACATTTCCATGTATACAGCACAACATATAAAAAAGGATACAATATGAAACCATGAATCTCCATTTCATACTGTTTACTTAAAAAAGCAACAACTATGTAATAAATGCTACACATCACTTTCAAAGCTACCCTGCTTTTCCACGCTTCCTTCTGAGTTTTCTTTTGTTCTCTGCTGTGCACTTTTTATTTTTTCCCCTCCCTCCCTCCCCACCCTGCACTAGAGAAGGCCACCATTAGACACAGATATGTGTACATGTATATATGTATGTATATACACACACAAACACATATATGTATACATATTTATATATGTAAAACCATACTATATATACTTCCATTTATCACTTTTTTCTTTGGAGATAGATAGCATCTTCCTCTATAGGTTCTTTGTAACTTATTTGAATATTTATAATACTTAAAATGACTTAGTTATTCACATTTGTTCTTAGAATATTGCTGTTAGTGTATACAAAGTTCTCTTGGTTCTGCTCATTTTGCTCTTTATTATTTCACACAAGTACTTCCATGTTTTTTCTAAAATCAACCATCTCATCATTTCTCATAGCACAGTAGTATTACATCACAGTCATAAAACACAACTTGTTTAGCCATTCCTTAACTGATGAGCATCCCCTTACCACAAAGAGAACTGCTCTAAATATTTTAGAAGATGTAAGTTCTTTTCCTTTTTCCCTAATCACCTTGGGAAACAGACCTACTAGTGGTATTGCTGGGTCAAACAGCATACACAGTTTGATCACTCTTTGGACACAATTCCAAATTGCTTTCCAAAATGGTTGGATCAGTTCACAGTTCTATCAACAATGAATTAGTGTCCCAATTTTTCCACATCCCCTCCAACATTTGTCACTTTCCCTTTCTATTATTTTAGCCAATCTGATAGGTATGAGATGATATGTCAAAGTTGTGTTAATTTGCACTTGGGTAATCAATAATGATTTAGAGCATTTTTTTCATATTTCTTTATATAGTTTTTTATTTCTTCAGCAAAAAAAAAAAAACCAAACTGGCTGTTCATATCTTTTGACCATTTATCATTTGGGAGAGTGATCATATTCTTATAAATTTGACAAAGTTCTCTATATATTAGAGATATGAAACCTTTATCTGATAAACTGTCTATTAAATCTCCTTCCCCCCCAATTTTCTGCTTTCCTTCTAATCTTGGCTACATTGGTTTTCATTTGTTTTTTTTAAAACCTTTTTAATTTAGCCCAATCAAAATTACCCATTTTACACCACACAATGCTCCCTATCTCTTGTTTATTCATAAGTTATTCTCCTATCCATAAGTCTGATAGGTAATATGTTCCATATTCTAATTTTCTTATGATATGTCCCTTTATATCTAGGTTATGTATACATTTTGACCTTATCTTGGTAAATGGCCTATGCCCAATTTCTGCCATACTACTTTCCAGTTTTCTCAACAATGTTTACTAAATAATGAATTCTTATCTTTAAATCTTTCCATTTATCATGTACAAAGTTATTATAACCATTTATTGCTGTGTATTGTATATCTACTTTTTCCCACTGACCTACCTTTCTATTTCATAGCCAGTACCAGATAGTTTAGATAATTACTGCCTTATAATGTAGTTAAAAATCTGGCATAAACCCCTTGTAATGTAAAAATGCAATTTTTTTCATCAATTCCTTTTATATTCTTGACCTTTTGTTCTTCCAAATGAGTTATTATTTTTCTAGCTCAGTAACATAGTTTTTTGGCAATTTAATTGGGATGGCATTAAATAAGTAGATTAGGTTAAGTAGAATTGTCATTTTTATTATATTGGCTCTGTCTACTCATGAACAATTAATATTTCTCCAATTATTTAAATCTGACTTTATTTGTATAAAAAGTGTTTTATAATTATGTTCATGTAGTTTCTGGGCTTGTCTTGGCAGGTATGCTCCCAGGTATTTTATACAATCTACACTTATTTTAAATGAGGTGTCTGTTACTATCTCTTCTTGCAGGGTTTTGTTGGTGATATATAGAAATGCTGATGATTTATATGGGTTTATTTTATATCCTACTACTTTGCTAAAATTATTGTTTCAACTAACTTTTTAGTTAAATCTCTAGGATTTTCCAAATATGTCATCATACCATCTGCAAAAAG
Organism: Vombatus ursinus; assembly: GCF_900497805.2. Lineage (NCBI taxonomy): Eukaryota > Metazoa > Chordata > Mammalia > Diprotodontia > Vombatidae > Vombatus > Vombatus ursinus. Next base: position 22,188,930 of record NW_020947062.1, read on the forward strand.
AGTTAGTTTTATTACATCATTGTGGGCTCTGATTCCTTCAGTTTCTTTCCTTCTCTTATTGCTATTGCTAACATTTCTAATACAACATTGAATAATACTGGTGATAATAGGCATCTTTGTTTCACTCCTGATCTTATTGGAAAGGCTTCTAACTTATCCCTATTACAAATAATGTGTACTAATGGTTTTACATATATGCTTCTTATCATTTTAAAGAAAAACCCACTTATACCTATACATTCAAGTGGTTTTTAATAGGAATGAATGTTGTATTTGATAACAATCTTTTTCAGAATTTATTGATATAATCATATGATTTTTCTTACTTTTGTTATTGATATAAACAATTATGATAGTTTTCCTTATGTTAAACCATCCCTGCATTCCTGGTATAAATCCCACTTGGTAACAATGTATAATCTTTGTAATATATTGTTGTAGTCTACTAACTAGTACTTTATCTAAATTTTTTGCATCCATATTCATTAATAAAATTAATCTATAGTTTTCTTTCTCTGTTTTTGCTCTTTCTGGTATCAGTACCATATTTCTTTCATAAAAGGAGTTTGGTAGGACTCCTTTGCCTCCCTATCCCTATCCTAATTTATTTAATATTGAAATTAGTTGACTTTTAATGTTTGGTAGAATTTACTTGCAAATTCATTGGTCCTGATGCTTTTTTTTTTTTTTTTGCTCCCTTAGGAAGCTTATTTGTGGCCTGCTTGATTTCTTTTTCTAAGATATGTTTATTTAGATATTCTATTTCCTCTTCTGTTAATTTAAGCAGTTTATATTTTTGTAAGTATTCTTCCATTTCACTTAAATTGTTAAATTTATTGGCATATATTCTGGGTAAAATAACTCCTAATAAATGCTTTGATTTCATCTTAATTTGTAATATATTCACCTTTTTTCATTTTTGATACTAGTAGTTTGGTTTTATTCTCCCTTTTAAAAATCTTATCAATCAATGCTTTATCAATTTTATTATTTTTTCCAGAAAACCAACTACTAGTTTTATTTATTAATTCAATGGTTTTCTTACAATCAATTTTATTAATTTTACCTTTAATTTTTAGGATTTTTAATTTGTTCTTTCCCCAGTTTTTTTAATTGTATACCCAATTCATTGGTCTATTCTTTCTCTATTTTATTGATATAAATATTTAGTAATATAACATTTCCTCTGCTACTTTTGCTCATCCCATAGGTGTTGGTATGTTGTCTCATTCTCATTCTCATTCTCATTAATGAAATTATTGATCATTTCTATGATTTGTTCTTTAACCCACTCAGTCATCAAGATTAAATTGTTTAGTCTCCAATTAATTTTTAATCTGTGTTTCCATGGTCCTTGATTGAACATAATTTTTATTGCATTGTCACTTGGAAAGGATGCATTTACTATTTCTGTTTTTTTGCATTTAACTACAAAGTTTTTGGGCCAGCTAGGTGGTGCAGTGGATAGAGCTCCAGCCTTGGCGTTAGGAGGACCTGAGTTCAAATCTGGCCTCAGACACTTGACACTTACTAGCTGTGTGACCCTGGGCAAGTCACTTAACCCCAATTGCCTAAGCAAAAACAAAACAAAAAACCTATAAAGTTTTTATTCCATAATATATGATCAATTTTTGTAAAGGTACCATGCACCAATGGTATATTTCTTTCTATTCCCACTCAGTTCTCTCCAGATGTCTATCATATCTAGCTTATTTAAGATTCTATTCATCTTGTTGAATTGTTTCTTATTTATTTTTGGGTTAGATTTATTTAATTCTGAAAAGGAAGGTTGAAGTTCCCCACTATTATAGTTTTGCTATCTATTTCTGCCTGTAATTCATTTAGCTTTTCCTTTAAAATTTAGATGTTATAGTATTTGATGCAGATAGGTTTAGCATAGGTATTACTTCATTATCTATTTCCTTTTATCATTATGTAATTTCCCCATTTATCTTTTTTAATTAAGTCAATTTTAGCTTTAACCTTATCTGAGATCATGATTGGTACTTCTGCTTTTTTTTTTCATGAGCTGAAGCATAATAAATTCTACTCCAGCCCTTTATTTTTACTCTGTGTGTAATTTCTCATTTTTAAATGTTTTTTGTAAACAACATATTGTTGGATTCTGGTTTTTAATCCATTCTACTATCCATTTCCATTTTATGGGTGAATTTGCCTCGTTAACATTCAAAGTTATATATATTTCAAAGCTGTATATTTCCCTCCATCCCATTTTCCCTCACTGTTTTTCTTTCTCTCCCTCTTCTTTTACCATATTCCTCCTCCAACAAATGTCTAATTTCTTATTAACCACTGCCTCCCTAATTTACTGCCTCCTCTGAAGAATCCCTCCCTTATCCTATCTCCTTACCCTCCTATTTCTTTATAAATTAATAAGACTTTTTATACCTTTCTAGATGAATACGTTTTTCCCTCTTCAACTCAGTTATTATGAGAATGAGAGTTCTAGCACAACCAATCCTCCACTCCCTCCTGCCTCCACTGTAACGGTTTTTTCATTCATGGCATGTTTGTATGAGATAATTGTACCATTTTACCTCTCCCTACCCAATTTTATTTTTTAGGATCACCCTTTTACACTCAACTCAACTCCAAGCCTTCTATCTATGTATGCTCTTTTAAACTACCCAATGAAAACATTCTTAAGAGTTACAGAGAACATTTTCCAATGTAAAAAGTAAACAGTTTGATCTTTTTAAGTCTCTTATTATTGATCTTTAATACTTACCTTCTTATGTTTCTCCTGATCTTATATGTCAAATTTTCCATTCAGCTTTGGTCTTTTTGTCATAAATACCTGAAAGTCTTTCTGCATTCTTTCACAAGTTTTTTTGTGCTTTTTTTTTTTTAACATGGCCAGTATTTGTAAATGTGCCTTACATAGCTAAATATAATCTTAATCCTTCCTATTCTAATTCAATAATCATGAGAACTCTATCATTCTAACTTTTCTAACATTCTGTCCAATACCTTAACTTCTTTCTTGTGAGCTTGTTTATTTTTTGGTTCAATTTGTCTGTATCTGAAAGGGATATATTGAGATCTGCCACTATTATAGTTTTACTGTCTTCATACAATTTGTTTATACCATTCAATACCTTTAAGTGAAATGTACTCTCCCTGAGTATCCCTTCTAATTGAATTTATCTTTTCTGTAGCTTTATATGAGCTCGTGATTGCTACTTAGGCTTTTTTAAAATTCATCTAAAACATAACAGATTTAGCTTTGGTCTCTTATTTTAACTCTGTGTAAATCTTTATTTTTCAAGTGCATTTCTTGAAACAATATATTATTAGATCCTGCTTTTTAATCCATTTTGCTACTCTCTTCTGTTTTATGGGTGATTTCATCCCATTAGCACTAAAAGTTATGATTGTGAGGTTTGGAGCCATGATGGCAGAGTAGAAGGAAGCAGTACACCAAGCTGTCCCCCAAAGCTTCTCCAAACAGAAGATACATCAGACTGAATCCTGTTGGAGAAATCAAAGAAAAAGTCACAGTCACATTTCCTTAATACTACATGGAGTATTTATCTAAAACCAAGAGCCAGAATTACCAGTAATAGGGAAAACTAGAGGCTCAACTGAACAACAACAAAAGAGGCCTTTCCAATAAGATCTGAGGTAACACAAGGATGCCCATTTTTATTGTTGTTTAGTCATGTCAGTCATATTTGACTCTTTGTAACCCCATTTGGCATTTTCTTGGCAAAGATACTCGAGTGGTCTGCCATTTCCTTCTCTAGCTATTTTTTTTTTTTAATAGGTGAAGAACTGAGGCAAGCAGAGTTAAGTGATTTGCTCAGGGTCACACAGCTAGTAAGTGTCTGAGGCCAGATTTGAACTCATGAAGATGAGTCTTCTTGACTCCAGGCCTAGCACTTTAACAACTGCGCCATCTAGCCCATTATCACCATTACTATTCAATATAGTGCTAGAATTGCTAGCTATAGCAATAAGATAAGAAAAAAGAATTGAATGAATGAGCATAGGCAAAGAGGAAACAAAATGATCACTGTTTGCAGATGGTATGATAGTTTTTTGCATCTTGAATTTCATAGTATTTCATTTTTTTCCCCAATTACATGTAAAAATAGTTTTCAACATTCATTTTTTGCAAAATTTTGCTTTCCAAATTTTTCTCCCTTGCTCCTTCCCCTTTCTCCTCTCCAAGACAGCAAGCAATCTGATATAGGCCATACATGTACAATCATGTCAACTGATAAGATGATTTTTTTAAGAACATTAGAGTCACCTAAAAAACTAATTGAAAAAAATAATTTCAGCAAAGTTGCTGGATATAAAATAAATCTGCAGGAATCATCAGCATTTTTTTGTAATATTACCAACAAAAATCAGCAGGAAGTGATAGAAAAAAAATTTCCATCTAAAATAACTACATGAAGTAGAATATATTTTGGAGTCTACCTGCCAAGACAAAAACAAGAACAATATAAATGCAACCACAAACATTCTTTACACGAATAAAGCTAGATCTAAATGATTTGAGAAATATTAATTGTTCATGGGTAGGCCAAGCCAATGTAATAAATTTAATAATGCTACCTAAATCAATTTACTTATTCAGTGCCATACCAATCAAACTACCAAAAGATTACTTTTTAGAGCTAGAAAAAAATAATGAAATTCACATGGGAGAAACAAAGTGTCAAGAATCTCAAGAAAACTTAAGGGAAAAATGGGAGGGAAGGGAGGCTAGCTGTACCTGATCTCAAACTATGCTACTAAGCCCTAATCATCAAAACAATTTGGTACTGTTGAATAATTAGAGAGGTTGATTGGTGCAACAAATTAGGTACCCAATATATAGAAGCAAATGAACACAGCATCCTAGTCTTTGATGAACAAAACAAGTTTTGTTAAACAAGTTTTGATAAACAAAAGAAGTTTAAATATGCTACACTGTGTTGGTTGGTTTTGTTGGGGTGCTTTTTCTCTCTCTTGTTTTTGGTCTTTGTTATAAGGGATGGGTCTTTCTAGAGCGGAGAGAGGAGGGATATATTTAGGGGGAAAGGGAGATTTAGAAACAAAAGACATTGATAAAAATTATTTAAACTATATACAGAGGAAGTTAAGAAGTACAATGGGTAGAGCACTGTGGATAGAATCAGGAGGTACAATGGATAGAGCACTGGTCCTGGAGTTAAGAGGACCTGAGTACAAATCTGACCTCAGACACTTACTAACTGTATAACCCTGGGCAAGTCACTTAACCCTGATTGACAGATAGAAAGATAGATAGATACATAGATAGACAAACAAATAAATAGATAAATAAATAAGTAGATGAATGAATAAGCTATAGACAGCATAACTTCAGTCAGGTAGTATTACTCTCTCTTTGTCATGAAAGGTAGTAGAACTCAGATTTAAAGTCAAAAGCATGGTTTAATTCAGGGGTGGGGAACCTGCGGCCTCAAGGCCACATATGGCCCTCTAGGTCCTCAAGTGCAGCCCTCTGACTGAATCCAAACTTCATAGAACAAAGGATTTGTTCTGTAAAACTTGGGCTCAGTCAAAAGGCTGCACCCAAGAACCTAGAAAGCCACTTGTGCCCTCAAGGCCCCAGGTTTCTCACCCCTGGTTTAATTCCTACCTCTGTCCTTTTTATGACCTGGGGCAAATCCCTTCACCTCCATGGGCCTCACTTTCCTCATATGTAAAATTAAGGGCTCTAAGGTCCCTTCCAGCTTTAAGTTTATGATCTATAAAATGAGAGGAGTGGACCAAATATTGTCTAAAGACTTGTCTAGCTCTCATTTTTTCTGGTTTAATGTTATAGGGTAGTGGTTTTCCACTTTTACCACAGTCGTAAAAACCCTTCAGTTTAAGCAAAACTTTATCAGAACCCTTGTAGCAAAATCCTCTAAAATAATTATTTTTAATGCCTATCAACAAATGATATGACTCACTAAGAAAAACTCAAGACATTTCAGAATTTTTTACAGTACGGTTTAAGAAACAATGTTATAGGAAATCAAATCTACTTTTGGGGCAGAAATAAGCACAACTTTTGCAGGTATAAAATGGTAGACTTTGGAGTCAATGGTATGACTAGATAATATGTTTGTGATGATATAATTCCTATGATCAAGAATTTAGCTACAATTTTCTTGGTGGCTGAAAACATTCTGCCAAGTGCTAGAGAGAAAGTTACTCTTTCCTCTCCATAAGCCCTGTGATAATAATTGGTTCAGAAAGGACAGCTCAGGCTTGGGGCTGAAAAGGCAGCCTCCATGGGTTGAAAAAAAGGCAAACAGAGGCTGCTCTCATATGGAGATCAACGTGAAGCCCACAAAATCCTATTATTTCCCTTTCAGATCTGTGGTTAGATGTTAAAGCTTTTCTCTTCCCCAAGGCAACAATTTCTGTATCCTTCCTCAGTGCTCAGATCCCAGGCTACCCTTGGAGTAAACAAAGGTAACAGCAAGAGGTCACTGGTGCCAGGAGTCAGTGACCTGAATTTTACAGCTGTTACCTTCTCACAGCTCTGGAGCTCCCACCAAGCCCTTTCCCCCTACCCTTTAAGTAGGATTATAGGATCATAGATTTAGAGCTAGAGGGGTCCTAAGAGGTCATCCAGTCCGACCTCCTCATTTCATAGATAAATAAACTGAGGTCCAGAGGGGGAAAAAGACTTGCCCAAGGTCACGCAGGTTGTTCAAGGCAGAGCCCAGATATGATAAACAGGTCTTCGGATCCAGTGTAGTTCTAACCACATCCTGTGAGACAGGCAAAGTTGTACATTGTAATGGGAAGTGCCTGGTGCTCAGAACTGGGTAGCTAGGCTCTAGCACTAGTTTTGCCAACAAGCTGCAGTGTGACCGAGTTCTTTTTCCTTCCTGCCACCATTGCCTCATCTGAAAAGTAAGCAGATTGGTCCCTTTTAGCTCTCATATTCTCTGATTCTATAGCATCTTAGAAAGAAAGCTCAGATTTCACCTTCTTAAAGGCTTCTGGGGACCATCCCAAACCTTAATCGGTACTATAAGAAAAGGGAAACATTCATTCTATTTCCCAACTAACCTGATATTTCTTTGAGAGCAGAGACAGGTTCTCTACCCATCTCCTTATGTGTTGCTACAGCAGGTAATGCTAGGCACTATACCCAGTAGGTATTTGGTAAGTATTTATTGATTAGTTTTAAAGTGGAAAAGTAAATAGAAGAAAATATACCCTGGAGATATTTATCTGTTACAATCACACATATGACAAAATTACTCTGACACATCAATGAATCTGTGATTTCATCCATATTGTGTTTATCCAACATAAAGTTATCAATATCTTCACATCTTGCTTGACTCTTATCCTTGTGTTTTTAGAAATCCTACAGAGCTAGGAAACAGCAGAGCTGGGAGTTGAGTTGTAGGTCATATTTATATAGTGTTTTAAGGTTTACAAAGCACTTTACATATCATCTCATGCGATCATCACAACCTTATGAAGTAGGTTCTCTTGTTATTCCCATTTTACAAACGAAGAAATTGAGACTGGGAGAGGTTCCCAGTCATACAGCCAGGGTTGTGAGCTGCAGGATTTGAACCTGGGTCTTCTCGACTCCAAGTCCACCACTCTATCCAGTGTGTCACCTAGCGTTTTTCTCTCCAAAGCCAGTGCATGACTCTGCCTGAAGAAAAAGAAAGGGATAGGCTCTAACATTCACGTGAAGGGATTTAACTCTGACTCGATATCAATAAACAGAAAATCATCGAACAAAGTAGTTTCTGCGGTTAAATCTATTGTTCTGTAGTTTGTGAATACTCTCTGCCACCGCAGACAGCATAGACCTAGGGTGAGGATATACGCGTAACAGAGACCAGGCATACGCGTACACCCCATTAGCTCTCTCAGTTGAAGCAGCTTCTCCACAGCGGAGAAGCTGGGACGGCCTTATTCCAGGAGAATCATGATGACATTTATGAAAAGTGCCTTAAGGCTGAACTGGATACATCAGCAACGCTTCCAAGTACAGCCCAAACCAGATTAAAATATAATTGGGAAATGTTTAACAAAATAAAAATACAATAGAATATGGAGAATGTTAATACGCAGCTTCCTAGATTAATCCGAGGATTCCAGAGATTCATATGCACAGTTTAGTGGCCTCAGTTTCTATTTGAGTTTGCATTTTGAGAGCCTGTGGAGACATTTTGTAACTGGTTTGGGTCTGTTAACCACATGGTAGAGAGGAGCCTTTTTTGATCAGCCTTATAGCCAGAACTGGGAGAGGCTTCAAAAGCTCCCAAGTCAACTTCAGCCACGTCCCTTCGCTTCATTTGGTGACTTGTTTGCTTCAAGAGACCTGGCTGCATGGAGAAAGGCCTTGGGGTTTTCTCCCCTCTGAGGCCGCTGTGGCTGAGAAACAGCCACAGTCCTTGGCCTCTGTTTGATCTTCTCCCTTTTAGGTTAAAGAGATTGAAGCCTCTGACCTAGTGAATTCAAAAGAACAGGATGACGCTCTAGTGTCCTGATGTTCCAGAGTCTGGGTTCAAGAGCCAATGTACCATCAATGCAAGAGGAGCAAGAAATGACCTTTGGGAATAACCTTCTGGACCTAGGTTAGCAGAAGCTGAGACGTACTCATCCAAAAGTCATCTGGATGTGAATCTAGTGGGATCGATGCTATATAGTATCTGAGCCAAGTTTTAAGCCTATTTCCCCCTGTATAGAGAAAAGTAAGCCCCCTAGGTATTGGGGAAAATGTTTGTGTTTTGTTTTTGCTATATCTTCAAGGTAAATATCCTTTTGTAAAAGTTAACCACTGTTAAGGGGTGCTATCTGCTGGCACCTAACAAAGGGATACTCTCAGCTGGTGGGATTCCAGAGAAAATAGAGAGAATCCCTCCTCCCTACACTTCAATGTACCCTAGAATCCAGAGGGTTAGATGTAGCAGACCTAGCTATATCAGAGTGTACCATGCTTGCATGTGCATGGAGGACGCCTTTTTGGAGGAGAACTTAAATCCATCTATTTTTCCTCTATCAAGTCAAATGCTTTTTGTAATCAGTAAATATAGGAGTGCGTGTACACACACACACACACACACACAGAGGCACACACACACACACATATATATCATATATTATATGTATATATGTATATATATATATATATGTATATAATAATTATACCTGGCAGTCAGTTGTGTGATCTTCCAGATGAGATTGCTCTAGAGGTGCATTAGTGAAAACCCATCAGCCCCCTTCTCATATTCACCAAGGATGCACTCAAAGTATGCAGAGAGTCAATATTGTAAGGATTTTATAGTATGTATATATGGATTGTACTTAACCGCTATCTTCTTGGTTATCTTTTTTACTGGTAATAAAGCCAACTGAGTTTTATCTCGTTGTTTTGAATTTTTCCCCTTAAAGAACAATCTCCTAGGGAACTGCCACTTAGGCTAGGCAAAATTTTCCTAGTACCCTATACCATACATAATAGGCTAGCTTTTTCTTAAAAGATGTTGAAACTTTCCTCAACTTAATTGTCTCAGAGGACTTAGGCTTGGGCCGTTGATATAGTTTCCTGGTACAAAAGCAAGGACATGAAGAGTCAGGAGCTCCTCCATTAGGTCTCTGACCAGAATGCCACTATGGCCAACACAAAGATAGGCAAGCTACACCCAACTGAATCAATGCCGTAGCCTTTCTACGATATAGCTAAATAAACTTCCTTTTGTTAACTGTTAGAAGGCCTACGAATGTATAATTTTGTTCAAATTCCAAAACTGAGGCACCAGACAGGCTTGAATGAAGCCCCATGTCTTTAAAATTAGGCCACCTGAAGCATGGACTTCCTCTACATGTGTTTGGTCTGGTCCAACCTCTCTTCCTGACTTCATTTTCTTGAACACCACTTTCATTTTCTCACATACTATAGAATCTAAATAGTGGTTTTATTAGTCTATTAGTAATAAAAATAAATTGTTGTATAAATGCTAATAGACCTATTCAATTTTACATCTATTTATTTGTTCTCCTCCTAGTCTCATCTATAAATGAACATCATTTAGAGATGTTCTGGTTTAGCTGTAGCTTTTACCAAGCTTTTGGCAGATTTGTTGACCCTCCTGCTTTTCACTATTTTGTGATGCCATATTTTTTCATTATTTTCTATCATTATCCCTATTGATGACTTGTAAATGAGCTTGTGTTCTATACCAGTGTTGCCCTTGGTTGGAATTTTTCTCCACTTGGCAAGTGGGCCGGGTAAGGCTAATTTCTAGGCTCTTGGGCCTTCTTGTTAGGGCGATTATTTTATGTTGGTTAAATACCTCTAAGAAATGTCACCAATCAGAATCAACATCTTTATTTTTTATTCATTTTTATGGTAAAGGTGCAAAAAGTAAAACCTATTTTTTTTAAATCCTATGCGAATGAATCAGAGATCATAAATTAAGAGCTAGAAGGGACTTTAGTGGTCATTAAGTCCCACCTCTTCATTTTACATATGAAGAAATTGAGGTTCAGAAAAGTTAAGCGACTTGGCCAAAGTCACACTGCTAGTAAGTGTCATAGGCTGGATTTAAACCCAGATCTTTCTGATTCCAAGTCCAGTGCTTCACTATGCCGAGATGCCTCTGGAGTCATTCTGAAATAGAATTTTTTAAATGACACATTTAAAAAAAATTAAGCAAGAATTTATACTGATAAGAAAACCACAAAACCAAATAAAAGAAGAGCATATAGAAAACAAAACAAAACAAAAATCATCAGAGAACTCGTCAGGATTAAAAGAGGCTAAAAAAGAAAAAAAAAAACCATGCTAACATGGAGAAGATAATAGAAAAAAATTAATAGAAACTACCAATGTCCCACTCACCACAGTGAAAAATAGAATTGTAGATAATATGGATTAGAAAAGTATGCACAAAATATCACTTAAATTAACTAAAGAACTGAAAAACATGCAAAATTAGTTGAGATTTCCCAGGATGTACTCTGAATCTTTAAAGAGTGTGCCTTAGAGATAATAAAATGTTGTATTTTGAATTCTCATAACTTTGTATTTGAGAATGATTGTGATCTCTAACCCTACTAGCTATGATCAGTTTATGCTCTTCCTAAAGGTGATTAATTTGGGCATTGTCTAAGAACCATGCTGAATGGACTTTTTTATATGAAATTTAGAAGACCCTTAGGGACTCTGCAATATAGATTTTGCTGAGATTTTTAGTGCAAGGTACTAGAGAACACACTTGAAAGAACAGTGTTTGAATTTCCCCAGAAGTCCAATGACCTTTCCAGAATTAGTGCTATGGATAAATGCTTCTTGACTCACCTGGATTTGGTAACAGCCTAGTAAATTGAAGAAGTCAAAAGCTTCTGGGTGTTTCATTTGGTGCTGGCTGGCAGTCAAAGAAGTTTTCTGCAAATTTCTTGGAGGAAGTTGGCCACCCATAGGAGGTTAAGCCCTGTCATACCCTGGTTTGACAGAAGATGGGACATTGAAGGAAATGCTCAGACAGTACACAGCTAAGGTGAAGGTGAAATGGTTGTTCAGCAATCACACTAAGTATTTCATAGTTTAATGTTCTAAGTATCAATCTCCTTGGAGAGTATAATAGCAATGATGGGTCACTGTATCAGTCTTCGGTCTTTGTCAATGCAAGTTTGAGTCTTGTGCCTTTTAAGCATGAGTGGAGGAAATCAATAGCTATTATATACCTGATCTACCCTGTACATTAATACTTTCCTAGAAGATCCCTTTTGGGTAGACCCTAGACTTGAGCCAAACTTAGTTTTAAGTGATTTCCCTTAGAGGTCAAAGTGGTGGTGGGTGGTGGGTGGTGGGAGGCAATGTGAAGAGCCAGAGAATGTGAAAAGAACCTAACTTCACCCTTTAAGGGATGAAAAAGCATTTAAACAAGTATTAAGAACCAGGCACCTCAAATACAAAAGCAAAGACAGTCTTGCCCTAAGGAGCTTACATATCAATGAGGCAAACAACTAACATAAGGAAGTGGTGGTAGTCAGGTGATTCAGGGCCACTTTAGTTTAAGAGCCATTATATTAGACATTTTAAGCACCTTCTGGGGCAGCTAGGTGGAGAAGTGGATAAAGCACTGGGCCAAAATCTGGAATGATTCATCTTCATGAGTTCAAATCTGGCCTCAGACACTTACTAGCTGTGTGACCCTGGGCAAGTCACTTAACCCTGTTTGCTTCAGTCCCACATCTGTAAAATGATCTGGAGAAGAAAATGGCAAACCACTCCAGGATCTTTGCCAAGAAAAGCCCAAATGGGGTAATGGAGAAATCGGAATTGACTAAACAACAATACCTACTGGCTAGGTAGTGAGCTAAGTGCTGGGGATATCAAGAAAGACAAAAGGCAGTCTCTGTTCTCAAGGAACTCATAGTCTGATATGGGAGACAACATGCAAGGAATTACATAAAAACAAATTATGTTCAGGATAAATGGAAGATGATCCACAGAAGGAAGGCATTAGAATTAAGGCAGATTGGGATAGGTGTCTTGGGATTTTAGATGGGACTTGAACGGAGCCAGGGAAGCCAAGAGATGGTGATGAGGAAGGAAAGAATTCCAGACATGTGAAAATGCCTGGAATTGGGAGATGGAGTTTCTTGTTTAAGGTAGCATATGGCAGTATGGGATGAGTCACAAAACTGCTCAAACCTTTTGGCCTAGCAATTTCATCATAAGGTCTCTTATGCTAAATAGATCATGAAAAAGAAAAACAAGATCCATCCTTACAAAAATATTCATGTTTGCTTTATTCGTAATAGTAAAAAAACTGAAGACAAACGATGTGTCCAGCTAATAGCCATAGAATTCATATGTCCAAGTATGTGAATATAACAATATGGAGCCATAAAAAATAAAAATGAAGCGCACAAGAAAATAAAGACTCATACAAAGCGATGCAAAATGAGATCAGTGGAACTGAAAGACTATGGAAACTACAATTATTCATTTATGCGTATGCATACATATATACAACACCAGCTTTAATGACCCTTCCCACAGACAATGAACACAATCCTATAGAAAAACAGTTTAGCTTGCATTCTGGAGAGGTCATAGACTTAGTGTTGGAAGGGACCTTACAAGCTATCTTGTTCAACCCATTCATTTTATGGATGAGAAAAAGAGGACTAGTGAGGTTAAATGACTTAGGCCCAAGATCACATAACTGTTAAGTAACAGAAGTGGGATTTGAACCTGGGTCTTTGAACCCTAAAGTTAATGCTTTATCTGGTGTGCTACTATTTCTTCTTAATTGTCATGGCTAAGAGAGACTGTATGAGGTCATGGAATTCCATATTTCATAAGGGAAAACTCTTTGTTTGCTATATGTTAATGTTCGGTTTTACTTCTCAGTTCCCGATGATCCAATTGCTAAGAAAATGAAAAAAATCTTCTTCAAAGACTTAAATGTTCAAAATTTAAGTGTTCTAGAATATTGTTTCAAGATAAACAAATGGAAGGAGAACAAATTCAATGGGGAAAGTGATGGGAATGGGGTAATCCCAAAGGGAATGTCTTTTCTTAAGGTTTTATGTCATATTTTACATGTTTTATTCCTTGTTTGTATGTTTATTTGGTTTTGTATATTGTTGATGTGCATAATTTATACTAAAAATTTCAAAATATGTAACAAAATAGGGTTCATTAGGTTCTGCCTGAAACCTGTCTTATAAGGAAAGTCAATATGTTATAGAAGGAAAAGTTCTGAACTTGAACTCAAAGGAGCTGGACTTATATACTGTCCTGATTAGTTAACCTCCCTTGGCCTACTTTCATTAACAAGGAAATTGGATAGTTATATGACACAGTGAATAGAGTGCTGCACCAGAGTCAGGAAGACCTGGGTTCAAATTCAGCGTCAGACACTTACTAGCTGAGTGACCCTGGGCAAGTAACTTAACCTCAGTCTGTCTCAGTTTCCTCATCTATAAAATGAGGATAATAATGGCATCTAATTCCCAGGGTTGTTATAGGAGTCAAAAGAGTTAATATTTTTTCTTCTGTTTTGTTTCTTCTTTCTTGTGGCTGCTCCTATTGGTTCTAATTCTTCTTTACAACATGACCAGTGTGATAATATGTTTAATATGTAGAGCCTATATCAGGGGGAGAAAATTCAAAACTCAAAAGCTTATGGAAGTGATTGTTGAAAACTAAAAATAAACTAATTAATTTAAAAAAGAGTTAATATTTGTAATTTTGGGGTAAATCTTAAAGTGTTATATCAATGCTAGATATTAATTATGATGATAATGATTCTAATTGTATAAACTTAGGACTTCTTTCAGGTGCTTACTTAGATGCTCAAACACCTTTTTACTTCCTTTAGGTTTCTCACTTCTATTCCAGATAGGTGAGATTGATAAGTGCAGTGTTAGTCACTACTGTAATTGGGTAGTCAAAATAATTTAATGAAAAGTGTATTTTAGGACATATATCAGTACTATAATGCTCCATGACTTCAGGGTATGGATACCCCCTCTGCTGATGTACTGTGGTTCAGTACAAAGTTTTATAAGTTTCTGTGGCTGAATCAATTCCAAGGACGGACGTCTTTGCTCTTATCTGGGCTGATTCTGGGATACTACTGGTGTGCCTGTATCCAAAACCTTTCTAGCCTTGGGACCTGCCAGAATTTGAGCTTTGCTGTTGTAGCCTTGGAGAATTCTGGCTTGGGAGGCATCAGAGGATTTCAGTGGAAGAGTTAGTTTTTTGTTTTTTGCTTTGTTTTATATTTTTAAACCATAGCTTTTGTTCTTTCAGCTACCTACAGTAGAGATCTCAGGCTCATAGCTTTAAAGCTGGAAGGGACCTCAGAAGCTGTGCATTCCAACTCTCTAATCTTACAGGTGTGGAAACTGAGGCCCAGGGCAGTTAAGTGATCTATCTAAGGTAAAATAGGTAAAACACCTCAGAGGTAAGTTTTGAAGCCAGGTCTTCAGACTCCAGAAATAGTATTTGTTTGTTTTTCCCAACTGTGCCACACTTCTAGGACCTGCATTAAAGAAGTTTTTGTTAGCATATCATTTGCTCCATTTGTATTTAAAGTGAACTTTCTCTGGAAGAGGGAAATCAGTTCAGCTCAGCTCAGCTCATCTCTGCTCTGCTCTGCTTTGGTCAAAACGTTCATAGGCTTAGAGGGATCTAGATGGGTAGTAATTGTGTTCTCAAATTCAGTTGCCCTCCTTTAATTGGTGAAGGTATGACTTAAGTATCACCTTTGGGAAACAAATTAGCTCTTTTACTGTGAAAAGATTCCTCTTGAGTGTGTGTCCCCAACCCATCCCTCCTCCTGATTCCCTAGAGGGATAGTTTTGGATCTACTTAGAGAAGGTCTCATTTTCCCCATGACTGAGCCTGAGAGATGCTTTCTTCGCTTCTCCTAGGTGGCCATCTATTTTGGTCACTGTTTGTGCTCACTTCATTGACCTCCTCAGAGAACCGGTTGGTGGGACATGGGGAGGCTCAGAGATCACAGGGTTAAGAGGGATTAAGCCCTCATCCCAAAAGGAGCATCATCAGTGCCCCATACTAGGTGGAACACCCTCACTTTAGAGAACCCTGGCATGGTGTCTGATAGACTTTAAATAACTAGCTGTTAGAGTGGAAGTGAAGAAGCCTGAGTCCTATCCTAGACTTGGTTCTGCCATATGTGTGACCTTAGGCATTTGTCTTTCCCTCTTTGGGTCTCAGTTTGGGTCTCTCCTCCCCTATAAAATGAAGAGTTTAGATTAGAAATTCTATTAAGGTCTCTTCCAGCCCTAACAATCTAAGATTTTTTGATCCTGATGTTCTTAATAGGCCCAGTCAAGGAGTTCGGGAGGCAAATAGGCTAACCTTAATTACTGGGTTGAATTTAATTAAATTAACATTAAGTGTTACAATTGGAGGCACAATGCTAGGTGCTGAGAGTACAAAGAAAAAAAGACACAGCCCCCTGCCCTCAAGGAGTTTTCATTCTATAGGATGTCAATAAAACCATCTGAGGAGAAATGAGGGGAACTGGGGAAAGCAGCACCTGAGCTGAGCCTTGAAATAGGAAGAAAATTCTCCAAGATGGAAGATGAGAAAGCAATGCATTATTCTATAACAGGGGTGGGAAACCTGTAGCCTTGAGGCCACATGTGGCCCTCTAGGTCCTCAAGTTCGGCTCTAGACTTAGGGGACAGCTTTTCCAAATGTATGGAAGCAGGGAATGGAGAATTGAGTTCCAGGCACTGTTCATCTAAAACATAGACACTATGAAGGAGAGGAATATGAAATAAAACTGGAAAGAAAAGTAGGTTGAATTTTAAAGCTGGAAGGCATCTTAAAGACCTAGTCCTGAGTCTTATTTTAAGGATGTCATTTGAGGCCCAGAAAAGGTCCAGACTCACACTGGTGGTAAATAGGTGAGCTAGGTTGGAATTCAGCTCCTTAGAACCAGAAACTGACTCTACATTTTATATACACACATATATATATATACATATACATATACATATACATACATATACACACACACACACATATATACATATACATACATACATACTATATATATATATTATATATATATATATATATATGGCTCTTGCTAGGATGGAGGCTGTGGAATCTTTTTTTTCTTTGAAGAGATTTGTGAACAGAACAGGTGCCTATTTGGAAGATTTGATAGAATAGGCTCCTGACCTCCAGGGTACTCTAAGCCCCGGTCACCTCTGATCTGCTATGGTTCCCAGACTTCCCAGTATAAACTATTGTCCTTCAGTGGCAGAGCTCCAGAAAGGGGCACAGTTTGAACCCAAAGCCACTAGATCTTAAGTGATGCCTGGGGCATATGGGGGCCCTGTAATGGCTCTGGAACAAAGTTTCTACTGCCTAGCCTGTAACCTAGGGAAAGCTTACCACTGTTTGGTGGGGTTGGTACATTATTCATAATTCTCATTGACCCTGTCTGGGAGCCTGTGCCAAGTGAACATGAGGCGGGTTTGTGTCATCTCAATATTTGCTAACCCCTTCAAGCTGAAAGGAACTACTACAGTGTGCAATGTAAAGGCATATTAAGAATGGTCCACATTGTGTATTATGAGGCTCTGATAAGGACATTACACAAAACCCCATTGAAACAGGGAGGCTTTGATTGGCACTGTTGATCTAAAGCCTCTATTATCTAGGAGGGTACTAAAAAAATAGATATGATAAAATGTGCAGGAGCTGTCATGGCTATTCTATCCTTAATGATTTCCCTGTTTCTGGTCCCAGCTGGTAGTGGAATGCACAGAATAGGAGGCTTTGGCCATTTTGTTCTTTGGGAATTGGAGGAGCACCCGAGTACACACGTACACACACACGTACACACACACACACACACACACGTACACACACACACACACACACACACACACACACACACACACACACCCCAGAAGGTTTCAGAGATTCACTGCCTCCTTTACTTACAACATCTGCCATGGTCATCCTTGAGGGAGGATGAGGAGTGGATGAAGTCAGTTTTAGCTATGGAGGGGAGGGGAAGGCAGAAAATTAGGAGAGCCACTTAAAAGCTTTTGGAAAATCAAAACTCCTCAGGCTGCCCTGAGGCCTCCTCTTAGATGGCTGTCAGGGTAGAAGATGTTTGTTTGATGAGACTAATTGTCCAAGCCCTCTTGCCTACCAAGATGCTCCATAAATCTTGAGTTCTTTAAGGAATAAAACTATTTTCAATAGTAGGGTATAGAGGGCAGTAGCCTCAGCATTTTGCTTTACTGTGTTTGGGGGTTGATGGGGAGGAAAGGAGAGATATTTGCCTTCACTGAGAGAATAGGAGAGAGGGGGATTGATTTCTCTGAATGAATGTCTCTAAGCTTCCCATACCTTGGGGGCTTAGAGAAGGAGGCTGGATCAAGTGACAGGCGAGTCAACATTCTGAGCCCTCCATGAGGTGTGAGTGTTTTTCGGATAGTCTCAAGTGGATGGGCTTTCAGAACTCTCTTACCATGGCTTAGATTAGCAGCTGAAGGGAATGCCTCTGTTCCCTGCGCCCCCAGCTGACCTTAGGCCACGGCAACTTCATTCAGTAAAGATCTAAGGGTTGTCTGACTGGAGTCCTAGGAAATGGAGAGCACCATTGTATTGGAAAGAAAGAGGAACACAAACATGAGGGGGTTCTCAAAGAACACAGAATGGAAAGGGCCAAGGAGAGAAAAAATCCAAACCTTTCTCCAAAAGGGCTGGGGGAGGGGATTGGTGGCAGCAGGAAAGGCAGCAGGGCACTCGTTTTGAAGATAAACAGAAATAAATGTCTGCTGATTTGTTTGTTTGACTATACTTGTTATAAGAGAGGGCTGGGGGATGGGTAAAGATAGAATATTTTAAAAAAAGAAACAAAAGAGCATTAAAAAATTAAAATACACAGAAGAAAAAAATTCAAGAGAGTACACAAAACAGGGCAATTTTATTCATTATACTTTAAAAAGCAAACTACATAACAGAAGTTCATAGTTTTATATGCCATCCTCTTTTTTGTTCATCATTTTTTAAAATATTTGTATTTATTGATTGCTAAGTTCATAAAAAAAGAAAAAATTGAAAATGGAACTTTAACCTGGAAACAAAGTATCTCTCAAGGAATGACTAAACAAATTGTGATACATGAATGTAATGGAATGTTACTGAGCCATGAGAAATAATGACTATAAAGAATTTAGAAAAGCTGTAAGACATATGCACTAATGCACAACGAAGTGAGCAGAATCAGGAAAACAGTATGCACAATGGCCACAACAACGTAAAGGGAAAGAACAACAACAAAACAAAAGTGAACACAGTCATTATCGTGACCAAGCACGGCCCCCGGAGAAGAGTTGAGAAAAATGCACCTCCCTGCTTTCATTACGGAGGTTATGGTGTGGAATAGATTGATGTTCATAGGTTCGTAGGTTTAGGGCTAGAAAGGACCTTAGAGGTCATCTAGCCCAACCCTCCCATTTTATACAGAAGGAAACTGAAACCCAGAGAAATAAAGTGATTTGCCCAGTAGCAGAGCTGGGATTTGAACCCAGGTCCTTAAAATGTGAAATCTAGAGGGCTCTTTCCATTGTGCCATTTGGCTAAATTGTTTTTCTTTCCCTCTTTTAAAATCTACATGAAAAGCTGCTTGTATTGGGGGTTGCAGGTGGTGATATAGTAAGAGATGAATGTGATATAAAAATAAAAAGTGTCAATAAGAATGTGAAATTAGGAGAAAGTGGAATTTAAATGCTATTCATGTCATCTCCAAAATTGTGGCAACTTTAAAAGCTGAATTCTGGAATCTGGGCTTCCAGATTATACCTTTAATGATTTCAAAGTGCCAATAATATACAGGAATGGTATAAAGAGATGATATTCCTTCTAGTCCAGATCTAAACATTTTTTTTTTAAAATAATCTAAGTACAAGTTTAGCAAGAAAACAGGTAAGGTTTTGGTTTCATAACAGATTCATCTCCCAGATAGCCTTAAATGCCATGATGAAAAATTAGTGTGCATTCTGTTGGCTTGTCGGACTACCATTCATCCTCTTGAGCTGAGATGCATCCCTCCCTTTCTCCAGCCATCTGTATGGCTTGGCTTTCTCTGTTCTGAAAGGTTCGCTGCATCCTCTTTCTCCCTTTCCTATTAGACTGTAGGTTGGAAGAAAGGTTTGCCTTTAGTAGAATAACAAATATAGAGCCAAGACAGGGCTGTATACTGGAGGCAAGGTTTAAAAATTCCTCCTTCTGGGATGTTATCCATTGAGGCTCTGCCTTCAATGAATCAATCATCAAGTATTTATTAAACTTCTAGTATGTACTAAGTGCTGCATTAGTTACCAGGGATAGAAATATAATGAATGAAACAATTCCTATTTACAAGGCACTTAATGTTTGAGAGACGCACATTCAGTATACAAGAATAAAAATGAACAAGGTAATTTTAGAAAGACATTAGTATTTTAGGGGTGCCAGAAAAGGCTTCATAAAGGAAGTACTTCTTGAGCTAAGTCTTGAAGGAAGAGAGGAATTCTATGAGGCAAAGGTGAGGTAGTAGTGTATTCCAGGCATGGGGTATATACATGGCATCAATCACTACAAGGGAGCAGAGATAAGAGATGGCATGTCATGCATGAGGAATAGACCATGGATCAGTTTGGTAGGATCAAAGATTGCAAGAAGAGAGTAGGTTGGGAGAGGGTTGTGAAGGGCTTTAAAAGTAAAACAGAAGGGTTTATATTTGATCCTAGAGGCAATAGGGAGCCCCTGGAGTTTATTAAAGTGACTTGATCAGATCTGCACTTAAAGAAAATTACTTTGGCTATACTATGGAGGATAGTCCGGAGTGGAGAGAAACTTGAAGCAGAGGGATCAGTTAGGGAGCCATTACAATAATCTAGGTCAGAGGTCCCGAGACTTATTTGAATTACCACCCCCTTTTCAAAAAAAATTATCCAGGACCCCCCTGGAAATCTGCTTTCTTTAACCCTTTAATGTTTTTTTAATTTAATTTGTCATTTCAAAAATATATAAAATATTTTTAAATTATGCATCTTAAATTTAATAATTTATTGTAAATTTGTGGGTTTTTTCCTGCATTGAAATTTTAATGACACAATATTGTGTCATGTAACCGTATAGTATGGTATTGTAAACAAGTCATTACACACACATATTCCTGCTGATGTATGGTGGACTTCCTGGCAATATGTGACGTGCTCACCTGCCAACACTTGCTTGTTAAGACCTGTTGGCAGTCTTGACCACTGATCAATTGTAACTTGCATTTTGTGTGTTTATTTGGAAAATAATGTAAATCACTACAACTTTAACTCTGTTACACAACATATAAAACAAGTACAAATGGTTTTTCAAAATTTTCTTCTCTTCTTAAGCTTCCACTGCCCCCTTATTTTTTTTTTAATTTTTTTATTTTTAGAAAGGCAATCAGGATTAAGTGACTTGCCCAGGGTCATACAGCTAATAAGTGTCAAGTGTTTGGTTTGAGGCTGGATTTGAACTCAGGTCCTCCTGACTCCAAGGCCAGAGCTCTGTCCACTGCTCCATCTAGCTGCCCCTTGTCCCCTTATTTTTAACCACCTCCCAATTGCACCCAAGGCTACTACTGCCCCCCCAATCATTCCAGCATCCCCCCAGCAAGCAGTATGCCCGCCCCCTCCAGAGGCAGTGAAAGCTTGAACTATGGTAGTTTTTTTTTAATTGAAAAGTTATTGAAAAACAAAATCAAAATAGTTAACTGGAAAAAAAATCTTTGTAATATATTTCTCTGATAAAGATATGATATCATATGTACATATACATATACACATATATAACTATATATATAACATATGTGTATAGGTCTATCTATCTATCATCCATCTATCTATCTATCTACCTACCTGTCTATGAAAGTGATACAAATAAATTCATGTTCCCAAAGTTCAGTCCTAGCTTCTCTCACTTCTCCCTTTATTACTATTTCACTTGATGATTTTATCAGCTTCTGTGGATTCAATTATGATCTTTATTCAGTCAATTATGCTCAGATCTACTTATCTAGTCCTGCCCTCAATCCTGACCTCCAGTCTAACTTTGCAGCTGCCTATTGAATATCTTGATCTGGATGTCCCTTAGACATCTTCAGCATTCCACAGACATCTTTGGAAATGTAAACATGTTCAGAACTGGACTCATGTTTCACTCAATGCTCAAAACCTAAATGTCATCCTTAACTCCTCATTTTCTCAACCTTCATATCGCCCTACATAAAATCACTTGCCCAGTCCAGTCAATTCTACCTTCACAACATTTCTAGTCTATGCCCCCTCCTTTCATCTGACATTGCCACCACCCTAGTGCAGTGTAGGACCTCAACATCTTAGACCTAGACTATTGCAGTAGCTTACTGGTTGATAGCCCACCATAAGTCTTTTCCCCTCTAGTTCATCCTCCATTCACTTGTCAAATGAATCTTCCTAAAGTACTGGTATGACTGACAATAGCACTGTCCTATGCAGTGAACAACAGTGGCTCTGAGCCTATCACCTCCAAGATCAAATATAAAATCCTCTGATTAGCTTTTAAAGCCTTTTATAACTGAGCTCCTTCTTACTTTTCCAGTCTTCTCAGACTTTTGTTCCCATCTCTCCTACCCTTGTCATCCACATAATCTGGGATCCAGTGATATGGGGCACTTTGCTATTCCTCATACTTCATATTCTATTTCTTGACTCTAGGTATTTTTACTCAAAATTCTCCATGCCTGTAATTCTCTCCCTCCTCATCCTCATCTGCTAGCTTTCCTGTCTTTTTTTCCTTAGGGAAGGAAAAGTCTCCTGATTTTCCATCTTTACCAGTAGATTTTGTTAAATAATATGTCCCCCAATATTTGGAGTCCTTGGGTTTATCAAACACTAGGTTACTATATACATTTGTTTCTGGTCCTTTTTTGTTGACTGATCAACTTTTCAAGTCTCAGCTAAAATTCTACCTTCTGTGAAAACCTTTTTTGATCCCTCTTTTTTTTTTCTTTTCGCTAGGCAGTAGGGTTAAGTGACTTGCCCAGGGTCACACAGCTAGTAAGTGTTATGTGTCTGAGGCTGGATTTGAACTCAGGTCCTCCTAATTCCAGGGCCAGTGCTCTATCCACTGCACCAGCTAGCTGCCCCTTGATCCCTCTTAAAGCTAGTGTTTTCCCTTGGTGATTATCTCCAAATTTTCTTGCATACATCTTGTTTGTGCATGATTGTTGGCATGTTGTCTCGTCTTTGTAGAGAAAGCTCCTTGAGGGCTGAGACTGGTTTTTGCTTTTCTTTGTATCCTTAGCATTTAGCACAGTGCCTGGCACATGTTATTGTTGTTGTTGAGTCATTCCTGACTTTTGTGACCCCATATGGGGTTTTCTTGGCAAAAATATTAGAGTGATTTGGCAGTAGATTAAGGCAAACAGAGGTTAAGTTACTTGTCCAGGGTCATACAGCTAGTAAATGTCTGAGACCAGATTTGAACTCAGGCCTTCCTGAATCCAGGCCCAGTACTCTATCCACTGAGCCATCCAGCTTCCTATTCCTGGCACATCATAGGTGCTTAATAAATGCTTGTTATTGAATATTACATATTGTGGCATGTATTAGATGCAATAGTAATACATTATAATAATATAATTATATTATATATGGCATATATATGTATGCCATTCTCCAATATATAAATAAGCAAAGAATATGAACAGAGAGTTCTCAAAAGAAGAAAGTCAGGCCAACAACAAATGAAAAAAATTCTCAAATCACTGCTAATAAAATGAAAATTAGAACAATTCAAAGGACCTACTTCATACTTATCAGATTACTAAGATGATAAAGGAAAATTATATTTGTCTGAAAGGCTATGAGGCATGAACTGATGCAGAGTGAAGTGAGCAGAACCAAAAAAAACACACACAGTGACTGTAACAATGTAAATGGAAAAAGAAACTAACACACAAAAAAATCAAAAGTGAATGTTGCAAAATTATACAGATCAAGCATAACTTGGAAGAAGAGATATAGGAGGACACTCCCAACCTACCCCCAGGAAGTCAACAGATGTTGCACATTACATATGCTTTCAAAATTTTTCAATGTACTGATTGATTTGATTTTTTTTCCTCTTCTCTTTCTTGTCTTTTTTTTTTTAATACTATTTGTTACATGGGATGGCTCTCTGGGATGTAGAGGGGGAAAGCATACTGGGGAAAACTGTGTTGGAAAAAGCAAAAGATATCAATAAAAACATTTTTTAAAAGGCAATGAAAGCAAGATGGCAGAGTAATAGGAAGAAGTACAGCTGAGCTCTAGCCTGTAACTTCTTCACACAGATCTAGAAAACTCACCAGACCAAGTACTTACTGTTCAGGAAATGCAAAAAAATAAATAAACATATAAACAAGCAAAAACAACAACAACAACTAACAGACCAGCTTAGTTATTTTTCCAGCACACAGACAGACTGTGTATTAAGGCAAGAAGAGGTCCCAGATCCAGTACAGAGGAATCTACCTTTTTGCAGGGTTCAGAATGATTTTTCTTGGAATAATTTTTGAACAAGGGAATAATTTTAGAGTTGAATTTTAGGAATATTAAACTAGCAGCCTTGGATTGAAGTGGGGTATATACGAGGGAGAGAGGGAGAGAGGCTAAACAGAGAGCAGCTAAATTAGATGATAATGTCAGTATTATAAGGAGAGCAGACAAACTATGCCTAAAGGCCTGCTTTTGTTTTTGTATGCCCCCAGGAGCTAAGAATGGTTTTTACATTAAAATACATTAAAACAACCACATTTAAATTCAACAAAACTTTGCCCAAACTGGTGGCTGGCTAGCTTTAGACAATAAACCCTAGAAAAAGAACAATGAAAAGGACTTTTTAGATGATTAGATTTAAGATCAACGACTAGGTCAAGCATTTATTAAGCACTTACCTTACGGCAGTTTCTGTGCTAACTCCTAGGGATACAAAGAAAAAGCAAAAAAAAAAAAAATGGTCCAGGTCCTTAAAGAGTTTATATTCTGAAGGGAAGTAGTGGTGGGGCGATAGGAATAGAGGATTAGAATTTTTTTTTTCTCACCATTTGGTGAGATGATGCCATTGTGATGCCATTTCTCACCATTGGATTTTTGTTGTCTTCTCCCAACAACATCTCTTCATTATCGGTCTTATTCACTTTCTCATCTGTAAAATTTGAAAAATAATATTCCTTAGTGCTTACCTGAAAGGGCTGTTGATATATTTGACCTCCTGAGGGAGGTTTGTAAATATTAGAATCTGTTGTCATTCTCATGGTTATCCCCACCCTACTGTGTCTACCAAGGGTATGTTGATGTAAGCTTATGCTGGAGGTAGGTGTTTGAGAAAGTCTTCACATGGTGCTTAGGTTGACAGAAAGAAATGACCCAAATGAATGAAATCCTCATATTAAACACTGAGGTTTATATTGAGCAAAATGCATATTATCCCCCCCTCTAGAATACAAATTCCTTAAGGGCAAGGAGAGTTTTGTTTTCATCTTTGTATCCACAATACTAGTGACTGTGATACTGGGATAGGGATTAGATTTTATTGGTATAAAGTACCCTTGAATGAAGAAATACTTTCCACCAAATGCAAGTGGGCACCTTCCCTGAAACTTAAAGAGTCTTAGAGAGTTATCTAGTGGAAATGACTTAACCTCTTCTTCCTTGCTTCAAGGCCAGCGCTCTATCTCCTAGATTTCACTTCCTCTCTCACCTAGGATATACAGAAGGAGTTTAATAAGAGTTTATTGATTGATGCAGCTTCTTGGAACCACAGGTGGGATCTGGGGGACATGTAGACACCAAAGTTTCAGGGAAGACTAGCAGCCCTGAAAAGAGTTTGGCAAGCCCTCACACCAGAGGTGCTAGTCCTCCCTGAACCTTTGGTGTCTACCTGTCAATCAATTGTCCCCTGTGGCTCCAAAAAACTGTATCATGCACAATGGACACTCCCTAGCAGATGGGCTAAACCACGTTGAAGGTAACCAACAGTTCTTAAACCTGTTGGTGAATTTGGGGGGTGTCTACCACAAGCATGAAGACTTTCCCTGGTGGAATAGGCAGATTGAGAACAATTTGTTCCAATGGCCATGAAAACAATTGAAACAGGTGCTGTGGAACACTTGAAGCTTCCTCAGACATCAAAGATGCCAACATCACCCACTGCATCTCAGGCCATGGCCAGTTGTCCTGACTTTTGTCCTGCCACTGGACTTTGATAACTATGGAAGAGGAAGTAAGACTGATGACTTTGTGCAGCTCTGCTTCACTTAAATCCACTTCTTGTGCAAGTCAAGACATCACCTCTGATGCCATTGGTCCTCTGTGAAAATAAAGGATGAACAACAACAACCAGCTGGTAGCTCTGTTGCTCATTACCTAGTTCTAGGTCATAGATCCAGAGCAGATTGAGGAGAGGCCCTGTACCTGGGATTGGTGTTCTAGGATGAGAAGTGATCGTAGAGCCTAGTACTGAGCGAGGACAAGTTCAGAAGCAAATAGAAGCTGTGTGTCTCTGACCTTAGAAGTGAATGGGGAAGGAGAGAAGAGAAGTAACAGAGGATGGAGAATGTTAGTTTCATCCCCTAACATAGTATGTAACCTGTAGTGGAATAACCAGGGCAGGCACCCCAGACCAAAGGGAAGCCTAAAGTTCTGTCACTCTGAACCCACAGAGCTTTCCAGTTGGTAGATGGTAGCTGAGTCCATCAATAATCTACTGGAATTTCAAACCAGGGCAAAACCACAGGTGTGTTGCTCAGACTCAAATCCAGGTAAGAAACTGATGTGGTTTAGGGATTCAGGGGTCCTGGGACCCCAAAATCACAACACGTGGGTCCTGCCCGAAAGAATTTGTCAAAGACAAGGTTTAATAGAACATCCATCATAGCTGTTCTAACTTTTCCTGTAACCTCCATGAAGGAGGATTCAGAGGTGCAGAGGGAAGGGAGTAAGTAAGCCTCAGGGGAACCAAAAAGCAACTGCAGTTTTCCCCAATTCCCTAGCACCAAGGGAATTAACAGAATTGAGCATACACTTCCAGATAGGGTGCCTATCCTTGTCCTCTATGCTGTGGAAGGTATACCCAGGTCCATGACCTTCAACTGACCCAGTGGACCAAGAACTTGAGAGCATCAGGCCAAGTAAGAGACAGGCTCATAACGGTCTGCTTGAAAAGCACCTCCAAGCCTTGTTGCTTGGAGAGCAACCCTAACTGCAGAGCAAGAAAGGAGGTTGGGGAGGGGGCAGGAGGAGGCTTACATACCTTCCAGTCTTGGCTAGAGAAGAACTTGGAGTTAGGCAGTTTCCCATACAGGCCACCAAAATGATGCGGTTTAGGGGTTTAGGGGTGCTGGGACCTCAATATCACAATACTCGGGTCCTGCCCAAAAGAATTCGACCCAAGCCTTCTTTCAGTCAAAGACAAGGTTTATTAGAACATCCATCATATTGGGCAGACTCTTAAAGAGTCTGAACATTAGTAAGCTATTGGCTCAGATTCCTAAAATCTAGCCACTGCTTAAATTCATATAAGCTAGCCACTGCTCAGATTCCTAAAATCTAGCCACTGCTCAGATTCTTAAAATCTAGCCAATAGCTTACTAATGTTCAGACACCTTAAGAGTCTGCCCAATATGATGGATGTTCTAACAAACCTTGTCTTTGGCTGAAAGAAGACTTGGGTCAAATTCTTTCGGGCAGGATCCATGTGTTGTGATACTGGGGTCGCAGTACCTCTGAAGCCCTAAACTGCACCAGAACTTGCAGAACTCAGACAGGGGTGGGGAGAGCAATGATCAGACTTTTCTGTGGATCAGACCACTTTGGAAGCACTGAAAGCTTGCAGATCATCATCCTAAACTGTCCCTGAGATTCTGGAATAACAAAACACTCAGTAACCCAAGAAAGTGGTAGTAAGACCCTAGAAGACTGAAGCTCATCCCAAATATTCCTTCTAGAAGTCCACAGGGCCCAGCTCTAATATAAAGTCCAAAGACAGGAAGTAGGTTGGAAGAATGAGCAAATAAACAAACAAACAAACAAAAAAAGAATCCTACCATAAAACACTATAGTGATAGGGAAACTCAAGATATAAATCCAGAAGAGAATGCAAAACATCTATAAGCAAAGCCTCAAACATAAACATAGCTTAAAAACAACAATTAGAATTCCTGGAACAGATAAAGCAAGAGCTTTAAAATGTTTTGTTGTTTTGTTTGTTTGTTTTTTTGTTAATAAATTAAATGAGAGCACTAGAGGAAAAAACTGAGAGCTATGGAACATAGAATTGGAAAGGGAATTAACAGCTTGGCACAAGAAATACAAAACCTTACCTAAGTAACAAACTCCTTCAAAATTACAATGGGCCAAATTGAAGCTAATGACTCTTTGAGACAACCAGGAATATTAAAAAAAAAAAAAAATAGGAGGAAATGCAAGTTATCTTATAGCAAAAACAACTGATATAGAAAACAAATCAAAGAGAGATTATTTAAAATCAATGGACCACCTGAAAGTCATAGCAAAACAATAAATAAATAAATAAAAAGCCTGGGTATCATATTGCAAGAAATCATAAAAGTGCCCAAATTTCTTAGAACCAGAGAGTAAATCGGAAATTGAAAGAATCTACTAGTCACCCCAGAAAAAAATCCACAACTAAAACTCTCAGGAACATTATAGCCACCATACAGAGCTTCCAGGTCAAAGAAAAAATGCTGCAAGTAGCCAGAAAGAAATAATTCAACTATTGAAAGAGCCTTAGTCAGGATCACACATGATTTAACAGCCACCACTATGAAGGAGTAGGAGGCTTGGAAAACAGTATTCCAAAGGATATAGGCTTACTCTAATGCACAGTGCACTTGTAAAAAAAAAATAATTTACCACATTAGAGTTGTAAGACACACTCATCTGTGCATACAATCAAATTTTATTGAAAAATAATACAATGATCAAACCCTGCAGGAAAAAATGACCAACTTGATTCCTTAGAGGTCCGTGTCTCCTACCTCTTAGGAGAGAAGTGGTAAATCTAGGTTCAGAAAGTGACATACATTTTCAGAAAATGTCAACATATGGACTTGTTATTTATTATAGGAATGGGCCTTTATATTTATTTTATTTTATGGGAGTAGGAGAGTTTAGGGGAATAGACAGTAATGATATTAACACTTGGGGGAAAAATAACCAATGAATCATTTAAAAAATTAACAGGCAAGCAGGGAAATGTTGGAGCTACCATACTGGATTTGAATTATTACAGAAAAAACCAGGCTGTATATAATGGAATTTTAAAAAATTCTACATAATATTCAGTTTCATATAAAATCCCTTTTTATGTTGCACTTTGAATATTGAACTGTTCATGTTTGTTGCTATTTACTAAGCTTATATTAAAAAGGAGATTTTAAAAAATACAGTGAGGAGATTAGATTAGTTGATCTCTAAGTCTCTTTCTAACTCCAAATCCTTTGATGTTTTTATAAGGCACTGCCCCATAAAATACTCCAGGCTGAGTAAGAAAGCATTAGAACCATACCTAACTCAGGGCAGCAGTACTCTTTGGGCAATGGAGTTGGTATTTTCTTATTAATGTCAGAAAGATAGTGGGTCTCAAATTCACATTTCTAATCAAGCTTTCCCCTAGAAGGTAGATGGAAGTCCAACTAGTTAAGAATGAAAAATCCCAGGAGGATCCAGCCCCAGAAGAAATCTGTTGTCACCCTCTCTGGTTAGGGTTAGAATTCAACACATTCGTTTCAATTCAAAGATTTATTAAGATTTACTACTAGCAAGGCAGGTTGATTGAAGAGTGGAAAACTCTGCTCTTCTCTATTCCGCAGGGAGCCTAAGCCATTCCCCTTCTTTCCCCTCCTCCAACCACCCAAAAGCTTCAACAATTGAAACCACTTTTAATATCTTTTTCCCTCTTTGGTCCTGGGGCTGTGATTTGAAGAGGGGGTGGGGTGGGGTTGGGGCTAGTACTGTTATTTTCAAAGGTACTTTGCTTCGAGGGCGTTTCCAAAGTATCTCTCAAAGAAAGTTTGCTAAAACCTTTGTTTGAATTTTCTCCCTTAAACAAACAAAAAACAAACAGACAAAAAATAACCTTTTAGGGCCTGCTGGTGACTTCTCTTGATCCATTTTCTTTGGGGTGAGGGTGTGACAAGAGGAGATATGGTGTTGCCTCTATTAGAAGGGAACCCTGATTGCGATATGTTTACTGGCATTAAAACCCCCCAACTCAGGCTTCTTGAAATGGAAGCGTTAGCTCTTAGACTTGTGTCTTTCCACTGGGTCCCCATTCACAGCCCAAAAGACTCCAGCTGATCAACTCAATGGCCTCGGAGTCAAACGGTCAAGGCCGTGTGGGAAGGAAAGAATGGGCCACGGCACGGGCTATTCTCTCTCCTCTGCATGGATTTCACACTCTCTATCCTGTTAGGAGGCCTCACGTTTACTTTCAATGCTGCATGTGTGTGTGTGTGTGGGTTTTTTCCTGTTTCAGTGGCCTCTGG
Organism: Vombatus ursinus; assembly: GCF_900497805.2. Taxonomy (NCBI): domain Eukaryota; kingdom Metazoa; phylum Chordata; class Mammalia; order Diprotodontia; family Vombatidae; genus Vombatus; species Vombatus ursinus. The sequence goes on from NW_020947062.1 coordinate 22,219,034, forward strand.
ATTTAATCTAGTTAGAAGATTTTCTGCCTAAAATTGCATTGTTAACAGCAATTGTTTAAATTTAGATAGGAAAGGACGCCTTTGGATCTGTGACCCTTATACTTCAGCTCAGGAACAGTCACATCACGTTTATATGCAAGGTGAGGAGGAGGTGGGCATGCAGAAATAAGCGTTGGAAAGAGGTAGTAACAGGGGCCGAATCACTGCCTTCTTTCCCTTGAAAGCTTTCGCTGGTGTTTTCCGAAGTGCAAACAGATGTGAACGTCTCCGCAAACACATAGCAGAGCAATGGAGAGAGGGCAGACTTTCAGGGGCTCTCTGTTTTTTTTTTTTTTTGTTTTGTTTTTTGTTTTTTAAGTGCCCTCATTAAGTAAAGAGAGGAAATGGGCTCTCTGGGACTTTTTCTTCTGGTTTAAGGAAGGCCGAGGTGAAGGGAATGTGTTGATTTGGGGGTGGTGTGGATCATGTCACTTGTTCGTCCACATGCTCACACAAGCCTCAGTCCAGGAAAGAGTGAGAGAAAAAAAAATCAATCATTTGCAGTCAGTCACACGTCCCCTCCTGTCCGGCACCAGGGCAGCAGCGACAGCAAAGTGTGAGCCTAGCTCTCCCCAGCTGTGACTGGGGCTGACCCCGCCTCTTCTCTTCCCCTTCCCCCCTTCCCCCCTTCCCCCCTTTCCCCTGGGAAGTGGCTGGGGTGCACTTTTCAGGGAGCACAGAGAGAGTCGTTCACGTCACTCGGAACTTTGGGGAGTGAAAAGGGAAGGCAGAAGGTGCGGGCTGAATACTTGGGTGGATCAGTAATGGAGCTAAGGGATATATGCCTGTGGGGAATATGCGGGCATAAAGGAGCTCTCAGAGGGCCCATTCACACTGACAAAGAGAGATTTGAATTGCAGCCAGCACAATAGCTTGAAAGGCCGGGCTCGGGGTGTTCTGAAACAAAGTGGAAATCGTCCTGCTCTGGAGGGCTCTAATAAGCTTTTAACTATTTTACATTATGGCATGGTCGCCTCTGGTCTTTGTGTGTGTGTGAGTGCGTGTGAGTGAGTGAGTGTGCCTGCCTGGGCCGCTGGCCCGGAGTGCCAGGCCCCAGTAAAAAGTGAGATTTATACTTTTTTCTTCATGGTAACTTTGGAGGAAAATAGAGTCGGCCTCAAAGGCACAATTCAGCTTTTAGAAACAAACGGAGGGAAAGAAAACGCCACCATTTCTTCAGGCCACAGAAAGAGGGCTTATGTAGGGCACTGGGGGACTGACAATGCAAAGAAAATGATAATTCCTATCTTGGGATTTAAGAGCTGGAAGGGAATTTGGGGCTCCCTCTGGATAGCCCCTTTATTGGACAGATCAGCTTCCAATCCTGTCTTCTCTGATTCACCAGTCTGGCCAGGAGATGCTTTTCTCAGCTCTTTCTCTACCCCCTCATCGTGTTGAATCTTTTCCCAGCAAAGACAGACTGGATTCCATTTTCGGTCTCTTCTGATCACCCCTTCCCTCTATTACTAGTAACCCCTCCAAGAAAAAAAAAATAAACCTATCATATTTGTATGTGTACATTTTATCTCCCAAATAGAATATAAGCTTCTTGGGGACACCAGGTTATTTTGTATCTGTCTTTGTATCCTCAGCAACTATACAGAGATTGGCAGATAAAAATCATTTGATAAATGCTTGCTGATTGATCAGTTTGGAAAACATTGCTGGAGAATTTTGGTGAGGCTCGGCACTGGTTCACCTGGCCACTTGCAGAAGTATTTTAACATTCCTCCGCCTGTGGATTGAAGCCAATGTAATGTGAAGGAACTAATAAGAATCGAGGGAAGTGATTCACAAACGGTTTACTCAGCCCAATCACAGAGGGAGAGATGAACTATTTTTCTTTCTTTACTTGGTAAACATAGATTTAGAATTGGAAGAGACTTTAGACTAGTATAATCTCATTTTACAGATGAGGAAACTGAGGCCCAAGGAGGTTAAGTGATTTGTCCAGGTTCACACAGGTTGTGTCTAAGACTAGATTCAAAGCTGGGGGTTTCTTTACTTGTAAAGCTGATTACTTGAAGCCAGAATATCAGCTAAAGCCTTTGAAAAGAAGTTGAATGGGATTTTTTGCATAGATATTCTATGCTATTAGGCCCCATTCTTTGGGGAAAAGACAAAGGGTGGTAGTATCTCCCTATGTAGTTTTAAAGGAATGTTATACATCTATCATCCTCTGCTCGGTAAGGAAGACACTGGGGATATTAAGCTCTGAGTCTTCCAGAAATCTGTCAGTGACTATGGCTTTGCCCCGTGGCTTAGGAATTTAGAGGGCATTGACCACACTTGGAACCATAGGATCATGGGATCTAGTTATAGGGCCAGAAGGATATCAGAGGTCATTGAGTCTACTGCACCCACTTCTGACTTGCTATACTTTGAAACCATGCCTCAGCTTCAGTATCCCTTGGTGAAGACTTGGTAAAGACTCCTCCATTTTGGGGAAGGCCCAGGCCAATCAATCTTTACTTCCTTCCTGGTTATATTATGCATCTAGAAGCAAGGTGGTGCAGTGGATAGACCATTGGGCCTGGAGTCAGGAAGAGGAATCCAAATCTGTTCTCAAATACTAGCTGTGTGACCATGTCACTTTAAGCTCTGTCTGCCTTAGTTTCCTCAATTATAAAATAAGGATAATTACTTACCTATCGTAGCTGTGAAGACAAATGAGATAATATTCATAAAGCACTTAATACGTTTTCTATCACCTGGTAGGTCCTCAATAAATACTTATTTCCTTCCTTCCATGCTTGCATTTGATTTTTGTCTCCTTTTTTTGTGTGTTGTGTTCCCCCATTAAAATACCAGCTTCTCAAAGGCCGACTGTCTTTCGTTTTACTTGTATCTGTATCCCAGTGCCTGGTACACAGTAAGTGCTTAGTAAATGCTTATTGGTTCACCAATGGAAAAACTGAGGCCCAGGGAAACTAAGTGACTTTCCAAATGTCACACACGTAGTCAGGGGTGGGGTTTGAACCCAGGTCCTTGGAATCCTGAGCTAGAGTTCTTTGATAATGTAGAATAACTAATCTCCAGCACCCAGTTTAAGAGCATAATTAGTTAAAAGAGGAAGCTCTGGGAGTTTCCTCCCCAGACCTTTTTGATCAATATTTTGTGATTTTCCCCTGGGTATAAAAATCTCTAAGGCTCTGTAAAAATCAAACAATCCAATAGGCATCTGTGGAGCAAATGATCTTGGTTTCCTAGAATATCAGAATAGGTAGTACACTTGGACACTATCTAGGTCTAACTCACTCATTTTACAGAAGAGGAAACTGAGGCCAGAATTGTCCACTTTGACACAATCTAGAAGGCATCAAAGAACAATTTAACTAGATTTTTGAGGGAGAAGGAAAAAAGGCCTAAAAAGATGGGGGAAATCATAAATGAGGATATTATCAACCCCTAAAAGGTTATCAAAAGAATAGCATTTCCTACTGACCTACATACTTTTTCATCCTTATAAAAACTTTATGAAAATAATTTACATATACATTGCAAGCATCCTTGATGTAAATATGAAAAGGGGACAGACAAGTTTTCATAAATAATTTTCTACAGCAGACCACATCCTTGCAATCTCACAATTGCCAAACCATGCAGGAAATACTAGATCCCACTGTCTTTATTGCTTGCTGACAATGGCATTTGACTCCCTAGAGCAAAACCAAACCTGATAAGCTCCTCTCCAACAAGGAGTCTCACACATTTATGCAAACCAATATCATACAAGATTATTTCATCACTGTAAGAACAGAGATAACTATTCAGGGATCCTCCATATTAGTTTAAAAGATTTTTTTTCTTTTTAAGTGGGAGTTGGCAAATAGAAGGGGAAAATAAATGTTTGATAATTGAAAGAAATAAAATTTAATTAAAAAAGAGAAAACAGTCAGCAAAACTTGAATTTTTTCTTCCTCTTTTTCTTCTTTTTTCCAAAAATATCAAACAAGGAGTAAAAAGATGAGAACGCATACTCACCAAATGTGTTCACCATTTTCATGGAGGACTTCCTACACAGGCTACAAATGGAAGAGGGATTTTTTTTTATGCTTGATGATGTCCACGTTAGCGGATGCTTTTCTATTGATTGAGTTGTCTCAGAATATTATAGAGCCTTCTTGGTGAGATCTCTGATTACCCAAAAGAATTTAACCTAACAATCCAGATAGGAAAAAACTAAAAGAATGAAAAATAATGTCCAGTGTCCAAAATATGCCATGTATTTGGGTGGGAAGCCCATCGAGTTAGTACATCAGTATATGTCCCTAGGATAGTTGCTGCTGTTGGATGCAGGATTAGAAGGAGGACAGTAGGCTAGATTGCACTTGGGGAATTGTGCACTGCTTTCAGTGTTCATAGGCACAATGAAGCCCCTACATTTTTAACATAAATATTCTTTAGGCAATGATATGTGGTTGCCAGTTTTGGAACACCACAGCCTCCAAACGTTAAAAGTTATGGGTGATCCAAAGGGAAATGGAGAGACGAATGGTAGGCAAAGTAAGCTATGGTATATGAGATCTATGCACAAGAAGTGAGTGGTCCAAGGGATGTCACTGAAGAACATTGAAGAAGCAAAGATATTGACCCTGTCATGCAATGAGAATCAAGGATAATAGCAGCTCTCTCTCTCTCTTTTTTTGTTAGGCAATGGGGTTAAGTGACTTGCCCAGGGTCACACAGTTAGTAAGTGTTATTGTCTGAGGCCAGATTTGAACTCAGGTCCTCCTGAATCCAGGGCCGGTGCTCTAACCACTGCTCCACCTAGCTGCCCCAAGAATCAAGGATAATAGATGGACCACCCAAATGCCACACAGCAACCTAAATCTACATAAAGAGATCTAGAAGAAGGCCTCTACAAAAGACATATAATAGAACACGGACAAGCCTGTCACAAAATGAAAAGGCTGGAAAAAGAATGGACTACAAGATACCCTAATGAAGGGAATACCTGCATCCACAGATTCATTTATCAAGGGTGGAGAACCAAGTGTGGCCCTTTGACTGAATCCAAACTTCACAGAACAAATACCTTTAATAGAAGATTTGTTCTGTAAAACTTGGCCTCAGTCAAAAGGCCACACCTGAGGACCTAGAAGGCCACATGTGACCTCAGGGCCTCAAGGCTCCTCACCCCTGGTAGATCTATTCTCTTTGGTTCTGGAGAGTAGAACTAGGTTTAATGGGCACAAGTTGCAGAGATGTGGATTTAGGTTTGATGTCAGGCAAAACTTCTTAATAAGTAGAGCTGCCCCAAAGTGGAATTGGCTGCCTCAAGAGGAAATGAAGTTTTTGCCTTGTCTCAGGAAGGAAGGCAATAAGCATTTGCTAAACACCAGACACTGTGCTAAACACTATACAATTATTACCTCACTTGATCCTTACCACAAACGTGGGAGGTACTATGTCCATTTTACAGATGAGGAAACTGAGGCAAACAGGTTAAGTGCTTTCCCAGTGTCACCCAGCTACTAAATGTCTGAGGCCAGATTTGAACTTAGGTCTTTCTGACTCTGAGGCAGCTAGGTGGGTAGTGAATAGAGTGCTGGACCCGTAGTCAGGAAGACTCATCTTCCTGAGTTCAAATGTAGCAGCAAGGTACTATGGTAAGATAAGCGGTAGACTTGAAATTGAAGGACCTGGGGCACTGCTTTGTCCCATCACATTCTACTTTGTATTGTACTTGTCTTATTTTATTTTTTGTCCAGACCTGAGATTTCCTCACTCTCAGTGAGGGAACTCCATCTACCAAAGGAGATGGGCAACAATTCTTCAACTTGGAGTCTTAGAGAGTTGCTTGGGGTAGACAGAGGTTGAATGATTTTCCCAGGTTCATACAGTCTGTGTGTCAGAGGTGGCACCCGAACTCAGATCTTCCTGAGGCCAGCTCTCTATCCACTATACCATACTATCAATCTATCAGCATTTATTAAGCACCTTCTATGTGCTAGGTACTGTTAGACATTGGATACACAAAGACAAAAATAGTTCCTACCCTCAAGGAGCTTACAATCTAGCTGGAGAGGCAACAACATGTACATACATAAGTGTATTCAAAATAGATACAAAATAGTTTTTGAAAGAGGGCACCAGCAGCTGGGGGACACAAGACTTTTCCTTTTCCTGTACATGCTGTACAAGCTTTCTTCATGTAGAAGGTACTGTCTGAATGAAGCCTTGAAGGAAATGACAAATTGTAAGAGGTATAGGTAAGGAGGGAAGGAGTGCATTCTATGCGCAGGGGACATTGATTGCAGAGACACAGGAATTGAAAATGGAGTGCTGTCTGAAAGGAACAGACGTAAAAGGGAGTAATGTTCAACAAATCTAGAAAAGTAGGTTGGAGCCAGTCTGTGAAAAAACTTTGAAATAGAGGCATTTATATTTGATACAGGAAGCCACTAGAGCAAGGGTGGGGAACCTGCAGTCTCAAGGGCATATATGACCCTCTAGGTCCTCAAGTATGGTGTTTGGATTCAGTCAAAGGATGGATATAAGAGATGCTATGGAGTTGGAACCAATAAGATTTGACAGTTGAATGGATATGTGAAATGGGGAATAAAGGAGAGTAAGGAGCAGAAGATGGCACTGATTTTGTGAACATGAGTTATTGGGAAGATGGAGGCACCCTCAAAAGAAATGGATAAGTTTGGAAGAGGCTTGGTTTTGGGGGAAAGAAAATGAGTTCTGTATTTTTGTTACTGAGTTGTTTCAGTTATGTCTGACTCTTTGTGACCCCATTAGGGATTTTCTTGGCAAAGATACTGGTTTGCCATTTCCTTCTCCAGTTTATTTTACAGGTGAGGAAACTGAGGCAAACAGGGGCACACAGCTAGTCAGTGGATGAGGCCAGATTTGATATCAGGAAAAGGAGTTTTCCTGACTTTAAGTACAGTAAATGTGCATTTTATCCATTGTGCCACCTGCTGCTCCAAGTTCTGTAATGGACATGTTGAATTTGAGATCTTTATTGGGCAATCAGTCTGAAACGTCCAGTAAGCTGTTCAACACACAGAACTAGAGTTCAGGAGAGAGACTATGGCTGTATAGATAGATCTGTGAATTGTTAGCATAAAGGTGATAAACCCATGGGTGCTGAGGAGATCACTAAGAGAGAGTCTAAAGAGAGAGAAAAGAGGAAGGCCCAAGACAGAGCCTTTAGCTACACCTACAGCAAGGGAGAGTGATATGGATGACAATGCAGCAAAGGATATTGAGAAGGGTCAGACAGCTAAGAGAAAAACATCATACCTAGTAATACAAATCATACCTCATTGTGTACGTGTTTTTATTTGCCCCATTAAAGGATAGAGGAAATGTGGCGTAGTGAATAGAAGACCATTCTTGGAGTCAGGAATACCTATTTTCAACCCCTGCCTTTGACACATACTGTCTATGTGATCACAAGAGAACACTTAACTTCTCCATGCCCTGAACAGCTTTCTGAGACTATAGATTTCATTGTCACACCTGAACTTCCCTATATAGTACTGATGAAATCACAGGTCTGCACCAATATCTGATTAAAAAATTAAAGCATAAACTTCTTTTTGTTTTTGTTTTATTTTTATTTTTTCTTATTAACTATTTATTATATGTGGGTGAAATGAAGCAAGATGGCTTCACTGAGGTACATATTAAAATTCTCTCTTATATTATGGAATCTTTCTCCAATTATATTAATATATCACTTGCTATATTAATATATCTTTTTGATTCAATAGCTTAAATTATTTTTATTACAATAAGGAAATATAGAAAACTAAGTCTTTGTGCTTGGAGGTCACATTAAACTAAATAGATGAATGCAATGATAGCATCCTCCAGGCAAGATACATTGAACATAAAGATATCAATAAAGTAGACACTTCTTGAATCAGACATTTTGTTTTCATCATTATGTCCCCACTGTCTAGCAATGTCTTCCACATCTCAGAAACTTAAGAAGTGTTTGTGGAATTGAATTAGATTGGAGGTAGACAGGTTACATAAATACCAAGTTAGGGGAGAAATGAATCTATAACTTTAGTTTTAGTTTTTAAAATTTTTAAAGTAGAGTTTACAATACTGGCCTTCCTTTATTAGCTCTACAAGACATTACCAATACTCTTACTAAAATTTATAGATGTTCATAAGACAATACCACTTTTCTGCCACTAATTTGTCTCATCACTGTACGAATTTAGAGTGGCTTCACACCCTCTAACAGCTGGGATTTAATGAGTGTGGCTATTTCTTTTACTAACAGAGATTACAACCTCCTGTATGACTTAGTAGATGTTCTTCCATAGTTGTTGTGATGACTTTTTCCATCCTCAGGTCCTCAGACAGTAGACATATCGTTCATTACTGAACTGTCCTTGAAGTCTAATAAGACCTCTCAAAATTTCTGCTTTACTGGCACAGCCTTCAAGAACCTAGAGTCACCCGTTCCTTACAATGAAATACCCAAATGGGACTGCAGCAGAGGGGACATAGGGACACAATGGCTCAAATCTCCCACCCCCCTCCCCCCAAAAAAGGAACTCCAGGTAACATAAGTTGATGTAGCCTGGTGAGTCTCCACAAAAATTAATGGCTATAAGGGAATGCAAATTGCTTTAGAAATATGAGCTGTTACTATTCATTGACTATTTGTTGGTGGACTGGACTAACAAAGGTGAGCCATTATACTCTTCTTGCCCCAGGTTATGATCATGTGTTATTCTTGGAAGATGAAGCTTTCCTTATTCCTATTCTATCTTAAGCTTCTCTTCACCTCTTCCACTTAGGGTTTTAAGACTACCAGAGATATTACAGAGATGAATGTCAAGGTCATTTGTGGACAATTAATAGACTTGGCGATGCAAATAATTAATATTGTATTAAATATTATTATCAATGCTTTTCAAGAACTGTATGTACAGGACATGGTATCATAAGATCACAGAAAAAAAATAAGATCACAGAATTTAGAGTTGGGAGGGACATCAGAGTTCACCTCCTTCATTTTAGGGGTGATCAGACAGAGATGACTTGCCAAAGGTCACACAGTACTAAGTGACAGGGTAGGATTCAAGTCCAGCTCCTCCTGGCTTCAGAACCTGGACATTTGCAGTCCTATCAGACAACACAAGTGGAAAAGGCAACCTAGAAGTCAATCGATCTGTGTACTTTTCCCGGCTCTGTCACTAACCTATTTTGTATCTTTGGGGAAGTCTTGGGGAGTTGGTTTCCTCATTAGTAAAATGAGAATGATGATGTTGTTCAGTCATGCCTGACTCTGTGTGACCCCATTTGGGGTTTTCTTGGTAAAGATACTAGAGTAGTCCATTTCCTTCTCCAGCTCATTTTACATATGAGGAAAGTAAGGCAAACAGGAGTAAGTAACTTGCCCAGAGCCACACAGCCAGCAAGTGTCTGAAGCCAGATTTGAACTCAGGCAGATGAGTTTTCCTGACTCTAGGTCCAGCACTCCGTCCACTGTGCCACCTAGCTGCCCCTAAATGATGATAGTAATTTCTTTGTAGGGTTGTGAATCTTAAATGAGATGTGAATAAAGTGGTTAGTAACTTCAAAACAATACAACAGTTAGCATTTGTAGAGCAGTTTAAGGTTTGCAAAATACTTTACAGATGTTATCTCCTTTGATGACAATATAAATCTGACTTCTTATCACTATGATGATGACCATGCCACGGGATTTGAGCCCTGAATCTCCCTTTTGTGGTGCTGCAGTAATACTCTGTATGTGATAACTGCTCAGTAAATATGTTTTATTGTGTCTATCATTTGCATTGCTGACACTAATAAACTGACACTCATTAACTTCAGTATTTATTATGTGCTTGTGCTACAAATACTAGGGACAAAAACAGAACAGTCCCTGCTTTCGAAGAGCTTACATTCCATTGGAAGGGGAGAGGATAACAAGTATATTGATAAGTAAATATAAAATCTATGCAAAGTAAATTCAGAAGGGAGCTAAGATTTGGGGGAAATCAGGAAAAGGTTTGTGTGGGAGGTGCCATTTAGCTTAAAGGGAGTTAGGAATTCTAAGAGACTAGAGAAGGGATTTCCTCAAATGAGAGGGAAAAAAAACCCACAGGGCTCCTTGTTAAGATTACTCTGGCTACTTCCACTACTAGTGGTCTACCATTGCTGATAGTACTAAAAATAATAGCAAGCTGTTCCTTTAGGTATAAAATTCTATATGGTACAAACAGTGCCATGACACTATTTGTCTGAGTGGTTCAAAATCTGAACATATTTCAAAAGGAACATAAATGACTGCTGGGTTATTTCTGATTTGGGGTTTCCTAACAATTCAAGAGTGAGCTCATCTTTATTTTCCAAGGTTTGACCCTGTCAGATATCAAAGCCTAAAAAATCAATAGTAATAAAGGCTTCCCAGAGTCACCACCTCTGGGGGTTCTCAGCCATAGACCTGGTGGCCAGTGCCCCCAGCAGGTGCAGGACCGTGTATACAACCTTATCTTATGATGCTTGAAAGTCACATCTGTTAATCGCTGGAGCTTGGGGCTGTATTGGGTTTCCATGATTTTTATCTCGGTCCTCCTAGGAGTTACTCTTTAGAAAGAGGAGACACGCTTGGCATTTCTGCAGAGGCCCCCAGTCTGAATGCGTGCAGCTGCTGGGCCTCGGCCTGTGATTGACAGCACTCATTGCCAGCCTTGCATCCGATATGCTCCTGTGAGTCTCCAAGCAGCTGAACAAGGGGCTGCCCATTCTGTTCCTGACAGAATGCTGCTGCAGGTGACCATGCACAGCTATTCAGGTAACTCCCCTTGCCCCACTCCAGGGCCACTCACTCAGTCCTAATTATCGGCCACTTAACTTCTCAAGAGGCTCTAGCTGATTTAGTGGTAACATTAGAGAGAAGGGAAGAAGGGGGGCAGGTGAAAAGATTGATTAAACTACTAATTAACTCCATTTCCTAACCTGTTAACAGGGCCTGGCTGATTCAGATGAAGAGATCTTGGTGTGAAGTGCTCTTCACAGAATAGATAAAGGGCTAACTCACTTTGTCTGCCCTGACATGTTAACTTTATCACTACAAACTGAGAAATGGGAGTAGCCGTTGTCGGGAGAGGAAACAGGTTGTACAGTATTATTCTTTAAGCTGAATGTGTGGTCTCTGGTGGAGCCGGCTGTGTGAAGGGATGACCAACAGAGAGGCTGACATCTGAGCCAGAAAGGCCTGGGTTCAAGGCCTGGCCTCCAATATATAGGAACAGTGTGACCCTTGGGCAAGTGATTTAATCTCTGACAACTCTTTAAGACTATACATGGAAGACAAAGTGCTGAATTCCAATGGTAGAGGGAGTATTGAAGTAGGGGCTCACTTGAGAAGTCCTTTGGCCATCTGTTTTCTAACTTTTTGGTCTCAGGACCCCTTTATACTCCTAAGAATTACTGAGGGCTCTCCCTAAAAAAAGAGCTTTTTGTTTATGAGTTATAGCTATCTATATTTGTCACATTAGAAATTTAAATGTTTTCATATTATTGTTAAAATAGTTTTAACCCATTGAAAAGACCCATTGAAAGACTCTTGGACGACACTTTGAGGACTACTGCTTTATATCAATGAAATCAGGTCCGTCCAGTCCCTATCCCCTAGATGAAAGTTTTAATACATAAATATAAAGGCCATTAAAAAAAAGGAGAGACAAACATCACACCCTGGAAAAAAAAGTGCCTTTTCTGGCAAGACTTTCTGGATTTGGAGTCGCCTGTTTTTTGCAGTTTTTTTGGGGGGGGGGGGGGGTGAACAATCAGCACCTGTTATATTCTGGCACAAATTTCTGTGACTGGGCAGAAAGCTTTGGCTATCTTATCCAGGCACCCAGAGTCTCCTTCCTTGCCCTTTCCCCTCTTTACACCAGCTCAAGGAAGCTTCTCACAATTCCTTGTGGTGTCTCCTCCAGCTTCTAGTTCTCTGTTTTCATGAGCCACATTGTCCTTGCCACCTGGGATCTGTCTGCTTGTCACAGTCTTAGCTTGAAATTGTGTAGACCCTTCAGAAGGAGGCCCTCTTAAAACTGCAAAATTAACTGAACTCTAGCCCCACTGCAAGGGGGCTACATAGGCAGGATTTACATCCAAGAAGAAAGAAAGTAGAAGGACTGATCTACTACCCTTGTAGACAGTAGGCACCATGAGTTAGTAGGTTTTATCTTCTCTTTTCAGACAGGAACATAATGAGTTCTTGGGAGGTTAAGTGCCTTCCCCAAAGACAAATAATGACTTGGTGGCATTGCCTGAAATAGAATCTTTACTTCTGGTCCACTTTAAGGGAGCAGGATATGGCAGAAAAAGCACTGCTCTGGGAGTTAAGAGTACTTCGAATCAGGAGGATCTGAGTTCAAGTCACTTAGTTTTCTCATCTGTAAAATGGGAGATAACAGGAGCACCTATGTTTACAGGAATGTTGTGAAGCATTGTAAAGTTTTGAACTATATGAATGCTTGCAATTTTTATTTTTTCATTATCATCTAGTCCAACTCCCTCATTTTACAGATTAGGAAAATGAGACCCAGATAGGTTAAGTAACTTGCCCATGGTCACTTAGACAATAAATAGCAAAGACAGAAATTGAATCTTAAGTCCTCAATTATAAATCAATTTCCTTTTCATTAAAATGTCCTTCACAGAGTATTAATTGGAGAACTCTGAGATCAACACAGAACATCATGTTTTCGTGCAATATTCATTCCAGCTAAAGTCCCTCAATTTATACATAATTTAGAACTGGTGGGAAGAGCCTTAGACATTATTTAGTCCCTGTCACATCTGGAAGATTCCTGACCCATTTCATAGAAAACTGTCGCCAGAGGTCAAACAGGTACTGTCAGAATAGGATAATAAGTGTCTGAGGCTGGATTTGAATTCACATCTTCCTGACTCCTGGCCCAGCACTGTTCACTTTACCACCTAGCTGCCATGTGGTAAGACATGTAAAAGAGCAACCTGAGGACAGGACTGACTCAGAAAGAAGTAATTCTAAAAGAGCATTAACAATGGTCACTTAGACATGCAGCCTAGGACGTCTAAATCTAAGAGATCTCTTAACTGTACCAGAAGTAAAGGAAAGGTGAAGTATGAGTTTGAGGTGGAGCTTTGGGGGTAGAGCTAGTTGCACTAGACATCTGTGGAGGTGGGGTTAGCTGTGATGTACACCTATGAAGGTGGAGTTAGCTGTGATTGACACCTGTAGAGGTGGAGTTAGCTGTGATTGACAAATGTGGAGGTGGGGTTAGCTGTTTTGAGTGCAATGGAGGTATAGCTTCATTTAATTAGAGCTGAGAAGGAAAAGAGGCTACCTTGAAAACTGTTTCAGTTGTAATTCCAGGAAATTCTCCTTCAGGTCTCCATGGAATTATGGGTTCATTTGCAAAGATCATTGGATCACAGATTTAAAGCTGGTGGCAACCTGACCTTAGAAGTCTGATCCAACCTTTTCATTTTACACATGAGAAAATTGAGGCTCACAAAGATTAAGTGACTTGTCCAAGGTCATGAAGGTAGTCAGTAGCAAAGCTGGGTTTATACTCAGGGTGTCTGACTCCAAATTTAGTACATTAGATAAAGCCATGCTGAAGAGAGAGGTTAAGTGATTTGCCTAAGGTCAAGTAGCAAACCTTTCTTGGAATTCATGCTTCTTGACTCTTTGACCAGACTATATCCCCCATATCCTCTCTGTCCTAATAGGATGAAACCAATTGTTCAACATGAAGCCAAGTGCCCCCCAAAGCCTTACTTCAGCACTGTTATTTTAAAGGCTTTCCTCTGATAGCTTTAGGAGATACAATCTACAAGCCCCTTATATTTATTGAATTGTATATTATCTACTTGGCATTGACTTTACAATATTCATAGATGTTCCTTCAAATTATTGCTGCTAGATAAAGACGAAAGGAGCTGCCTGGAGAGCTGTTCAAGCAGCCACATGAGGCAGCTCTCCTTCCATAACTTCAGAGCTTCTGAGGGACAGATTTTTCTCTCTCTCTCTCTTTCTCTCTCTCTCTGTCTCTTCTCTCTCCTCTCTCTTGCTCTCTGTCTCTCTGTCTCAAATGTTTCTCATTCATTTATGAGGAGTTAATAAAGATTTCTTGGCAGAGGTTTTACCTTTAGTTGGGTCTTGTTATTGTGCTTCAATTAAATGTTTTCTTTTTGGATTCCCAGTGATTTACCTGATCTGTGAGGAGAACCTACTCTGGATCCAGGCTTGAGCTACATTATTCACACCTTGAACCTAAGCAAAGCAGGGGATTAAAAACTAGAGTGAGCCACACCCTCTTTATATAATCCTATAAAATGACAGAAACTTATGGGGTTGAATTACTGCTGCAGCACCAATATTATGACTCTCAGAGTTTGTTTTCTGAAGGTCTTCTTACCTCTATGCCTTCAACAATAATGGCAATAATAATAGATTGCATTTATATTGTGAGTTGTTTTACAAAGCACTTTACATGCATTATTGCATTACAACTTAGTGAGGAAGCAGTAAAAAAAAATCCCTATTTAACAGAGGAGGAAACTGAGGCACAGAAAGATTATGTAATTTGCCTGATGTTACATAGCTACTAAATTGCAAAATCTGGGTTGAAATCCAGGCCCATTGCTTTTTCCACTCTGCCGCAACAAGGCTTAGTTAGGAGGTGGCTACTTAGTCATTTGCCATGCCTCTGGCTTCCTAGGGTATTTGTTACAATGGAGAACTTCTTTTTGGGGAGGTGGAGGGTGAGTTAGTGCATGGCAATAAAGAAAAAAAAAGAAAAAGTGTCAATAAAAGTTTTTTAAAAACACATAAAAATAAGCATGTTTAAAAGGAGTCATAAACGCAGACAGATTTTGTTAGAACTGTTAGATTTAATATGGAGATTTTAAAAAACAAACTATGGAATAGAAGCTTAGTTTCACATGAAATCTTCTTTTGGTTCATTGTATATTGAAATGTTTGTGTTGCATAATGATTAAATTCATAATAAAAATAAATTTTAATATAAAAATTGTGAGCTTTCTAGTATATCTGACTTCCCCCATCAAATCAAGGAGGTTTAATGGTGCTTCAGCAAAAGGAGTCTGAAGTATACCAAATGTCCCTGCCTTCCAGTTTATCCATGCTATTAGATTGTTCCTACTGAGCAGAAAATATTTTCTATGATGCCAATGGTTCTGTAGAAGGAGATAGTAATGAGAGTTCCATCATGTCAGTGATGTGGGTAATTGGTAGTTGTTCTGCACTGGGCATGACTAAGGTCAGTTCCCTGGTAGTTTATGTTCCATATTGGAATAAAATGAGATGCTGGTTACTCAACTGTCCTGAGAAGTGAATGGAATGTACAGTCAGTTTGGCTGGATTGTAGAATGTGTGAGGGGCAATAATACGTAATCAGTCTAGAAAGATAAGTTATAGTTCCTTTACATTTTCTCCTACAGCCGCTGAAAATCTTTGAGTAGGAGAATGGCATGGTGAGACTTGAACTTTAGGAATATCTATTTAGCAGGTTTTTGGAGGATAAAGTGGAGATGGGAAAGACTAAAGGAGAGTAATTAGAAGGCTATTTCAATAGTCCAGGTGAGAGGTTATGAAGATCTGAACTAGGGGTGATGTTTGTGTGAGTGAAGAGAAAGATACAGATGTGAAAGAGGTAGAATCAACATAATACAGCAACTGATTGGATGTGGGAGATGAGGGAGAGGTAAGAATTACAGTTATGAACCTTTGTGATTTAAAGGATGATGATGATGATATAATATTTGTAAAGTGCTTAGCAAAGCACCTGGCACATGGTAGATACTTAACAAATGTTTGTTCCTTTCCCTTCTCTCTCTATATTACCTTCAGCTGGTAATAGGGAACTTTGGAAAAAAGTTTTGTGGGGAGATAATTAGTTTTGTTTTACATGTTGAGTGTGAAATGCCTATAAGACATCAAGATGGAAATGTAGGTAGTTTGTGAACTGGATTGAAGATCAGAAAACAATTGAAGGCTAGATCTTAGAGTTATCTATATTGAGATAGGAGCTGATGACATCACCTGTGCAATGGAGTTAGAACATGGATGATGAGCTAAAAAAGGAGACTGAGAAGGTAAAATATCGTAAGAGCCCAGTATCACAAAACAAAAGAAAACAAAACAAAGGAACCAAAAAACAAAACAAAACAAAAAAAAACCAGGAAGGAAAAAGTGTCAAAAGTCACAAATCAATTGAAAGATAAAGACTGAGAGAAAAGACCACTGGATTTAGCAGGTTGGTTATCACTGGTAATCTTGGTGAAGCAATTTCAATTGAGTGGTGGGGTCAGAAGCCAGATTTTAAGGAACTGAGAAGTAAATTAGAAATGAAAAAGTGAAGATGAATACCTTCTTGTAGGAGCCTGGCAGTGAAAATTAGGAGATATAGAAGATGGTAACTTAAAGGGATGGCAGAGTCAAGTGAAAGTCAAGCATGAGAAAGAGGGCATATTTATAGAAAGTAGAGAAAGAGGCAGCAGTTAGAGAGAAACAGAAAATATAAAGAGGGAAAAGATTGCCAAAGGGTTATGGTCATGGAGGAGATGGGATTAGATGTGATGAAGTCAGAGATGTAGGAATTGACCTTGGTGTGGAGAAGGACTACCTCTTTGATAGTCTTTTGGAGAAAGGAGAGTCAATGGCCTGAAGATGTGTAGACTAGAGTAAAGGAGCAGAAAGTGGAGGAAGGTGCTGAGGGAACTAGAGGTATAGAAATAGGGAGAAGAAAAGGGAACTCCTGATAGATTGCCTGCTTTCTTGTTAAAGCATGAGGAGAGGTCCTCTCCTGAGAGAGAGGTAAGAGTCAGTCAATATTTAAAAAGTAGGAGGGTAGCATAGATGTAGGAGAGAAGAAAAGATTTTGAAAGACTTTCTCTGTATGACAAGGAATTATTCAGAAAAGAATAAAAGGATTGCCAGCAGTGAGGGTTCAATTGAGATCAGATAGCCTAAATCTGTCATGGATTCAGCAAGTTTACATGGTTCTCTCTAAAGTCATTCAGCTTCACATGAGTAGGAGGGCAGGAGGCAGATGATGAAGCTAATCCAGGATTGAAGTTTGGAAAGGAATTAGTGATGATAAGACAGAGAACCAAGGAATTCAAGGGTAGAGGACAGTATAAAGTTGAACTGCTTAATATTTTAATATCAATCTTTGAAGTAAGGGCAGTTAGGCCAGATCCACTGGAAATACATAGGTGGGGAGTACAGTGGGGTGATGACTAGAGTTTGTATTGAGGATAAAGAATCCATTGAGAGTGGTGAGGCATGGGGAAAGATGGAAGGACTCAAGGGTATAGTGAGAATTTCAGAGTTTTGTATCATGGATGTGGAAGAGTTGTGGGTGATGGAGATTAAAAATTCCTCCATCCTCTTTTCCCACATAAATTATGCCAGTTTTCCCCTTAAAGGCAATAAAGGTATCCTGGGGCTTAAACTGAACTGCCTTTGATGTAGCCAAGGTTTCAGTTGAACCTCTTCTGATACACCTTCCTGGGAACCCCTAGCCTTATTGACAGTGGACTCCTAGTCACCTGAGGACATAAAATGGTCTATCTATGAGGAATTAGGGCCCTTCAGGGTTGGTAGATGGCCTGAATCACCACACCCTGCTCTGATGACTAGACTGGTATCCTTATGGAAACAACCTGAGACTCCCCAATCTAAGGGCTGGAGAGTTTTTGTTGTTATTATTGTTATTGCTGTTGTGGAATATCCTTTCTATTGTATAGCTAAGTAAACCTGCTTTTGTTCACTGTTGAATGACATATGAGTATGTCATTTCACCTCAACATTGAACCTGAACTAACAAGGTCAGCTTGAGTCAGGCTTCACCCTAACAAAAGGTATGACTAATGTATTATTTTTTTTTAAGAAAGTAGAATTTTATTTTAATTTTTGCTTTTTAATAGTATTTTATTTTTTCCCAATTATATGTCAAGACAATTTTTAGCATTCATTTTTACAAGATTTTGAGTTCCAAATTCTTCTCTCCTTCCCTCTCTCCCCTCCCTTTTTCCCAAAATGGTAGGCAATTTGATATAGGTTATACATATGCTAGCATGTAAAACATATTTCCATATTAGTCACAGTTGTGAAAGAAGAAACAGATCAAAAGAAAAAAAGACATGAAAAAGAATAAAGTAAGTGAAAAAAGTATGCTTTGATCTGGATTGAGTCTATTAGTTCTTTATCTGAATGTGGATAGCATTTTCCTTTGTGAGTTCTTTGTACCTGTCTTGAATCATTGTTTTGCTGAGAAGAGCTGAGTCATTCATAATTGATCATGACACAATGTTGCTGATATTGTGCACAATGTTTTCCTGGTTCTGCTCATTTCACTTTGTATCAGTTTGTACAAGTCTTTCCAGGTTTTTCTGAAATCTGCCTGTTCATCATTTCTTATTGCACAATAGAATTCCATTACATTCATATACCACAGCTTGTTCAGCCATTCACCAACTGATGGGCATCCCCTCAATTTCCCATATTTTGCTACCATGAAAGGGGCTGCTTTAAATATTCTTGCACATGTAGGTCCTTTCTCCTTTTCTATGATCTCTTTGGATACAGACTTGGGAGTAGTATTGCTGGTTCAAAGGTTTGGGCAGTTTGGTTGCTTTTTGGACATAGTTCCAAATTGCTCTCCAGAATGGTTGGATCAGTTCACAATTCCACCAGTAGTGCGTTAGTGTCCCAATTTTCCCACATTCTCTCCAACATTTATCATTTTCCTTTTTTGTCATATTAGTCAATCTGATAGAGGTGGTACCTCAGAGTTGTTTTAATTTGCATTTCTCTAATCAAAAGTGATTTAAAGCAATTCTTCATATGCCTATAGATAGCTTTGATTTCTTTATCTGAAAACTCTCTGTTCATATCCTTTGACCATTTGTCAATTGGGGAATGGCCTGTATTCTTATAAAGTTTACTTAGTTCTCTATATATTTGAGAAATGAGGTCTTTATCAGAGACACTTGCTGTAAAGATTACTTCCCAGATTTCTGCTTTCTTTCTAATCTTGGTTGCATTGATTTTTGTTTGTGCAAAAACTTTTTAATTTAATATAATCAAAATTATCTATTTTATATTTTGCAATGCTTTCTATCTCATTGGGTCATAAATTCTTCCCTTCTCCATAGATCTGACAGGTAGACTCTTCTAATTTGCTTATGGTGTCACCCTTTATATCTAAATCATGTATACATTTTGACCTTGTATTAGTATATGGTGTGAGATGTTGGTTTATACCTAGTTAGTGCCTTATTGTTTTCTAGTTTTCCCAGTGGTTTTTGCCAAATAGTGAGTTCTATCCACTTCAGTTTTATGGGAGAGTTCATCCCATTCACATTCACAGTTATGATGACTAATTGTCTATTTCCCTCCATCCTTTTTTTCTCCTATTTGTCTTCTCTCTCTTTTTACCTTTCCCTTCCTCAACATTGTTTTGCCTCTGTCTACTGCCTCCTCTCTTCTGTCAGTCCCCCCACCTTTACTTAATTTCTTCCCCTCTTACATTCCTGTCCAGTAAGATAGATTTCTATATTCAACTAATTGTGTATATTATTCCCTCTTTGAGTCAATACAGATTAGAGTAAGGTTCAAGTGATGCCCATCACCCATGTTCCCATCTTTCCCTCCACTGTAATAAATTTTTCCATGCCTCTTGATGTGAAATAATTTACCAAACTCTACCTCGCCTTTTCTTCTGCACCCAGTGTACTCCTCTTTCTCATCCCTTAATTTTTTTTATGTCATTCCCTCAAATTCACTTTATACTTGTACCCTCTGTCTATATATATTCCTTCTCGCTGTACTATTAGTGGTATGATTTTTAAGAAATACAAGGATCATTTTCCCACGTAGGGATGTAAACAGTTCAGCTCCATTGAATCCCTTATGTTTTCTCCTCCCTTTTTACTTTCTTGTGAGTCTTGATATTGGAGATCAAGTTTTTTTGTTAAGTTCTGGTCTTCTCCTTATGAAAGCATGAAATTCTTCTATTTTGTTGAATGACCATTTTTTCGCTTGAAGTATTATGCTTAATTTCACCAGGTGGATGATTCTTGGTTGTAGTTCTAACTCCTTTGCTTTCCAGAAGATCATATTCTATGACCTCCAGTCCTTTATAATGTTGCAGCTGCTAAATCCTGTGTAATCCTGAATGTGGCTCCCTGATATTTGAATTATTTCTTTCTGACCACTTGCAATATTTTTTCCTTGATCTGATAGTTCTGAAATTTGGAAATCATGTTACTTGGAGTTTTTATTTTGGGATCTCTTTCCTGAGGAGATTAGCAGATTCTTTCAATGCCTATTTTTCTTTCTGGTTCTAGGATATCAGGGCAGTTTTCCTTGATAATTTCTTGACAGATGCTGTCCAGGGGCTCCTTTTGAATATAGCTATTAGGTATTCCAGTGATTCTGACATTGCTTCTCCCGGATCTATTTTCCAAGTCAGTTATTTTTCCAATGAGGTATTTTACATTTTCTTCTATTTTTTTATTCTTTTGAATTTGTTTGATTGATTCTTGATGTCTTACAGAAACATTAACTTCCATTTGCCCAATTCTAACTTTTAAGGAGTTGTTTTCCTCAGTTATCTCTTGTACTTCCTTTTCCATGTGACCAATTGTACTTTTTAAGGAGTTGTTGGATTTTTGTATCTCTTTTCTGTTTGGTCAATTCTACTTTTTAAGCAGTTGTTTTCTTTTTCCAAGTTGTTGACCTTTTTTTCATAATTCTCTTGCAAAACTTTCATTGTTTTTCTTGATTTTTCTTCTACCTCTCTTACATGATTTTAAACTCCTTTTCAAGCTCTTCCCACTTTTTTGAGACCACTTCCCATTTTTATTTGGGGCTTTGCTGAGAAGTGTTTTGACATTGTTGTCCTTTTTTGAGTTTGTGTCTTGATCTTTCCTGTCACCATAATAACTTTCTATGTTCAGATTCTTTTTCTATTGTTTTTTGCTCCTCTCTTTTGGCATTTTTCTTTTCTTTTAAATTTGAGCTCTGCTCCCAAGGTAGAAGGGGCACTATCTCAGGCTTCTTCTGCCAGGGGCTACAGGGCCTGGCTATTTACCTGGTGCTGCACTGATGTTGTCCTGAGGCCCAGGAGGGACTCTCGTGTTTGGTGCTACACTGAGGGGTGGGGTGGGGGGGGGTACCTGGTGCTGCTGGAAGCTGTAGGGGTCTGAAAGCTTACCTGGTGCTGAGCCAGGGTCCTAGTGGTGGTGTCTAGTGTGTGTTGAGACCAGTGGGGTGTTTCTGTGTTTCCCCAAGGCTACACTCTGGTCTGGCCACTGGAGGCTGACTGTTTGCCCAGGGCTATGTTGAAGCATATAGAGGTTTTTAAAGTTGGGGTCTTCCTATTTGCCTCGCTATACTGAGGCATGTGGGGGGTCCTGGTGTTGGCATTTACCTGCTCCATCACACTGGGGCTCAGGAGCTCCCACTGGTTTGCTGAGGTGGGGCTTGTGGCTGGCTTGTTGGGATGCTTCCTGTCCTGTACTATGCTCCCCTTTTACAAAAGTGAGACAGATCTTTCCTGCTGATCTTCCAAGTTCTTGGGCTAAAAGATTGTTTCACCCCATCTTTTTTTTGCTGGTTCTGCAGTTTTAGGATTTGTTGGGGGTTTGGGGGGGTGTTTTGGGAGGTGCATATGGGAGAGTTATGGTGATTTACTGCTTACTCTGCCATCTTGACTAGAAAGTAAAATTTATTTTGACTAATGTATTATTGAGTTGGCATGAAGGTACAGATCATGGGACTTGTGGAGGTTGATGGAAGTTAGTGTGTTTGAGTGTATGTCAATATATATATCAAAGTCTCCAAGTGTAATAGCAGGGGCTGGGTTAGAAAGGAAGACTGTGAGCGAAATATTACTTTTTTTTTTGTTGTTGTTGAGAAAGGAGGGTCAATGGTATTGTGTTGATGACTTCTTCTAGAATCTAGACAGGATTCTGAATCTGGATGGAGCAAACCTGGAAGGAGAAGTTATTAAGGGATGGCAGAAGGAAGAGGGTCCACAATTGGCATTTGAGGAATAAGGACTATGCCTATTTCTCCTTTTGGTCCAATTTGTATGCAAGAAGGAATATTCAGTACTAGAGAGAGTTGCCAGGTTGCTGTGCCTTCTGGGAGTTGCTAAGATTTCTTTGATTACTAGGAGATTGAAGGAGCATAAGAGGAAAAGGTCTCATAAGAAAAGCACCTTGTTACCAGTAGAATGGGAGTTTCAGAGGGAACAATGGAAAAAGAGAGAAGAGTGGGATGGGTGCCTAGGAAGGATAGGAATTATGTAGAGGGGGATGAAGGAGTGGTATCAGAAGAAGGGAGCTTTAGCCTAAGCAGCTATACACTCAGAATCACGGGCATTCAGACACAAGAAGGCATGCTAGCCTTAGGACAGCAGATTGTCAGTAGGTTTGCCCCAGTTATTGAATTGAATCCCTGACGTGAATATCTTCAGCATTGTAAACTGCTTTCCTTCTTTCAGTCTTCTTCACCTGTAGAATTTCAGCCTGCAAGGGAGATGTAAAGTTATACTCTACCCCTGCTCTCGCAGTTTTCACTATACTTTATTTTCTAAGTATTTGATTGTATTCATGGGTCATTAATATAAAATTAAAAATTGAACACAGTAAAGCAAAATTTATTGTTTATTTTTCTATAAGAAGCATGTTTGTTTCATATATCTGGATATCTCTTTCTCGTGGTTCTTTTGAAGAGCTAATGTGGGCTTTTTTTTCTCAGGAGTGAAGGCAACTTCATTTCAAAGGTAACAGGAGCTCACTAATAATCTGGTCCTGGCACAGCTCAGTGGAACCTCTTTGTCATCCAGGTGTCAGGGGACAGCATTGACACCGTGTTACTATTGGACCATATTATCTCAGGCTTCTATTGCATGGAGTTATATTTCGGGCATGTGATCTGACCCATGCTGTACACGAATCCATCTGTAATGAGCTCTGCTCTGTTGAGTTCTGTGGTGTGTGTTTGTTCGTGGTGATGAATGTGGTGAAGATAGTCACTTGGAGAGGGATCTTGGGTGGGCTAGCCAGCTTTGTTAGCTGTCTTCCAGATACATGTCCCCGGTCCCAGATATATAGTTGTCTTCTAGATACATGCTTATCCATTAAAGGGAATAGTAGGTCACCAGTGGAAATAGTTTCAAGAAAATATCCTATTGTGGCAGTGTAGTAGAGTAGTTAGAGTGTTAGACCTTAAGTTAGGAAGGTTCAAACCCCACCTCTGGCATTTGTGAGCTATGTGATACTGAACAAGTTACTTAACCTTTGTTTTCTCATCTGTAAAAGGGAGTAATCACCTTGTATTTTCTATCTCATAGGACCATGGTGAGGCTCAAATGAGACCATGTACATAATGTGGACATTGTAAACCTTAAATCTTTCTAAAAATGTCAGTGATTATTATCGTCTTCCCTGAGGAAGGTCAGCACATGATAGTTTTTAATATTGCTACTTAAAAAGCAGAGCACAGTATCTTCTAGGTCCCTTTCAAATACAGTATCAGAAACAGCAGCTTCATCTGAAGTGTGCTACACAGAGTATTTAAGCACTGGAAAGAAAAAACAACAACAATTACCTGATGACGGATGTTGAAAGATATTACAGCCAAAGCTGGTCTATCCTCTTGATGAGCTCGTCATCTGTCCCCCTGAGACCTATAAGGGAATTCAAAACATGACTTTTCCTGACCTAACTCCCATAGGAACTGCGAAATTAAAAAAGGCCATGTCAAGACTGCATTCTTCATTGTATGAGCCAGGGTCAGGTTGTTGCTTATTTTTAGCATATGTTGCTCTCATCACAAGTAAATTGTAGTAACATGCACTGAAACAGGAATATTTGACTACTCTGCATTCAGAGGCAGCTTGGCAGAATGGAGTCAATGGGACCAGGCTTCATATTCTGTTTCACACTGACTAGGTATGAGACCTTGGACAAGACACAGCATGTTTCAGTCT
The DNA here is from genome assembly GCF_900497805.2 of Vombatus ursinus. Classification (NCBI taxonomy): domain Eukaryota; kingdom Metazoa; phylum Chordata; class Mammalia; order Diprotodontia; family Vombatidae; genus Vombatus; species Vombatus ursinus. The sequence continues at coordinate 22,243,090 of NW_020947062.1, forward strand.
CAGTTTCCTGTCTGCAAAATGGGAATAATAATATTTGTAGCATTTACCTTACAGGGTTGCTATGAGTCTTGAAGGAGGTGATATATATGAAATGCTTTGAAAATGTTGAAAGTCATAAATAAATCTTACCTATTATTCTTCTCTGGAATTTCCACAGGGGACAATTTAGATCATTGATTTGTTTAGTTGATATCATTTGGAGTAACTTTAATAAAATAGAAATGTACAATTCTAGGACATCATGATGACTTAAGTTGGTTGTAATTGATCAGCTCTCAGCTTTTTGGTAGGAGAGTCATACCTATTTAGAGCTGGAAATTACCTTGGAGGTCATTTAGGCCTGACCTCATTTTTCAAATAAGGAAACTGAGGCTGAGAGGTTAAGTGGTTTGCTCAAAAGTGGCAAAGTTGGGCCTAATAGAAGCAGATTAGTGACAGCTGCCCCAGAGGGGAAAAAAAAAACCAAAGTCCTAGCCTACCTTGTTGCTTAAGATATGTCCAATTAACATCTACAGGTGGAACTTAATCCATTATTTGTGAAACAAATTCTTATGGGCTATGAGGGCCAGGGCCAAGAATTAGGTCATTTAAAGTGTTTTCTTTCAGGGCAAAGTTGTTGTTTCTCAGAATGAAGAATATGGAATGGGAGGAATGTACCTGGAGGAGCTTGACAGAACTGGGAGAGCTTGTCAAAGTCTTGTGTCAGAAACAAAGTTGTTTGTGAAGCTTAATTTAGAGGGTGAAAGAATTACAAAGACAAACAGTGAAGGGGATGGATATAATAATAACAACAACAACAATAACTAACTCAGTTCTGTAGTGCTTTAAGGTTCACAAGGCATTTTCCTCACAAAAACACTGTGCGATAGTGCCAATATTATGATTCCCATTTTACAGACAAGAAAATTGAGGCTCAGAGAGATTAAGAGATTTGTTCAGAATCACACAGGTAGCAAGTGTTGGAGCTGGAAGGTGAAAACAGAGATTGTTCATAATATGCCTTGAACAGAGAGATTCACAGGGACCTTGAAACCACAGGAAAACTAAGGAAAAGCAACGTTTTATAACACTCAACAATAATCAGGAAGTTAAAACCTGAACTACTGATAACTGTTTGAGAACAAGACATCTTACACTAAAAAACAAAACCCCCACTAACTTTCCAAAATATTCTGAAAAATCTCTTAAGAATTAAAGCAACTTTAGCTTATTATTTCATCTTTTCATAATCTCTTTATTAACAGCATCTATGGATGATAATTGTTGAGATAACCATCTTTTAGCACACTCCTTGTACTATGCCGTGTCAGTCTAAACCAGGGGTGGGGAACTTGCGTCCTGGAGGCCACATGTGGCCTTCTAGGTCCTTGGGTGCAGCCTTTTGACTGAGTCCAAGTTTTATGGAACAATTCCTTTTATTAAGGAGATTTGTTCTGTGAAGTTTGGATTTAGTTAAAGGGCCGCACTTGAGGACCTAGACAGCCACATGGGCCTCCAGGTTGCAGGTTCCCCACCCCTGGATCTAAACCCTTTTAGTTCTAACAAGAAAACAAAGACTGCCTTTCCAGGGAGGGAGTTTTAAAATAAATATTTACTGTGCCTTCACTGATTAATCATTAAAACCCTCTTTGTCTGGAATTTCACAGGAGACAAATCATTTATCCTCAGCCCACTGAGCAGATATCTCTAACAAGTCTGAGTCCCGCATGCTATCCTGAATTAGTCCCATCCTCTTGTCATGCAGAGGAGACAGGAGGCTGGCCTCAGAATTGCAAATGGAGAGAGGTTGGGAAGCAGAAGGCCATTGAATGGGTCATTCCAAGGTGGTGGCCCGAGAGATTTGGAGAAGCCAAGTATCCACTGCAGCTTCTACCAGGGTACTTGGGGGTCTGGACTTGCAGACCACCTTGTTGGTTTTTAATCTTCTACATTGTTTACACAAGCAGGAAAATCTGGAAGATTGTTAAAGTCAGAGGTTTCTTGGTAGGCTTCCAAGAGGTTTACTCAGCTGAGGTTGAGGCCTACTCATTAAAAAAAAAAGGAAAAAAAATTCAGGACCTGGAGGTGGTTCGGAGATTACCTCTAAGTTCCCTTCCTGATCTATATTTTTGATCCTATGAAGTGAATAAAAGAGAAGGAAAATAGACTTCTGTTCCCCAGGGTCAAGGATTCCCAATTTACAAGTTTTTCCTTTAGGGCTCAGAAAGTGAGTTCATTCAATTCATGTATTAAATGCTTTCTATGTACAAACCACTGAGCTACATATACAGGTATAACTCAAAGGTATAATTTGTGTTTTATACAATAGCGATATTGCTAAAAAGCTGCCTTCCTCAGTTCCCCCATCTGCAAAGAGAGAGAAATAATATTTGCACTTTCTGCCCCACAAAAGTGTTTTTAGGATCAAATCAAGTAAATGCTTTACCAAGAGGTAACCTGCTGTAATGCTTACAGTACTTGACTTGGAGTCTATAAGAATTGGTCAAACCTCAACTTAGGCAATTGCTAACTGATGATATCTATGTAAACTTGAGTATTTCTATTGATTATTATTACTACTAATAATATATTTTAAATATTTCATTTAAAATGCAGTAGGAGAATTAACAGATAAAATCTATGGGAAAATTAAAAACAAGTAAAATGAAGAGTATAATCTCAAAGGTTTTATGTTTTCTCCACCCTTTCCTCTGCCCCATGTTCCAACACATTTTATCTTCAAAGTTTGGTCTACCAAGAGACCCAGTCTAATATGAAGATAGGCAGGCAGTCAACAAGCATTCATTAAGCTCTTGCTATATGGCGAGTATAAATTGTATTTTTAGAGAGATGATCAGTGATGATTATCTGTTAATAGCAGAATAAGAGGAAAGCAAGTAGATCTTAGAACCAAAGCTCTGGGTTTACCCAGAGCAGGTTCAATTTCACCAACTTTCTCTTTGGCTTGTATTCCCACTCAGTGTTTCCCCTGAGAACCTTAGAATTTGGCTCACATGTAGGTCTCTACAAAAAGGGTAAAAGGTCCTCAGATCCTATGCAAGCACTCAAGCTAGCAAAATTTGGATGTAGGATATATATATATATTTTTAACCCAATAAAAATGCCTAGAAAAGGTACTCACACCTGAACTCATTAACAGTCAAGGCAACTTTTTTTCCTTTTCAGCAAGGCTGGCTCCAACTTTCCTAGGAACTTATGCAGTTCTCAAGACTTAAAGTTACAAGCCTGGGTTTGCGGGCTACCCAAAGCACTTGGAATTGCCAGAAAGTCCATCTCTTTTCTTCAGACATGCCCAGACTATATAATTCACTGACCATTGAAGGGCAAGGATCATGGTTGTTCCTCCATATCATGGTTCTGCCCTCGCTGTTCATTGGCTCTGGATCTCATTTGATTTAGAAAGACTTTAGCATATTCTAGAACACCGGCTTGTCTGAAAGCTCTTCTGATAATCCAGGAATGCCTCTGTTACTACACCATTGCCATGCTACTATTACTGGCTCATATTCCTACAGTTTCTGGGTTTGGCCCAAGAAATTTTCTGTTTGGCAGCTGCCTGTTGACATGTCTCTTGACATCTCTGGGTTCAGATGGTTCCCTGAGAGAATCTCATGGGTGTACAGGTTTTCCCTCTAGGGATCCAGACCCATGTCTAGGTCTCTATATAAAGCCACTCTTCTTTGATTTCTCAGCTCTGCTTCATTCTCTTTTAAGGCCAAGTCCAAGTGGGTGGCTTAAGTATATGACCTGACTGTGAATTAATCAATAATCCTCAATGTGAGGTTAAAGGGACAAGATCAATAAAGTCACCATTTATCAAAGAATTAACCTTCTCAAGGGAGTAACACCTCTTTTTTTTTTTTAAAGGCAATTGGGGTTAAGTGACCTAGGTCACCAGGGTCACACAGCTAGTAAGTATCAAATATTTTGCTCTGAGGTAGGTTTTGAACTCAGGTCCTCCTGACTCCAGGGCCAGTGCTCTATCCACTGCGCCACCTAGCTGCCCCCGAAAGTAACACCTCTTTAAAGAGGCACACTGGAGTGATTCAAGTGGTGACTTGTCTCTTACAGGGTACATCTTCTGCATTAGAATGATATGGGATAGGTCCTACAGAAAATCAAGGTGATTAAGCTCTGCAATGGGCTGCCATGAGAGGTGGTGAAATAACTTCTTCTATAGGCCTTTAAGAATATTTTGTGAATTTGGATTTGTGCTAGGAAAGAATCAAGAGCTTCTCATCAGAGCTAATACATGACCCAGGTCCAACAGGCTCAAAATTTTCAATGTGAGCACTTACACCTCAGAAACCAACAAATGGTCTTGATTTATTATTTTTTTGATTGTTTACACTTAAGAAAGTGATGGAGAAAATATTAATAATGCTGATTAAACTTAGAAGTGTGTCATGTAATTTTCTGGAGAGGTGGGTGTTAAACATGTACTAGTACACTCCTGGTTAGTAGCCATTCCTAAAGTCAACCACAATACATATAAAAGTCTTTCAATGCCATATTGTACAAAGGTAAGACACTCTCTAGTGGGCCCTTTGTTAAGTACATAGTTTCCCCATGAATATCCTGGGTCCTCTCCATTCCCCAGTCACTTAGTCACTGGCACACTAGGAACAATGCAATCAGGGGGCCAGAGCATGTTACCCTGAGGAAGGAGCTGTCACATGCTCAGCCCCCGCTTTTTCTTCTGAACATACTCTCTCCAACCTGTCAGTGACCTCTCATATAATCCCAAGGGCAGAGACCAGGGCTTATTAGTAACTGTGCCTCCCCTACTATTGCAGGTGCAATTTTAAAAAAACATTGCATCAAGAATAGTTCAAAACCCTTTTCACATGAGGCTTTTGCCTCCTTCCCACCTTGTGGTCTTTTCCTTTAACTCCATTGAGTCCTGGGCTGGGTGCTGAGGGGTTGGTAGACAGAGATAGCAAGATAAGGAACAATAATAATAACTAAAATACTTTTCTTAGACAATCTGGTAAGGCAGATAATTAGCTTTGTTTGTTTGTCTTTGGTTGAGATCTGCAATTTCATCAATGCTCAGGAGCTACCTGTAAGGATATTTCTGCTAACCAATGAAATTATTCTACACAGCTTTCAGTCTTAGAGAATCACTTGGAACACAGAGAGGTTAAGTCGTTTGCCCAGAGTTACCCAGCCAGTACTGTAGCAATTCAGACTCTGAATCCAGGTCTTCCTGATTCTGGGGCTGGCTGTCTGTCTACTATGCTATATTGCTTCTCTGAAATTTGTTGTTTGGTTGTTTCAGTTATGTCTGACTCTTTGTAACCCCATTTGGAGTTTTCTTGGCAAAGATAGTGTAGTAGTTTGCTGTTTCCTTCTCTAGTTAATTTTACAGATGAGGAAACTGAGGCAAACAAGGTTAATTGACTTGCCCTTGGTCACCCAGCTAGTAAGTGTCTGAAGCTGGAATTGAACTCATGAAGTAAGGGTATTATTATCCCCATTGTACAGATGAGGAAACTGAGGCTTTCAGTGTTAAATGACTTTCTCACAGTCACATAACTACTAAGTATGAGAACTGATTTGAATTTGGATGTCCCTAACTCCGAGTCTGGTAGCTCTGACCCCAAGGGACTAATTTAGGGATAACTATGATATGACAAAGTATGATAAGTGATAATAAATGTGAAATAGAAGAGGTTAAAGCAAACTGCTCTATTATGAGTTTTACAATTCAGACATCAAAAGACTAGATTGTGTGATCCTCCTCTTTTTTTTTTTTTTTTTGCTGAGTGACTCGGCTCTTAGTTAAAAGCCCTCGCATCTGAGTTAAAAGCCCTCGCATCTGTCATGGCCACACAGCTGTGCTTTGGGAAGCTGGGGCAGAACTGTCTAGAGAACTGCTGGGCTCATCAGCTTGCCAAGTCCTTTTGAAAGGTATTTTTTTTTTTTTTTTTTACAAATTAACTCAATTGAGTGGTAGTAGGAAACCCCATTGCAAGACAAGAGCACAATGCAGCTATGCCCAATTCTCTGTCCCCTTTCCTGTGGCCACAGGCTGGGGGGAGGGGGAGCGAGTGAGACTCTTAAAAACATCCCAGCTTTTTGGGATAGAAGCTCAGTCGCCCACACTGAGTTTTTAGAGGAGTGTCAGGTTCTTGCGGTGAAGAAAATCTGGCACCCTGAATTTATTCCTGAATCAGCCTCCATCTGCCCCAATGTATTCTTTAATACTCTGATACATTTTTGGGAGAGGAGGTGGGGAGAGAAAGGAGGTGAATATCATTTGCTTCTTTCTTAACCTCTTCATGGCTGTTTGAGTCCAACATGGGAAAATCTCTATTTTTGTGTGTTTGTGTGGTCAATATGGGGACCTTTAATGAATGGCAAGCTGAGAGCGTTCTCTGATGCTGCTGCTGGCTGGTTGGTGGAAGGTATGGACGAAAGTGGTTTTCCTTATGAGTATAACTGAAATGATGGAGTTTTGAGGGACTGATATGAATTTATATTCACTGAAGCATCTGATAGGGGTGATGCAAGGACGCTGTGAGCAAAACTGTGGGTTCTCATTCCAGCTCCAATGGTGGATCCCTGGGCATTCTGGATTGATGGGGACAAATTTTCCAATTCCTACACCTTCTTCAAGAAACAGTCCTAGTCATCGTATTTGGATTATGTCTCAACAAGCAACAGAAAATGTTGGTTCAAATAATCTTCCCAACCCCACCTACCCCTTCCTACCCCCCCCAAAGGCCATAAACAAAATTAAATTTTATTACTTAGGGGAAAAACTACTTTCGCTGGAATTGTTATTCACATGGTTTTTCTACTTGTTCTAAATATATAGCTCAGCCTCACACTTCCTTTAACACATGAAGACTGCCTCAACAATGGTGCAGTGGATAGAGTGCCAGGTCTGGAGTCAGGAAGACACTCAGATCTGGCCTCAAACACTTACTAGCAGTGTGACCCTTGACAATTTACTTAAATTCTATTTACTTCCATTTCTTCAACTGCAAAATGGGGATAATGGGGCACCTACCTACCAGGGTTATTGCAAGGGTTAAAAGATATAATAGTTATAAAGCACTTGCCATAGTGCCCAGTGCATTGTGACACTTCCTTCCTTCCTTCCTTCCTTCCTTCCTTCCTTCCTTCCTTCCTTCCTTCCTTCCTTCCTTCC
>NW_020947062.1:22250258-22449429 GCF_900497805.2 Vombatus ursinus
TCCTTCCTTCCTTCCTTCCTTCCTTCCTTCCTTCCTTCCTTCCTTCCCTCTTCCCTCCCTCCTTTCCCTCCCTTCTTCCTTCTTTCTTTCCTTCTCTTCCTTCTTCTTTCTTTCCTTCCTTTCCTCCCTTCTTCCTTCTTTCCTTGATTCCTTTCTTCCTTCTAGAATTTGGGGCTCATACTTGTGCATTTCTTACTATATGCTTCTCTTAACAACAACAATAACAGTTTACATTTATATAGCACTTTATGGTTTTCAAAGTTCTTTCCATACATACAAAAAAACCCTGTAAGGTAGGCGCTATTATTATTTCCATTTTAGGACTGAGAAAACTAAGGCTCATATTGAGACTCACTCAGCTAGTAAGTATGAAGAAGGATTTGAACCTAGATGTCTTCAATCCAAGTCTAATACTTTATCCATTCATTGTGCCCCAATACCTCTTATCTTGGGGGTGACCACATGCAACAAACATTTTTTAAAGTGCCCATAACATGCAAAGTACCATGTTCAGTACTAGGGAAGTAACAAGTTTTAGTTAAGACATGGTCCCTGCCCTCTTGGAGCTTATAGGCTGGTGGATTTGTGCATTTGTCTTCAGGGCACAGTGTAATTTGTGTTATATAGTCAGTGGAAACATGGATAACAAAATGTACAATAATATATGATGAGGTACATAAGATGGGGGTAAGCAAAGTGCCATGATTCCCACAGAGCCCAGTTCTACAGATACTTTATATAGTGTCCCGGGTCTTGTGCTGGCAGCAGGGGATGAAACAGAGGCACCATCCCTGCCCTCACCGGGCTAGGAGCCCTGGTAGAATCTATTGCTTAATATTGGCTGGGACCTGTTTGTTGATTAATTTTGGAGGATCCATGTAGATTACACAACCATGTATTTAGAGCTGGAGGAGACCTCAAAATATACATGGTTCAATTTTCCTTTTCATTTGACAGATGAGGAAACTGAGGTCGAGTGATTTGCCCAAGGTAGTAAACATCAGAGGTGGAATTTGAACCTTGTTCCCTGACTATAGAGTCAATGCTCTTTTCATTGTACTTGATGAGATGCGCGAGGAAGAATAAAAATTCTAGTAAATTAGCTATATGCTTTACAATGCCCTTGGTGAGAGTCAATCAGTTGTTAGCATCAATAATGTGAGCCTGAAAAGAAAGATCAGGCACAAGGTGAATCTGTTGTATTTTGGTGGGTTTTCTATTCTTATAAATTTGGATATTTACCTTTACGACTGCAGGGTCATAGGCTTTTGAGCATAAGAGATCATCTAGTCTTAACCTAATTTTTCAGGCAAGGTAACTGAGGGCCAGAAGGGAGGAAGGATGGGCCCAAGTTCACACAGAGAATAAATGAGCAAAGAGGGCATGTTACCTGTGTTTTTCATGACACCATTCAACTAGCTGTGCTCTTTAGCATTGCAGAGTAATGAAGCCCCATGACATTATGAGTCTGGGGTAAGAAGATGTTTCCACAAGTCTGTGAGGGGCATTTAATTAACTGGGGGAGGGGGGAGAAAATCAACAGGAGCTCCAGTAAAACTTAAATACTTTTCATTTGCTTATTTTCAAGTCTAATGATGAATTTTGTTGTTTAGACCAACTCTCTCCTTTCTTGGAGTAGTCTGAAAATTTGTGCATTTGTCTTCAAGGCATGATATAGTTTGTGTTATATAGTCAGACCCACACCTTGTGTGTTGCTAGTGATTTTTAGTGTCTCAGCATCATCAGTGGGAGAACTCTGGACATTTGGGTCTCACCTGCTTCTGTCCAAGTAATCTCTACCCGAGATACAAATCCATCTTAATGGGTCATTAGAGTACCTAGAAGCTGTCATTAAACTATCACGTTTCATGTACTTACAGCAATGGGAAAAAGCTGTATTTTATAGGCAGTGAAATCAAAGCTATTGTAGATTGATGATCATCAGAGAGTATAATGCAATTAATAATTTTTTATTATTGCAAATTGTTTGCATTTAATAAGGTGATAATCTGGAATTGACTTAGTCTTATTTCTAACCTGTTTTACTCACAAAACGAGTTGTAAATAGAAACTACGAAGCCCAAGAAATTTTTAGAATCAGTAATGCTATATAAAATATATGACCATACTATTTCATAAATTTTTATGTACTATGCCTGAGACATTCACTTTCATAAATTATAGCAATAAATGTTTCATAAAACAGCATGTTAAAGCCAAAGGGACCATGGAGATCATTTTATAAAACTCCCTTATTTTATGAATAAAGAAATTGAAGCTCAGAGAGAGAAAGGGGATTTCTTAAGGCTACACAGTTTTTGTTTACTTTTTTGTAAGATTTTTCCATTCTGAATATTTTAGTCTTGATAAAGAATCACACTGATTTTCTAAAGTCAAAAATGCTGCATTCACATTTAGCAACTTCCTTCCCAAAAAGCTAATTATGTCAGTGTTTTAAGGATGAAAAAAGTGAACATTCATATCATTGGCCCCCAAAGGAGATGGTGATGGATTATGAATGGTTTGGTACGTTCCTATCCCCACTTTTACAAAAACCATAACAAGAAGTATTTGTTAAGTACCAGTTATGTGCCTGTCACTATGGAGGCTCTGGAGATACAAATGCAAAGAATCAGATAATTCCCATTCTCAAGGAATTTACATTCAGAACTCAGATCCTCCTGAGAGTGAATCAGTAGTTGTATCTCCACGTACAAAATGGTTGTATTTTATTAAAGGTGCATTATTTACATGGCCATAAATTTCCAGTTGAAATGGGCTTTGGAGACCATTTAGTCTCATCTACCCATTTTATAGGTGAGGGAAATGAAATCTCTACAGGTCAAATGACTTACCTAAAGTAACCCAAGTAATAGGCAGAAGAGTCTGATTTGAACCCAAATCCCCTTACTCTACATTAGGAATTCTTAACTTTTCTTGCATCTTGGACCCCTTTGTCAGTCTGGTGAAGCCTATGGACTCTTTCTCACAACAATGTTTTTAAATGCATAAAATAAAATACATAGGATCACAGAGGGAACCAGTTATATTGAAATAGTTATCTAAATAGTTTTCTAAAAGCAAGTATATAGACCCCAAGTCAAGAATGTCTGAATACAAAGTGACTGTTTTTTGCAAAGTAGCACATCATGTGTGGGAAAATTGGAACACTAATGCATTTTTGGTGGAGTTGTGAACTGATCCAACCATTCCGGAGAGCAATTTGGAACTACGTCCAAAGGGCTATAAAAATGTGCATAACATTTGATCCAGCAATACCACTTCTAGGACTGTATCCCAAAGAGATTATACAAATGGGAAAAGAATCCACATGTACAAAAAGATTTATAGCAGTTCTATTTGTGGTAGCAAAGAATCGGAAATTGAGGGGATCCCTATCAGTTGGAGAATGACTGAACAAGTTGGAGTATATGAATGTAATGGAATACTATTTTTCTATAAGAAATGAGGTGCAAGCAAACTTCAGAAAAACCTGGAAAGACTTGAATGAACTGATGCTGAATGAAGTGAGCAGAACCAGGAGAACATTGTACACGTAACAGCCATAATATGCAATGGCTAACTCTGATAGACTTATCTGTTCATAGCAATGTAAAGATCCAAGACAGCTCCAAAGGACTCATGATGGAAAATGTGGTACACATCCAGAAAAAGAACTATAGAGTCTGAATGGAGATCAAAGCATATTTTTATCTCTCTCTCTCTCTCTCTTTTTTTTTTTGTTTCTTCTTTCTTGTGGTTTCTCCCATTGGTTCTAATTCTTCTTTTCAAATGACTAATGTGAAAATAAGTTCAATAGGAATGTATATGTAGAGCCAATATCAAATTGCATGCTGTCTTGGGGTGTGGGGAGGGGAGAGATAGGGAGAAAAATTTGGAACTCAAAATCTCATGGAAGTGAATGTTGAAAACTAAAAATAAATAAATTAATTAAAAAACAATTAAAACAAGCAAACAAAGTAACACATCATGGTATCATAGGCCTAGAGCTGGAAGAGGCCTCCTAGGCCAAAATCACACAAGAGGTATTTGTTCAGAGGCTGGATGACAACTTGTTAGTGATGTTTTAGAGAGCAGTCAGACTGAATAATCTCTGAGGTCCTGTTTCACATGTTGTCTGGTTCTTCCACAAGTAGAGTGGTTCTCTAGGAGCTGAAGTCTCTGTTTACTAGGTTAGGGTTTTAGACCTCAGTTCTTATGATCATAGTGCCATGCTCATCAGGATAGTGGGGCAGCTGCTGACCATACTCCATGTACATGTTAGAACTGCCCTCTACCAGCCCAGATCTGGTTTGTACCAGAAAGAAGGGACTGGCTCCCAAGTCACTCAGAAGCAAATCTGTTGGTTGTGTATTAACATTGATCACAGCCAACATTGTGGGTAGCAAGGTCCAGAGACAAACAGTTGGCAAGTTGGCAAGGAAAGAAGGCAGTGACCCTGGAGAATCTGTCTGAGATTTAGGTAATTCATGCACATAGGGATACATGCCCTGGCATACACTGAGAGTGGAGAACACACCCATGACCCTGGGGTCAGAGGTGGGAGCTTTCTATTGAGAGGAGACCGTAAAGATTTTTTAATACTTTGTCGAGGTCAAGTCCCATCATGGGGAACATGGTAGGGTACAGTATACCAATGGCTAGTTCCCGAGTTGGTCAGGCCAGGCATGAGGCAGAGTATTCTTCTGTAGCCATTTTCCTGACCATCTGAGGGTGAGTGGGACACCTTTACCTTGTTGACCACCAGGGAGTTGTACAGCCTCAAGGCAGGCTACTGATTGGCTAAAAGGGGAAGTACAAGAGAACTGGGGTTGGTGCACATCTTTGGGGGCACACGCCATTCATAGCTTGCTAGAGTCACAGGACCGTATAAGTACCGCACACACTTTAGGTCCCTTCCAACCCTGAGAGTTTATGGTTCTATAAGACACTTTTTTCCCTCACTCAGATCAGAGTTTATAGACTATGACATCCTGGAAAAGATTAACCCTAAAAATAATAATAATGATTACTCTCCAGTTTTAAAGGAGAGTTTATTTTGTGTATAAAAAAAGTTTACTGTTCATGTGTAAAAAAAAGTTCTGAACAGATAATCTTCCAGAGAAGAAATACAAATTATCAATCATCATCCCCAAAATTGTTCACACTCATTAATAACAAGAGAAATGAAATTAAAACATCTTATCCCCCTTAAACTGGCCCAGGTAGTGAAAAGGATAAAATTCAATATTGGTGAGACTGAGAAGAGACAGACATGCCATTACACTGTTGGTGGCGCTGTGAATTGAAGATACATCTGTAGGCCAAGCAAGTTTCCAAGGACTAATGTCCAATGTCTCAATAGAAAGCAAAATTTTCCTAGTCTAGATAGAGATGGAACTGTCTATTCAGTTGGAACTGGACTGTGTTGGGATCATACAATCCCATGGGAAGCTTGAATTAGTTAGGAATGGAGAGTGGTAGCAGAATCAGCTTTACTTTCTCACCTCTGGCATCCTGAGAGAAGCAGAGGTGATTGGGAAGATATAGAAATTGTCCCTCATCACAGAAGCTTGTTCTTTGTGGCTTAAGCTTCCAATCTTGGGGAAATAAATCTGTGGGGAAGGTAAATTAATTTATCTGTCCGTCTTTCAGTGTCCGAGAAAGATTAGCAAGGTTTTTCTAGTTCCAACTTCCATCCTTTTTCATATGTTTGTTTGTTATCAGGCATCTGCTTACAATTTCCTTCTTTGTTATGTTCTAAACTCTTCTATTATTCTGATACTTTTCCTTTTGACATAAAACACCAGAGGTCATCAGAATTGTATATGTTGTATGTATTATGATTACATCCAAAGAACACAAAGGGGAAACCTCTATCTGTTGAGTGTCACAGCATTCAGCTAGCTAGAAAGTTACTTTCCATCCTGGTGGTTAGGTACCATATAGGACAAGAAAATCTGTTATTTGATTTTATTAACAATTCTATTAATTTCCCATAGGCATAACTGTGGTTTCTTTTTCACTTCTAGGATATTGAGTTTATTGCTATAATATACGTGTGACTCACTAAATCCCTCACCTCGAGAATGAGTGTTGGGGAGGAGAGTGTAGCCCCTTGCCCCTTAGGCAAAATTGTCTCTGCTTTTCACATGGAAAATGGGGGACAAAGGGTGGGGAAGAGGTAAAGGTCAGATCAGGGAAGGGAAAGTCTTGCCTCCAGCTAGCCCAGTGGGAGGAGATTAGAGTGGTCTGGGAGGATTACATTCTGCTCCTTTCCCTTATGGGAGCTGGGAGTGAGGAGTGACTTGTCCGCTGGCCAGCTTTACTCTCAACTGTGACTCTTGTGTTTTACATAGACGTGAAAAAAGCCCATTCTGTGAGCCAGTCTATAAAGTATAGATGATAACACGTACATTGCCAACCTCATAGAGTTTTGTGAAGTTCAAGCACTTTGTAAACTTTATTATACTAAGTAAATGTGAGACGATTTTGCATATTTAGAAGCCCCCTTTCTTCATGTGCTTCTTTCCTGTAAAATTTCAGTTCATTGGCTCACAGAGTGAAAACAAGAAGGAACCTCGTGGCCATCTAACCCCCTCATTATACAGATAAGGAAACTGTTGTGTAGAACAGATAAGTGATTTGCCCAAGCTCACACTGGAAGCAAATAAAAGAGACAGGATTTGAACCTAAGTCCTCTGATAATTCACTTTATATAAACACTTTGAAGTTTGCAAAACACTTTCTATACATGATCTCATTTCATCCTTACAGTAATACTATATAATAGGTGCTATTATAATCCCCATTTTACAGATGAGAAAACTGAAACTAAGAGAGGTAAAGCACTTTACCCTGGGTCATTTAGTTAATGAGAGGGTAAAATTCAAACTTAGGTCTTCTGGACTCCAAGTCCTTCACTCCTTCACTGTTCTTTTAATGTAATATCATTCTCTTTTCTTGTATGATGGTTCTTCTTAATATTTAACACGTAGGACTCCAAGACCATTTTCATTTTGCCAATGAGAAAGCTCACCAAGAGGAAGAGAACTTGCCCAAATCCACAGAGGTAGTACTAAGCAGGCCAAAGATTTGAAAACTCAGATCTGCTAGGTGGCTCAGTGGATAGAGTGTCAATCCTGGAGTCAGGAAAATTCATCTGCCTGAGGTCAAATGTGGCTTCAGACACTTATTGGATGTGTGACCCTGGGCAAGTCACTTAATCCTGTTTGCCTTCATTTTTTCCTCTGTAAAATGAGCTGGAGAAGGACAAACCATTCCAGTATCTTTGCCAAGAAAACTCCAGATATGGTCACAACAAAGCAATTGCTTACTCCAAATCTCTATCTTTCTCCTAATTCACACTGCCTTTCCCAATCAAGTCTTTATTTTGATGTTAGAGATTAAAACCGGTAATTACAGATAACTGACTTCTAAAAGCTTCACCAATCATACAGTGCCTCAGAGTATAAAAATGGCTGCTAAAATTGTCACTCTTTCATGAATACATGTTTTACCAAAGAGACAGGAGCCGTTCCTTTCAGTGTTCTTAATGTCATCCACCTTGGAAAAGGGCCTTGTCTAACAATATGAGTCATTGTCTGCCTCTGGCCACAGGGGATTGATTCCCTGGGACTCCATCAATCCAGCAATCTGTTCAGTAAGAGAGAAGTGTGTATTTCCAAGGGCTGACTTTAAATACCTCACTGTGACTCCAGCTTGAGTTATTTGAGGAAAAGTAGTGGAATCTGGGTTTCTCACTGGGTGAAATGCCCATGATGATGATGAAATTGATCTATTCCAGAGACTCACTATCAAATGCTGCAAACATATGATCTATCTAGATTTTGGAAAGATTGCATTGAGAAGCACTTAGACTTGAAAGTCTATTTTTTAAATTAGAATTACAATGGAGAACACATTCAGCATGGTGTGATATAAAGCAAAGAACACTGAACTCAGTAGACCTGACAGATAGTCCAGGCTTTTCCCACTAATCCAGCTAGATGACCATGGTCAGATCATTTAACCTCCCTAGGCCTTGGTTTCCTCACCTGTAAAATGGGGGTAGTATTAGAATCATTCATTGATTTAGCTCTGGAAGGAATCTTAGAGGTCATCTAGTTCAACCCATTCATTTCACAGGTGAGGAAACTGAGTTTCAGAGAGGTTAAGTGATTGTTCTAGAGTCACACAGAAAAATATACAAATAGTAGATTGGGGTTTGGAAACTGTGAAGTGGACTTGTATCAGTATCACTGGCCCATTATTGGGTCAGAATTTTCCATATCTAAGAGAACTAGAGGAAAGAGTGAATAGAGCACTGGCCTGGAGTCTGAAAGAGCCCACATTTGTTTTCAGACACTTACTGGCTGTGTTGTCCTAGGCAAATCACTTAAAAACTTTCTGCCTCAGTTTCTTCAACTGTAAAATGAGGATAATAATAGCTCTTACCTCTCAAGATGTTGTGAAGATCAAATGTGATAATATTTGTAAAAGTGCTTAGTACAATGCTTGGCATGTAGTAAGTAGGCTTGTGTATACTGCATAAATGCTTCTTTCCTCCCTTCCATCAGGGACTTGGATAGACATCTCAGGTTCTGAATGTGACTTCATGCTCTCCTTTTCTGTTCATATGGCAAAATGTCTTCTTTGTCCATAGTAATTACTTACATTTCTATAACTCTTTAAGGCTTTGCAAAGTATGTTCTTTACATTTTCCTTGTGAGGTACATAAGGAAAGTATTAATATCTCCATTTTTTATAGATGAGAAAACTGAGGCTCTGAAAGATTGGTGCCTGCCAATGACTTATCTGTGGTCATACAACTAGTAAGTAACTGAATTATAATTTTTAACCTGGGCTTCTTTACTTCAAAACATTCTATCTACTATATCATGTTGTCTCCTGATATAATTGCTACCCAATACCCTGCTACTCATCAGCAGTTCAATGTACAAATAAAAGTCCCCTTAGGCTAGTGGTTCATATTTTTTGTGGAGACCTTTTTTAATTTCTTTCTTCTTTTTTTTTTCTTTTTAGTGAGGCAATCAGGATTAAGTGACTTGCCCAGGGTCACATAGCTAGTTAAGTGTCAAGTGTATGAGGCTGGATTTGAACTCAGGTCCTCCTGAGGACAAGGCTGGAGTGCTATCCACTGTGCCACTTAGCAGCACCTTCAATTTCTTAAAATAAACTTTCTTGATAACTTTTACTTTTTATATCAACAGAATTTCTCCCAATATTTTTCCATGATTCCAGAGAACCATCCCATAAAACAAATTTTAAAAAATTTTTATGTCTGTTTTTTTCTTCAACATTTTATTTTTTTAATTATGTGTAAAAACAATTTTTAACATTCAATTAAAAAAATTGAGTTCCAAATTCTCTTCCTCCTTCCTTTCCCTTTCCCCTCCCTGAGACAGCAAGCAATTAAAACAAAATTTTTTTTAAAAGAAAGAAAAGAAAAAGAGGGGAAAAAAGACAAAAAATTCACAAAATTGTTTGAAAAAGTATGATAATGTGTGCAATGTATTGCACTTTTCTATTACCAACCTTTGTAAAGGTATGGGGTGGGAATATCTTCTCAGATTTCTTCTTTGGAGCCATATTTGTTCTCTGTAATTTTGTAACATCTATTTTGGATTCTTTTGTGATTGTTCTTTTCATTTGCATTCTGTCAAAAATTGTGTATATTGTGTTCATTGTGTATGTGTTTTCTTATCTCTGCTTACTTCACTCCGTATCAGATCACGTAAATCTTTTCAGGCTTTGCTGTATTCATCACAGTCATCATTATCCTACAACATAGTAATATTTCATTACATTCATGTATCACAATTTTTTTGGCCATTTTCTAATCAGTGGGCATCTACTTTACTCCCAATTCTTTGCTACCACAAAAAGTTTTGCTATATTTTGGTGTGTATGAGGACTTTCTTCTTATCAAAGATATCTTTGGGGTATTACCCTAGTAGTGGAATCTCTGGGTCACAGGGTGTGGACATTTTAGTCACTTTCTTTGCATAATTCCAAATTGCTTTCTAAATAGTTGTATTGATTCACGGGTCCACCAACAATTCACTGGTGTGCCTATCTTCCCACAACTGCCCCAACATTGACTATTTCTCTTTTTTGTTATCTTTGCCAATTTGCTGGGTATAAGGTGAAACCTTAAGGTTGTTTTGATTTGCATTTCTCATATTATTATTAGTGATTTGGAGCATGCTTTCATATAGTTTTTAAGGTGTGTATTGCCCATGTAGGTTAGGTGTGTCCACATGGGTTTGTCCAATTGTGGCTAAGGGGCTCATGCTAGTTATCTCCAGAGCAGAGTTTTCAACATTGGCTTGCGACATTTCCTACTTCCACTGAACAAGATTAAAAGATCAAATAAGATTAAAATGTAATTGGAAAATATTTAACAAAATAAAGAAAAATACAATAAAATAGAGTTAATATGTTATGTATGGTTTATTGGGCAATTGTCCCCCAACACCTTGACACCTTTGTTCTAGAGTCTTCTCTTTCACTTTCCAAAGGAGACTGTGCTTGGAGGGGAACAGATGTGGGCTATGAGGCAGACCACTCTTTTCAAAGAATGTGTACCATACAAGAATTATTTCTGCCCTCCCAAACATTATTCTAGGGGAAATGATTTTTAGATTTAAGCCCCTTTCCTGATCTCTGTCTTCTCTGATCAGAGAAATTATATAGATTAGAATATACCAGATAACACATAGAATAAATAAGCTCACCAACTTGGTAATGAGGTATCTCAGCTCAACTGAGAGATAGTCCCCAATCTCACTCAAAGGGAAATGCACCAAAGCCTTTAATGTGGCAAGCTGGCTCTTCATGTTGGCTTCTTCCCAGTCTTTTTCTCCCTTTAGGAATCTCTCTCTGAAGAGGGTCTGGAACCTTGCGTGTTCTTTCACTCTAAATATGTCTGTCTGTCTCTCAAAGCTGAAGCCAGAAGACCAGACTCTCTCCCCTCCCAAGCTCTTACCAGCTCTGTCTCTCTTGCAAGTGTGGAGCATCTAGTAATCATTCTTTCCATCTTTGAGGAGTCTTATGCAAATTCTAAGCTTGAATCCTGAGTTACAGCTGTTAATAGTTTTCAGTTCTTCTTTTGAAAACTATTTGCTCATATCCTTTGACTACTAATCTATTGGGGAATGACTTTTGATTTTACATATGTATATGCATATCTGTTAGTTATCTATGTATGTTAGATATCAAATCTGAGAAATTTTATAGAATTTTTTTTTCTCCGATTGATTGCTTCCCTTCCTATTTAGGTGCATTAATTTTGTACATAAGCTTAGTTTTGTGTAATCAAATTTATCTATTTTTATCTTTTGTAATTAATTTTCTTTATCTATATGCATAGCTGTGAGTTATATGGTCTGCTTCTCTTTTTTTATGGCACAATTTTAATATTAAGGTCATGTAGTCATTTTTAATTTATTGTGGAATATGACATAAGGTGTTGGTCTAACTCTAATTTTTGCCAAAACTGCTTTCCAAGCTGTTTTTTTTTCAATTGAATAAGGAATTCTTTCCTAAGTAATTTGTTTTCTGGTTTACTGAATACTAGGTTATTGAGTTCTATTGTTTCTGATTTTCCCTTGTTTCATCTTTTTCTCTATTTTTTTTAAGGCAATTGGGGTTAAATGACTTGCCCAGGGTCACACAGCTAGTACGTGTCAAGTGTTTGGTCTGAGGCTGGATTTGAACTCATGTCCTCCAGACTTCAGGGCCGGTGCTCTATCCACTTCGCCACCTAGCTGCCCCCTTTTTTTCTCTGTTTTTAAATCAATACTAAATCTTTTTGATGATTGCACTTTACAAAAAAAAAAAGTATAGAGAGGTGGTATGGGGGAGTGCATGGACTTTCAGATGAGGTTGCATTAGTTTAAATGAACTGTTTTACTTTGTTACAAGAGACTTCACAGGAACAGAGAGAGTAATGTGTAAATGTTTTATATATATATGTGTATATATATATGTGTGTGTAATATGTATATATGTACATATATATATATAAAATTATCAATGAAATTATTCTCTTTAAAAATTAAATTTATTTGGGGAAAACACTCCAAATTCTCTGCCTTTATGGAGTGGGATGGAGTAAATATAACAAAACGAAACAAAACAGTTTAGCTTCCAGCCAACATGGCTACTCGAGCAGACCCATCACCTACGGCAGTTCACACCAGACTGAATAATGAACAAGAAATCCAATGAGAAATGACAGTGACATATTCTACCCTAGAACAGGACAAAAACATCGCTCCTACCTCATTTAATACTTGTAACACCCCCAGGAAGTAGGTGCTATTGTTATCTCTATTTTACAGTTGAGGAAACTGGATAGACAGAGGCTAAGTGACTTGTCCAGAGTCACACAGGGATAGCAGGTGTTTGAGATAGGATTTGAACTCAAGTCTTCCTAACTCTCAGCCTAGCACTCTATCCACTGCACTGCCTAGCTAGCTGCCTCAGTGGGAAGGGAGTTAGGGCCTCACACACTGTGACTGCTCCATTGCCAGAGAGAAGATATCAGTAATTTGTAAGGCTCTATAATTTGGAGGCAGCAAGGTTGGAGGGCTCCCCAGAGAAGACCCCAGAGTGAGGACCTTGGAAGCCCTAGGGAGCTGGCAGTGACAGGCCTGGTAGGATACTGTGATGCTCAGCTTGAGATAGTTCAGCAACTGGTATGAAATGGAGATTCCTAGTTTCACATAGAGTCATCTTTTTTTTTTTTTTCTGTTCTGCTTCATGTATGGAAATACTGTCTTCTGTTAAGTTCAATATTTAATGAAATAAATTATAAAAGGCAACAAAAAATAGTGGAAGGAAATTCTTTTTTGCTTCTTGGGAAGATTTCTTATCTCCCCCACATGTATTTCAGGCATATGTAGGATTCCTAAGTGTATGCTGGTTTTTAAAAAGAAAACCAAGAGAGAAGACCTACCTACCTCCTCATGACAATGGTATTAGTTCAGAATAAGGTCGATCTTGCCTTCTTACTCTATATCCTCAAAATCACGAGACTTTGACAGTTCAAAAGTGTCACCTTGGGCAAGAAACCTTTCTGGGCCTCAGTTTCTACCATCTGTCAAATGAGAAAGCTGGACCAGATAGCCTCTTCAGTTCTTTTCCTGACCCAGAGCTATCACTCACACATGTGTATTTATGTATGTATATGTATGTATATTATATATGATTGTTTTCTAATATTTCTAATATATATTTATGTATGTATATGTATGCACTTACATTATATATATATATGACTGTTTTCTGATAGTGAAATTAATGGTAATAAAGGTATAGTTAAATCAGATTTCCAAATAACAGTTTAAACAATACAAAGTCAAGGGGAGAACAGCTGCCAGATGATTGAGGCTCCCCAAAACCTTTGCTTGGCATAATAACAGCTGACCTATATCCTGCACTTTAAGATGTACAAAGCGCTTTGCAAAGCTTTATTATTTCATTTGATCTTCACATCGGCCCTATAAAGTAGGTGCTATTGTTATTCTTGTTTCACAGATGAGAAAACTGAGAGGTGAAATGACTTGCCTGGAGTCACACAGTAAATGATCCAGGTGTTTCTGACCTCCTTACTGGTGCTCTAGCCATTATACCACACTTCGGGTAACTGAGGTGAAAGCGTGTGTGTGTGTGTGTGTGTGTGTGTGTGTGTGTGTGTGTGTGTGTGTTCATGAGCAAAGTGATTACTCTTATTCGCTATTTCTGTATGCTTGTATAAGCCACGAATCTTTAAGGGAAAATAACATTGCCAAAAATTATCTATGTTCTACAGAAAAACCTGTTTTGTTTTGTTTTTTGAATTCCAAAAACAAGGACCATTTCCTGCTTAAGTAACGCAGGGATCCCAGAACAATTTTGCTTTTTTGTGGACTATATTTTTTGACTCAAGTATCAGGTAGTAAACATGGCTAAAAGTCTACGAAGTGCTTCTCTCCCAGTGTTCTTAGACGACCGAACTGAGCAGATTGGATACAAACTGTCAGAATTGGGTGAAACAATGGACTTGATGAGCACCACCCAGTTTCTGTGGAGGTTTTAGACTGCATTCGATCTGTAAATGTCAGCACGCTTGTAGGCACATCTGGATGAACAGAGATGTTTTGATGTTTTGTTTTTGGTTTGAGATTGAAGTCCAGCGTCTTGGAACCAGTGACTCCAGATGACCTTCCCGTGCCATGGATGAGGCTAAATTTCAGCCCCCGGAGGGTACAGCCTACAAAACCTTCTGCCTCACAAGGGCAGGTGCAAGGAAAGCAGCAGAAATCTTCCCTGCTTCGTAGACCAGGACTTGCTCAGTGGCAGGAATTAGGTTTCACAAGCCTTTAAAAAATGGAGAAAGCATATCATTAGGAGAATTACAGACACAACAATTTATTTTTAAAATTCGTGTCTATAACCACTAAGGATGACTCTTTATACTTTACAGTATAAGCTGGCCATTAATGTTTATTTTTCCAGCAGCCTCTAACCAGGTCTGATTTGAAAAACAAAACAAAACTGAACCAACCCACCATCTATTAGCAGGGTAATGAACCATTAGACAAAGTTTATTTTAATATGGCCATGGGGAGGGAGGAAGGGGGTGAGCCTTCCTTCCTGCCAAATTGTGTTTTGAGTTTTGAAGCTTGGGAATAAAAGGCACGTCTTCAAAACGTTCAGATGCCCTTTAAAGGTCCCTACTAGTCCCCCATCCTCCCACCCCAGGCATCCTTCCTTTTAAACCTTCAGATTTGACACACACCTGCACAGCCTCCCCTAGACCCCCACCTCCCGATGTCAATGAGAGTCCCGTGTGCACAACAATGGCATTATGTAGCCCCTCATCATCTGGGAACACCTACTTTTGTCCTCCTAAGGCTTTCCAGCCATCTCAATAGAAGCCTTTTTCTTTATAAACCCGTGCAGACTGAAATCATTTATCCAGTCTCAAAGAAACACTTTTAAAAAGCCCACCAGTTTCATTTCAACATGCACCTCCTCACTTTAGATTGTGGCTACCTGTGTAACATTTATCTGATCAGCTAATTACAATTTTAAAAAAAAAAATTGGTCTATGCCATTAATCTTTGATTTTTTTTAAAACACCGTCAGGACATGCATTTCTTTCTTCCTGCCTGCTTATTGATTGAGACTCACTTATGCTCTTTAATAGGTTTATGTTTGATGTTTCTTGGAAAGAAAGCCCTTAAAAGCTTATATTCTCCGTGATCTTTGCAAAAAAAACTTTCCCAAGGTGGAAACAATGTATTTAAGAAAACAGAGTAGATATAAGGAAGGAATTAGATTCCTGCATATCTGTGGACACATTTTGAACTGTTTATTCAATCAACAAATATTTATTAAGTGTTGCTAGGTGTACTAGGAACTATGAGAAATTCAAAAGAAGGCCACAGCCCTATACCAGTACCCTCAAAATGGTAGGTGTTTACTGAATGTTTGATAATAATCAAACAACAACAACCACAAAATAACTGCTTTAAAATCTCATTTGAACCTCTTAATCGTTTCTGCCTCTGTATCCTGAGGATCGTGGATTTAGAGTTGGAAGGAATCTTAGAGGCCATTGATTCTAATCTTCTCATATCTGTAGTAGAGGAAATTGAGACAAATATAAAATAGTCATAAAATGACTTGCTGAGGGTCACACAGCTAGTAAGTGCCCTATCCACTATGACATTTAGGGCTCTTTCAGTTTTAAAATATTCCATAAGATGATCAAAGATGAGAAGTTTGGAAGTCACAGAGTCTAACCCTCTCATTTTACAGATAAGAGAACAGGCCCAGGGAAGTGTAGTGACTTGCCCAAGGTCACACAGAAGTCAGAGAAAAGATTAGATCCCAGATCTTCTGGCTCCAGAGCTAATGTTCTTTCTTCTATGTGAGATTGTTTACCCCTTGTACTAATTCAATTTAACAAAAATATATTTAGGAACAGCTAGGTGGCGCAGTAGATAGAGCACTGGCCCTGGATTCAGGAGGACCTGAGTTCAAATCCAGCCTCAGACACAGAACACTCACTAGCTGTGTGACCCTGGGCAAGTCACTTAACCCCATTTGCCTAGCCAAAAAAACCCAAAACAAAACCACAAAACAAAAATATATTTAAGTTATTACTATTCATGAAGCATTGCTTAATCTCTGAGAGGTAGGGAAGATCTTACTTTGCCTCAGAATCATCACCATCATCAAATTTATACTAATTCACATTTCTAAAGCACAACAATCCTGTGAGGTACAGCTATTAATAGGTGCACCAAATAACACCGTTTTATTGATGAAGCTCTGAGAGGATGAGTCATTTAGCTAAGGTCACACATCTAGTTAATGTTAGAGGCAGCATTCAAATGGAAAACTTCTTGGCCCAAGACAAGACTCTTTCACTAGAGGCCTCCTAGCTTGCACATTAGCTCTCTGAGGGTGGGGGTCGGGGTGAGGATAAGGAGGAGATTCATAAATCGAGGATGGTACAATAGAAAGAGCTTCCGATTTGGAACCAGAGGACTTGGGTTTAAGTGTTGCTTCTGTCACTTAATACCTGTGTGACGTTGGACAAGTCAATTAAACTCTCTCTGAGTCTCAGTTTCTTCATCTGTAAAATAAAGGAGTTAGACTAGATGGCCTTTAACATCCTTTACATAGGTCTAAATGTATGAGGTGCTAAGCCTATCTTCTTTTTTGTATTTATTCAAGGCTTTTAAATTGTCTCTCCTTGGGGGAAAGTTGTTTTTTTTTTGGTGATCATCACAGAAAATGATCTCTTTTCTAGTTTCATGTTCTCTTTTCCAGGCAACATCAGAGGTAAAGTTCCCGTGAAGAATTTACTACTTTTTTTTTTTCAAGCCAATAAGTCTATGAAGAAAGCGTTAGAGTAAGTCAGATGTGTAGAAATCAAGTGAGGCTGCAAGTACCACTCATTTAAGCATGACCTTGGTGATAGAATTTATCTTTTCATGTGCTCATGCCTTATCTCCCCAAGGGCAGGGACAGATGGTGTGTTAGTCATCTTTGTATCTGCTACAGGGCTTATTGAGCACAGGACTTTGCCCACATAAGACCTCAATAATATTGCTTATAAATCATTTATAGCAGGGTGGATAGAATGCTGGATTTGGAATCAGGCAATCCTAGGCTCAAATCCCACTTCAACTCTCACTAGATATATAACCTGGGATATTTTCTCTGAGTTTCAATTTCTTCAATCTGATACTTTAATCATTACCGCCTTTAATCTTATTATCCTGAATTCTGGAGGAATACTGAGGAATATTGGGATACTTCTTTTCCATTGACACAATTACAATTTCTTTTTAATTAATTAATTAATTAGCTCAAGCCCCCTTCTAGGTGGTACAAGAAGTAGATAGAGCACTGGATCTGAAATCAGGAAGAACTGAGCTCAAATTTGGTATCAGATACTAACTACCTTTGTGACCCTGGGAAGGTTGCTTAACCTCAATTCCCTCATCTGTAATATGGAGATAATAATTACATCTACTTCCCAGAGTGTTTGTTAGGATAAAATTAAACAATATTTGTAAAGCTCTTTTTAAACTTTAAAAGTACTATATAAATGTTAGTTATTTTTAATAATAATAACTATAGCAATTATAGTATAATATGTAGTAACTAGTAATTTCTAGTTTCTCTATATAGTTATATACATTAATCTAGGATTAAATAAATATTTAAATTGCTAACTATATGTTTTATTAATATAAGACAATAATAAAGGACATAGATCATTATGTACAATATTCTGGCTCTGAGGAAGATCAGAGCCAGAGTAACCTCAAATCTTCACTACAATGGCAGTTGACTTCTTTCCACTTATGGGAACAGAATCCGTCACCATCCAGTTTTTTTTTTTGACAAAAAAAATTTGTTTACTTTTATTTTTTTAATTCAATTTATTTTATTTTCAGTTCCAAACTCTGTCCCTCTTTCTTTCCTTTCCCTCATCTATTGAGAAGGCAAGAAAAATAAAACCAATTGAAAATATGAATAAACATGCAAAGCAAAATTTCACATTTCATATTTTTTCCCAAGGGGGAAAAAAACAAGAAAAAGCAAGAAAGAGAAAAAAAAATTCTTCCATCTGTACTCTGAGTCCACCAGTTCTCTATCTGGAGGTGGTTCTTTGGAATTGTGAATGACCATTGTGTTGATCAGAGTTACTAAGTCTTTCAAAATTGATTATCTTTACAATATTGCAGTCACTGTATAAATTGTTCTCCTGGTTCTGCTCATTTCTCTTTGTTCCAGTTCATAGAAGTCTTCTTAAGTTTTTCTGAAGCCATTTTCTTCATAATTTCTTATAGCACAACAGTATTTTATCACATTCATATACCATGACTTATTCAGCCATTCCTCAAGTGATGAGCAAGCCCTCAGTTTCCAATCCTTTGCTACCATAAAAACTGCAATAAATATTTTTGTACACACAGGCCATTTTCCTCTTCCTTTGATCTCTTTGGGGTATAGACCTAGTAGTCACATCATTGGGTCAAAGGGTTTAATAGCTTTGGGGGCATAGTTCTTAATTGCTTTCTAGAACGGTTGGACTAGTTCACAGTTCCACCAATGATGCATTAGTGTACTTATTTTCCCACAACCCCTCCAGCATTTGTAATTTTATTTTCTTTTTCCTTCTTTTTTCTTTCTTTCTTCTTTTTTTTTATAAACTTAGCCAGTCTGATGGGTTTGTGGTGGCACCTAAGAGATGTTTTAATTTTCTTTTCTCAAATTATTAGTGATTTAGAGCATTTTTCATACAGCTAGTGATAGATTGGATTTTTTCCCTCTGAAAATTGCATATTCATATCCTTTGACCATTTATCAACTGGGGAATGACTCTTATTCTTGTAAATTTGACTCAGTTCCCTATATGTTTTAGAAATGAGACCTTCATCAGAAAAACTTGCCACAAAGATTTTTCTCTAGTTTTTCTGCTTTTCTTTTAATTTTAGCTATATTAGTTTTGTTTGTGCAAAAATGTTTCAATTTTATGTAATCAGAACTACCCATTTTATTTCCTGTGAATTTCTCTGTCTCTTTTTTGATCATGAACTCTTCCCACACCCATAAATTTGACAGGTACTTTCTTCCCTGCTTCACTAACTTACTTATGCTATCACCCTTTATGTCTAAATCATGTACTAATTTTTAGCTTCTCTTGCAATACATTGTGAGATATGGTCTATGTGTAGTTTTTGCCAGACTACTTTCTAGTTTTTCCAATAGTTTTTGTCAAAAAGTGAGTTCTTGCTGCAATAGCTGAGATCTTTAGGTTTATCAAATTCTATGTTACTATATTCATTTGCTTCTGTATATTGCTACCTAATCAGTTCCACTAATCAATCTCTCTATTTCTTCCAAATTGTTTTGACTATGACAGCTTTGTAATGTAGTTTGAGATATGGTACTGCTAGGCCCCCTTCCTTCCCATTTTTTTTCTTTGATTCCTTTAGTATTCTTTATCTTTTGTTCCTCCAGATGAATTTGTTTATATTTTTTTTCTAGCTCTATAAAGTAATTCTTTGGTAGTTTGATTAGTATGGGATGGAATAAATGAATTAATTTAGATAGTATTGTCATTTTTATTATGTTATCTTAGCCTACCCATAAGCAATTAATATTTTCCCAATTATTTAGATTTGTCTTTATTTATGTAAAGAATATTTTATAATTGTTCATATAGTTCCTGTATGTATCTTGGCAGTGCCACTTTGTTGAAGTTTTGAATTGTTTCAATTTTTTTTAGTTGACTCTCTAAGGTTCTTTAAATTAGCCATCATACTCTCTGCAAATAGTGATTTCCTTATTGCCTGTGCTTATTCCTTCAATATTTTTTGTTGTCTTATTGCTATAATTAGCATTTCTATTACAATATTGAATAGTAATTATGATAATGGACATCCTTACTTCACTCCTGATCTTATTGGAAAGGTTTCCAGCTTATCCCCATAACAGATAATGCTTTCTCTTGGTTTTAGATAGATACTACTTATCATTTTAAGGTAAGCTCTGTTTATTCTTGTGTTCTCTATTGTTTTTGTTTTTTGAACAGGAATGTATGTTGCATTTTGTTAAAAGCTTTTTGACATCTGTTGTTGATAATATGATTTTTTTCTTCTTAATATATAGTCAATTATACTTAAAGTTTTCCTAATATTCAATGAGAACTCCATTCCTGGGATAAATTAGACCTAGTCATAGTGTATAATTGTTGTGCTATATTGCTATAATCTTTTTACTGGTATTTTGTTGAAAAATTTTGTCATCAATATTCATTAGAAAAAATTATTCATAATTTTCTTTTTCTGGGGCAGCTAGGTGGCACAATGGATAGAGCACTGGCCCTGGATTCAGGAGGACCTGAGTTCAAAGGCAGCCTCAGACACATAACACTTACTAGCTGTATGACACTGGGCAAGTCACTTAACCCCATTGCCTAACCAAAAAAAAAAAAAGTTAAAAACCATAATTTTCTTTTTCTGTTTTGAATTTCCCTGGGTTGGGTATCAATATTATATTTGTTCCATGGAAGGAATTTCGTCAGATTCCTTCTTTACCTATTTTATAAAAATAGGTTATGCAATATTTGAATTGATTGTCCTTCAAATATGTGGTAGAATTGGCTTGTAAACCATCTGTTGTTAAGGTTTTGTTTTTTTTTTTTCCTTAGGGAGTTCATTTATGGATTGTTCTATTTCTTTTTCCAAGATGAAGTTATTTAAATATTCTATTTTTCTATTCTGTTAATCTGGGCAATTTATATTTCTGTAAATATTCAATCATTCAGTTTCTGTCACTTCAAACTACCAGCACAATCTGCCTTATCTGAAACATTCCTTTTGTCTCCTAAAAAAACAGTGACAGTGTCAGAGAGGCAAGTTACATACGAAAAGTGTTTTGGATAGGAAATAAAAACTTGGAAGGTAGCAGAGCAAAAGCACATCTTCACCTCCACTCTATATAAATGACAAAACTTTTCAAAATGAAGGTAATTTAACAATGATAAAAAGAGGAAAATTAAAAGACCGTACCACAATGTAATTCTTATTAGAAAAAAAAAAAATCCCAAACTGAAGACCAGTTTTTCAGAATATCAGTTCTGGTGTTTTTTATATCTGCAACCCAATGGTAGCGGTGACACTGTATCCCTTCGGGCCACCTTAGTTTTAGATGTTGGCTTTTGGAGTTAATTCCGTGGCCATGTACTGAGGAGGACCCCAAACCCCGGAGAGGTTGAGGTACCTTCGAATCAAATTAGCTCTGAGGCTTGAGGGTGAAGGAAAGAAGTTGAGAGAGAGAGTAGTCTGGTGGATTGAACACTAGACAAGGAATCAAAAAGACTTTGGTTTGAATCTTATCTCAGAAATTTCCCAACTGTGTGACCTTGTGTAAGTTGCTTAACCTCTCTGGTCCTTGTTTGTTCATCTGTATAATGATGGAATTGAACTTGATGGTCTTTAAGTTCCCTACCATCTTTAAATTTATCATCCTATGAGTTGGCTGTAGAGGAGTGTGGAACCTGTGGGAGAAGAGAATGGAGAAGGGAGGGGCCCAAAAGTAATGAAGACGGGGAGTTGCTTACATATATTAGTACAGTACAGGAGGAAACAGGCGGCCAGCAGGAGAGATAGAAAGATGGAGAAGCAGACTTTGCAATCATCAGGATATAAGAGTTAAGGGATCTCATTGGCCAGTTAGTCCATCCTAATAGGAAAGGAATACCCACTATAACATACTTGACAAGAGTTCATGTAACCTCTGCCTGAAGACATTCAATAAAAGGGAATACACTGCCTCTTGAGGCAGGCCATTCCACTTTTAGAGGCCTCTAATTATTAGGAATTTTTTCCTGACATCTAGCTTAAATTTACCCCTTGGCAGCTTCCATCCACTGCTCCTGATTCTGCCCTTTGGGGCCAAACAGAACAATTCTAATCCCTTTCCCATATGGCAGCTCTTCAAGTTCTTGAAGATAACAATTATATCCCTCTTGAGTCTTCTCTTCTCCAGGCTAAATTTGCCCAGTTCTCAACCTTTTCTCAACCCCCTCATAACCAGCCCCCTTTGTCTTCTCCAGGGTCAGCCTAGACACTGAAGGAAATTAATTGCAGAGAACAGGTTAGATTGCAGAGGAGTTGACTGGGAAAGGTGAAAAGTAGGTCCCACATACTAACCAACAGGTTACTCATCTCTTAAGGCCTAAGAGAGCAAAGAACATTAGGCAAATGCTTGGGGTGGATTTGAGGGGATAGGATGGATGAATAGCAGTGCTTGGCCTACTGAAGGGTAAGATTCAAGGTTTTAAAAAAATCACATTTACAGTAAGAATATTATATAAAAATCATAGATAAACAGCAAGGAAATCAGAGAAAAATCAGGAGAACTTATCATTATTTATCCTTTATCAGAAGAACGATAAAGACAGATAATGGATGACTGAGGAGAAATAAACATTCAATGAAAAAAGACATTTTCATGAATAATCAGTTTGAAACAAAGAAAATGGAATAAACAATGGAATCCTACCCTTAGGAAGATGAAGGAATTATAACCAATTCCTCCCCTGCTCCCCATCAAAATGGAATGACTCTAAGAACTTCTAGAATGATTCAGAATTTCAGTTTTAAAATTTAAATGGAAATACTTAAGAAATAAGGAGAAAAACTGGAACTCTTAAGAAAGAAATGATTAAGCTGATAAAAGACTAGAAATTTTAGAACAGAAGATAAAACTTTCTCAAAGAGCAGATTTTTCAGAAAAAGATAGTGGTGGGATTAGAATGCAAAAATGTAAACTCAGAAGAAAAATCAACTGAAAATCAGAAGACGACAAGATTGGAAAAACACATCAGAGTTCTGCAAAACAAGAATGCTGAACTTGAAAATAATATGGAAAGTGGCAATCTAAGGATTATAGGTCTTCCAAAAAATCATGGAAAGGAAAATCTGAATAACCATACTTAAAGAAATCATATCCGGAAACAGCATAGTTAAATGCGTGTGTGTGTGTGTGTGTGTGTGTGTGTGTGTGTGAGAGAGAGAGAGAGAGAGAGAGAGAGAGAGAGAGAGAGAGAGAGAGATTGAAACATATTTTTTAAGTTGAACTCTGTGTAACTAAAAAGTCAGTGATGGTCCTGAAGAGGAAGATATAGTGAAATGTACTTCCCTCCTAATGACTGAGAGGAGGGGCAGGGGTGTGTGTGGGGAGTACTAGGGCAAAATGTTTAAGACATTACTGATTACTGTTGCTGTATAGGTGATTTTTGCTCAATTGTTTTTCTTTGTTATGAAGGAGGGTTCATTCTGGAGGGTGTATGTTCTATATCCAGAAATGGTTGTGATTCAAAGATAAAAGCAATATGTACATGCTCATGTACATATGTATATGTATATATACATATACATATATGTATATATATACATATATGTATATATACATATATATGTATATATGAAGAAAACCCAAACTTGACTGTAACTCTAAATGTGAATAGATTAAATCCCAAGCCTATACTATTATATAAAGGCAACATGATTTAGATAGATAGATAGATAGATGGATCAAGATATAGCTGGAACTGTCAAAAAGAACTGGACTGAAATTATACTTACTAGCTATGTGAACTTGAACAAGTCACTTAAAATTCTTTTATCTTGTTTCTTCACTTGTAAAACTTGTTCAATAGGGGCAGCTAGGTGGTGCAGTGGATAGAGCACTGGCTGGCCCTGAAGTCAGGAGGACCTGAGTTCAAATATGACCTCAGACCAAACACTTGACACTTACTAGCTGTGTGACCCTGGGCAAGTCACTTAACCCCAATTGCCCACAAAAAACAAAAAAAAAACAAAAAAAAACTTGGACAATGATAACCTCTAGCTTACAGAGTCATGATGTGAAAAAAAGATAATATATATTTAAAGCATTCTTTAAATCCTGTGTCAGCTGCCTTATTATTTAGTGACAATTTCTCTACCTTTCCCTTAGTGAGGGGGAGAGGAAAATGACAAGAGGGTGGGTGCAAACATCAGGTGTATATTGCACCAGATAAGATACCAGTAGGAAAAGACTCCATTTTCCTAAATGTTGTGGGTCAAAGGTCCATAGAAGAAAAAGGCAACCGATGGGAACAAACATTTGTGCAGGTCTTGATGTCATGGTATCAACTAGCAGAATGAAAAAGATCCACTATGGGCAAGAAGGTAGCTGTGCTGAGTGAAAAAGACATTTGGATCTGAGGTTCCATGGCCCTAAGTTGAAGTTATGAAATTGAAGATATGAAATAAAGTTGGTATAAGCTAGAGAACTGATCTTGCAGTGCCCAGGACTCAGATTCTCATTTAGTGGTATGAGTTTTCTAAGGTAACTGGTACTTTCATTTTTGGTGTGTGGTAGGAATTCTTTTAAACTCTCTAGCAAAAAGAGAGACTTGAGGAATGTTTATATGAACTTTAAGTATCATCTTGCTGAGAGCTATTACTACTACTTATTTTAAGATTGTTTCTGCCAAATGTGCATTCTTGAATGATCTCTATTTAGCATTTATTGTATCTGGAGGAATTACTGTCTCATGCCTGACTCATAATGTACCTTTCCACTTTCCTTTTGGGGACATCCTAGACATGAACCACACCTAAATCTGTTGTAATTTTTCCTTGGGACCTGGGTAGGGGACATAATGAACCAAAGAGTATGAGAAAAGAAATCTGACCCTCTTCTAGGTGGTCAGACTGCCCCCTAGGACTGAATCCAGTTGAGACTGAATACATGGATCTAACCAGATGTGCTCCTTAGTCAAATGTGGGTAGATTTGATGACCCAGTCCACTGAGTCAAACAACAGGTCCTTATTGTTAGGCTGTTAATTATTGATAAGCCTCTAAATTTGAACCATATTGCATGTCAGTGCCAGGCCTGGAATCTGGTTTACAATTATAATGTATTAATTATTTTGTTGCATAGTAACATTTGTTTAGGGCCAATATTATGTGGGGGAATAATTTTAGAATAAGTGATTACAAAGTAAATGTTTGATCTCTATTGTGTGAGGATAGTCAGAGATTTCTTGGAAGTTATTCAAACATTTTCAAAATGATCCTGCAAGCTCACTTTTATGTAGCATTATATGATTAACAAAGTATTTTTAGTCAAAGATCCCCTTCAGATTATACCCATTTTATAGAAGAGAAATTGATGAATCAGAGAAATGAAATGACTAAGAAATACAGTAGTATGTTATAGCCTCCCTGATGATTTGTAATCCTCCCTATTCAGTCTTAACAAAGATTTTTTTTTTTTGGGTAGGAATTCTATGGCATCTGTCAAAGGTGTAAATGTAGTACACTTGACACATTTTAAAATTTCATCTGGGTTACTAACATGTTCTCTATTGCTTCCTGGAGTCTAGACAATCAACAAATCAATACACCAAGCCCTTATTTGTAGCATTTGCCGATTTCTTCAGTGTCAATACTCACAATGAAAATTTAATAATCTGAGAGCCTGTTTGATCTGGCTTTAATACATTCCTCCTTGTGCCTCCCTTTCTTAATCTCCATCAGAGGTGGTGTTTTCCCTCATCTTGAGAGGAGAGGATATCCTAGGTCCTAGGGATACTTCTGTCCCTGATTTTCAGTCTCCTACACACTGTAGTTCTCCTTCTACTGAAGAATCTTAGTTCTGTTCCTCCTCTTCCCCTTGGTTTCTCAACTAAATGAGGCCCTAAGATTTAGACTTATTGAGCAGTTATCCTGGGCTGGCCAAATGTTAATGATCAAAAATAGAATTTTCCTGAGCTGAACAGATTTTCTTCCACCTGGGCTGGAAGGGTTCTATAGAGTTAACTTTTTTCAACTTTCCTTTGGGGCTTATTTTGATTTAAAGGACAACATAGATGGCATGGTTAGCAAATATGTAGATAACATCAAGCTAGGAAGATTAGCTAAGATGTTGGACAATAGAATAAGAAGCAAAAAAAAAATTCTTGACAGGCTCAAATGATGATGCCACTTTTGCTTCCAATCTACAGGTTAGAGATCAGGCTGCTGATGAATTAAGAAGCTAGTTTGAAGGTTGTGTGTGTGTGTGTGTGTGTGTGTGTGTGTGCTTTTCAAGGCTGCATGAGACAGAGAGGTCACCAGGATCATTTTGATTCACTCAACTTCGGGATTTACCCTAGGTTGGAGTTGTCTAGATTGCAGGGTAAGTGAGTCAGTCTTCACTTCAGCTTCCTAGATTTATCCAGCCCCAGACCTCTAGGCCATGCTTCATCCTTCCAGGTATACACAAGGACCCGAAGATACCAGGGCTTAGTAATCAAAGGTATCTTGTCAATTGGCCTGCTGCCACCTGCTCTCTCTCTCTCTCCTCTCCTAATCCTACTTTTCACCTCTTGCTCAAGTAATAATTGTAGAATCAATATTACTACTGGAAAGGGAATGTCAATTTACTGTCACTACTCCTTGACTCTCTCTCTCATATATATATATATATATGTATGTATGTATATATATTATATATATATATATATTTTTTGGCTAGGCAATGGGGTTAAGTGACTTGCCTAGGGTCACACAGCTAGTAAGTGTTATGTGTCTGAAGTCAGATTTGAATTCAGGTCCTCCTGACTCCAGGGCCAGTGATCTATCTACTGCATCACCTAGCTGCACCACTCATGTATCTTCTTATACCTCTAGTAGAATGTAAGCTCCTTGAAGACAGGGCTTGTCTTGTTTTTATATTTATATTCCTAGTTTGCCTTGTACAGGGTCTGGCAAATACTAAGTGCTTAATAAATAAATGCTTATTGATTGATTACTTGATTGACTGGAGGTCAGGTAGTCCAATGCCCTCATTTTGAAAATGAGGAATCTTAGTCTTGGAGAGAAAAGTAACTTGCTCAGGGTCACATAAGTAGCAAGTGACAGAGCTGGAATTCAAACCCAAATCTCTTGACTCCGAATTTATCACTCAGATACAATAATAGAATCATAGATTTAGAACTGGAAGGAACCTGAGACGTTATCATGTTCAACCTTCATTTTCAAAATGAGAAAATTGGGTCCAAGAGAAGTTAAATGATTTACCCAAGGTCACACAGGTAGTATGTCAGAGAAAGAATATGAACTCATATCCTCTGACTCCAGGTTGATCTATGAATGTTTATCTAGTCTGCCTTTATACTGTATGACTAGCCCTGGGCTACTTCTGCAATATGTAGCTCCATTTCCCCAATTTATGCTCTCTTCAGAATATTGATGAACTTGTTCTTAGAGAGTAGAGATGGGAAGTTCTCTTACTGAAAGAAACCTTTTCTTTCTTTGTCTGTTTTTATATGTAATGATGTCACCTGGTCCTATTAATTTGATTTATTCTTTCATAAACCTGGATAAATATTTCTACTTTTTTTTTTTAGTAGGGGAGAATGGAAATGGAGGGGACTAAACAGTCCTGGTAATTGTATTTCACTTTGTCTTTAATCCAAAAAGTTATCCCATAAAATGTAAGAAGAATGAATGTAAAGTTCTGCTTTTAAATTAAAAAAAATTACTGTTTAAGAACAAAAAGAGAAGAAACCTGGCTTTTAAGTCAACAGAGTAACTTTGGAGACTGTATTAAGAGAAATCTCATATTCACAGTAAGGGAGGTAATCGTCCCACTGAGTTCTTTATTGGTTTGATCAATTTTGAGGCCACATGTAAGAGAGATATTGGTAAACTGTAGTAAGGCTGGAACAAGGTGACCAGAGGACTCAAAACCAAAGCATATTAATATCAGTTGGAAGACCTGGAGATGCTTTGATTGGAGAAGAAAAGATTTAGTAGAGTTCTGAAAGCTACCTTCAAATATTAGGACTTTCAATAGAAAACAAACATTTCTCTTAGTTAACAAAGGAGAGAACTAGGATCAATGGGTGGAAGTTATGAAGTGTCAGATTTAGGCTCAATAGAAAAAAGAACTTTATAATAATCAGAGCAGCTCTACAATGAGATAGTGAGATAGTGAGATAGTAAGCTCACTGTCCCTAGAAGGGTTCAAGCAGAGGATGGATTTTCTCAATAAGGGATGATACATTGGGAATGAAGTTGGATTAGAGGAATTCTTCAGTCCTTTCTAAACTCTGGGAATCTCATTAAATGCAATCCCCCCCCCCCCCCGCCCCCCCCCCCCCCGCCTTTTGTAAGGGGCAAATTATAGAAAAGCAAGCTGATAGCTTGGATTCAGTTCAGAAAACAATTTACTTGGGCTAGGGTACCATTGGGAGGCCCAGTTACCTATGTCTACATCCATAATATAACATAATGATACCATCTATAAAATAACATAATGACGACTGTTAGTCAGCAAGTATTTATTGGGCATCTACAATGTGTATGTCACCTTAGTAGATGTTATGGAGGATACGAGGGTTTATGTCTTTGGTGAGCTCATCATCTAGTTGGGGAAACAACATCCACAGGTGAAAATTGACAAAAATAATGTGTGTTGAGCAATACATATGTGACTACCAAAGGTTTGGGCAAATGATGCTGAAAGGCACCATGGTAGTGGAAGGAGGCTGTGTCAGGGATTCAAATCCTGTCTCCTGACCTTACTTTCATTGTGATCAATCTAAGCCTTAGTTCCTTTGTTTGTAAAATGACATCAATGATACTTCCAGTACTTATTTACTCGCGGGGTTGTTTGCCATAGAAATGTGAGTAAGATTTAATTTGAAGAGATGTGCCTGAATCCAAGGAAGTTCCTGATCTATCTTTCTAAGGACCCACACTGGGCATTGTGTAAAGTAGGACCTTAATAAATATTGACTGAATTACATCAGTGACAGATCATCTTCTAAAACAGAGCATTTTAGAACTAGAAGAAATCCTCAAGATCATCTTGTCCAATCTCTTCATTTTATAAATAGAGAAACTGAGGCCAAGAGAATAAAAGGACAAGATCACAATCTAGTTAGTGGTAATCCTGGTTCTCTGCTCAGGATAGGTTGAGTCTTAAATTTAAAAAAAAAATCCATTTCTCACTCTTTAAACATTGGTAGTCCCTGCAGGCTATCTATGTTAGTGTCCATTGACCAGAAAATCTGGATGAACACTTGTTTATCTTGTCTATTCCGGTCAATAGTATAGAGACCACATCAGATGTGTGGACAAGGATTTTAACTACCTTTTCTCTACTTTTTAAAAACTAATTTTTCTTTTCCTTTTGAGAGGACATGTGCTGGGCTTCCCTAGAAGAATAGCATTAAGCAGGGAGTGGAGAGCAGCAGTAGTCCTGGTGAGCCCTTAGTGATCGATGTCATTAAAGACTTTTCTTGCCTTTTATTGTTATAGAGTTGGGAATATGGTTTGCTTTTCTTGATCTGGGAGGCAATAATGATGATTCTCCTTATTTTAAAGCCCCTGCCTGCTGCCTACAGCTACATACAGCTGTGTGAGACAAAGGCTTGAGACCCTGTGCCGCTGGACTGGCTGCAGGATGCTAGCTAGAGCTTTGGGATTTGTTTCCTGGTGGGTCTCCTGAGGGCTTTAAAAAAAAAAAAAAGAGGACAAAACCCAGTGTTCTTACCCTCTATCCCAGACACGTGCACCTACAGCAGGGTTGAACAGACACCCTTGGTGAAGGCACAAATAGAGGATTTACTCTTTCCTCTGCAAACAGAAGGAGCCCCCCCCACCCCCCCCCCCCCCCCCCCCCCCCCAAACAAACCCCCCCCCCCCCCCCCCGCCCCAGCCAAAGACTGAAGTGAATCACTTCCAAGAGCCCTTATGCATAAGGAAAACTGAAAATCCCATCTTCCCAGGAACATACTTGTCTTTATTACAAGAAAAATAAAGCCAAATGCAACCAGTGGAAGGATGTAATTCAGTGATGGGGGAGTGGGGTGGGATGTGGAAGGGAAAGAGGAGGTAAAAAAAAAAAAAAGCCTTGAGCTGATTCTTTTTCTTCAGAGGTTTTCAGAGAATTAATTCCTTTCCGAATTCTGTTGTTGTGTAGTAAGTCTTCCCTTCCATTGTTGTGCTCTCTTTGTCTGTTTGCATCCCCAATCAACCACCCCACCAAACTCCCCACTCCTTTGCCCCAAAGGTAAAATTTCGTAGCCTAGAAGTGTCTGCTAGTTGAGGCAGCACCGAGTAACGTGGGCTCATCACTTATATGTTTTTAGGAGAGAGGAGTTCAGCAGCATAAGAAGTGTTCAAGGCTTGTTTCTGGACAACTCTCAACATGCATTCTTTCCTGTGGTGTTGGATTTGTCACTTTCCTTAGCCCGTTTTCTTGCACCATTTTCCCCTTGTGTAATCAGAGGCCTGGCCTAAGAAGTTTTGTTCTAACCCTTCTTGGAAAGCACCCCATGCGTGTCAGAGTTTCCAGAACTGTCACTTGTAATTACCCTAGTTTTGAAATTAAAAACAGAGGATCCTGTCGACTAATACCCCTTGTTAGCTAATTGTCTAACAACAAATAAACAGGAGACAGCCAAAAAATGTCCCACTGTTTGGATGACTGATTTCACTGTCAGAAAATGAAGACCCCTCAGCCTTTGTAGTCCCCATGAGAATGTTGTTTTCTTTGGAGTTGACTGAACAAACATAGAGATCCAACCCTGGAGCACTTCTCTGGAGTTTCAGTTGAGCCTTTTCCTAGGCAGGCAGGCTGGTGGGCCAGCCTTCGCTCTGTGTCTGAGCAGATGTAATCACCCATTCACTTACAAGCAGCCCTATACCTACCTAGTGTGACCAGCCATTCATATTCCAATGGGCTGATGTTCGAGGGCAACCTGGGTATTCAGCCAGGAAACTTCAATAGAGAACAATTCTAATGTATTGTTTACAAATCAATTTCCCCTTTCAAATAGGCTGTTGGGAGGGTGGCCTAGCCAGAGCAAGCCTGCCCAGTGTCCCACACCTGTCACTCTTCACTTCCTAACCAATGGCCACACTCTATTGATTCTTTAATCCCCTCTCTTTGAAAACCTGAGCCAGCTGATGCTCGGTAACTCAAAAGAAATTTCTTTCCTATAGAGCCCACCTCTACAGGTAGTTGCACACCCAGGGCTAATTCCCCCAGAGAAAATCTTAATTGGTTTATTGTGAATGAGCTGGTAAAGCTTGTAATGGTTTTCTCTAAGGTGGAAGGAAACCATGGCCCCAAACGCCAGGGTTCATAAAACAATCTTTGAGGCCCCTTCAAAGTAAGCCTTACTTTAGAGAGACTCGAGAAAGACTCTAATGTCTGATGACACTGAGGGTGAGAATTTGAGTATAGGACTATTAGAACAGGGCTTACGTCCCTCCTTCTCTCCCCCGGCCCCCCCCTCCCGCCCCAACCGTGAGTGGCAGTTTCCCCGAGAGGTTGATATACTTCCTCAGCCTTAGCAGTGCCGAGAGGCCCGAGTGAGCAAAGTACCAAAGAAACTTAAATGTTAAAAAAACAAAAACTTTTTATTTACACGGAGCATCTGAAATACACAAAGTGTAAACTTTCAGATCATATACATAATAATAGAATAAACTCTTTATGTACAAAAATACATTTTCATATGAATGAAACATCTTGAATAAATTAAACTCCTATGGAGCACAGAGGCTGAATAGCCCGTGTCTGCTGCGCTGAGCCCTTCTCTATAGCACTACGACGGTGCTGGAGGTCACGATCCATAATGCATGAAGCCCACTCCTTGTCTCTCCTTTTTAAGCCTTTTCATTGTATTGTCAGCCCGTTCAAACCAAATTTTCATGCTCGTTTTTCTTCATTAGAGTTCTACAAATTGTAAAATTGACTTTTCACCTCGTCTTCAGCAGCTGACCTGCCCCTTTGCTAACTCCCCCGGCAGTGGGGGCTCAGCTCAGCGGCGCCACAAAGAAGGGAGTCTTGGGGAAGTTCACAAAGTGCAAAAGGGAAGGACGCAATGTGAAGGACTCTGCTAGGAGCTCGAGGGGGCAAGGTGACTTAGAGCCCCTAGGGCGAACCCCAACCCATGCTTCTCTCAGGATAGCGGAGCAGGCGGAGGACCGAATCTTTAAGCTGCATGCCCAATCACCCACCCACATACACCCATACCTGCCCGTCCACCCTTCCTCCCCTTTAGAGCTCGGGGGACCTCCCCGAGGTCACTTGTGATGTGCCCGCGTAGGTCAGAGCGAAGTCTGTGTGTGGGCGCACCACAGGACTGGCTAGTGATAGGGCACGAAACAGGGAGCGCCGTGGACTAGATCTTTGGGCAGGCCAGGGAAGAAGAGGGGGTCAGGGTTCCCGTAGCCAAAGTCCTCGGAGGCTGCGGGGCTGCTGGGGTTAGAGAGGGGGGATGAGGAGCAGCAGGAGGAGGGTGGGGAGAACGAAGAGGAGGAGGAGGAGGAGGCTGCAGCTGGGGAAGCGCTGGAGATCCACGATTCTCCATCGCTGGTCGAGCTGGGAGAGTCGGCAGGGTGAAGGTAGGCGGGCAGGAGCAGCTCCTTGGGGGGCCCTTGCAAGCACTGGTCAGCAAGACGCAGAGTCTCAGCAAGGGCCCAGATGTAGTTGTACGCGAAGCGCAGGGTCTCGATCTTGGTGAGCTTGGTATCATCTGGGAAGGTGGGCAACACGCTTCGCAGTTCATCCAGGGCCGCATTCAGGTTGTGCATCCGGTTGCGTTCGCGATCGTTGGCCTTCACTCGCCGGGTCTTGCGGATGGTATGCAGGAGTGCTTCGCTCCTTACCCGGCCACGGCCTCGCCGCCTCTTGCGCTCCTTCTCCTCTTCTTCCTCGTCCTCCCTCCGCTCTTCTCTCCGGCGCTGCTCGGAGTGCTGCACGGAGGAGGCGGCTTGCAGGAGTCCGCTGCCGTCCTCTTCGTCCGTGAGAAAGCATGACAGGTCGCTATTGTTTTCGAAGTCAGAGAGGTTGCTGTCCACGAGAGAGGCCATTGCTGGAGGGAAACAGAGAGGGAGAGAGAGAAAAGTTGCTAATGAATAATACACTTTTTGGAGGGGAGAGGGTGAGGGAGGGAGTGCGGGGTCCCTCCTCGGCTGTGGTGGGAGTTGCGCTCTTTTCAGGGCCCACTTACTTTTGGAGTTCGGAGTCCCGGCCCGACCCCTCCCCCTAAGCGAAGTTCCCAAGACAGGGAGGAAATTGAAAGTTCCCGGAAACTTCCGAGCTCGGCCGCCTAAGAGGGGCCACGCGACCGCCTTGTCTCCGCTCCTATCTCGCCCGTGATCAGCTCGTGTGAGCACCGAGTGTGGCACACGACTGGCCTCAGGACACCTTATATACCCTGAAAAACAATAGGTGCCCCCATCCCCTCCAGCTCTCCCACTCCCCCCCTCCCCAACGGGCTCTCGGCTCCCACCCCCCACCCCTCACCCCCGCCTGAGAGAATGAATGGAAAGAGGCAGCAGGTCGGCCCCGTGCTGCACCCTGGATAATTTGCATAATTTATGCAGGCGGGGGTCGAATCCCCCTCCCCCTTCCCCCCTTGGTCCCCGGAGTGTGCCTATAATTACTGCGGGCCAATCGCAGGGCAGAGCGGCAGCCGGGCCACGTGAGTTATCTCCGGGCTAAACCCTGATTGAGCTTCATTAGTATATTGGGTGGGGAAGGGTTGTGAGGCGAAGGGTAGGAATCCCAAGGAGGTTAGGCTTGGGGGTTAAGGGAAGCACACTACTCCCCTCGCAACCTCCCAATAGCCCCGGGATTCCAGGGCTCAAGGGTAAGGGGGTGGCGCACAGAAAAGGATGGCATTGCTACCTCCAGCAAAATTGTAAAGTTCACTGATGCAATCTGGGACAGCTTGGAGAAAGGCTCCCTTACTCTTCCCTTTTCCTGCAGTGCCTTGGCTTCGGGGGCCCATCGTTGAGCCTGGGATCAGGGGCACAAAGGGTCAGTGGCTCCGAGTGTGAAACAGAGCGTTCCAGTACTTAGGAAGTAGAGCTGAAGGATTCCTCCTGCCTCTTCTTCACGCCCTTCTCACCCCCCCCCCATCCCAACCGCACCGCACCACACCACAATAAAACGAAAAGAAAAAAAACAAAACAAAAACAAACAAAAGAACACCTTCCTTTTGGCCCAGGAGGGAGCAATTGGAATCACTGCTAAACTTTCTTTTAATCTTTCTATTAGGTGTGTGAATCCTGCCTGACCTGCTGCTGAGCACTTGCACATTGCTTCGGGGCCTAACATTTCATGAGATAGAGTTGTGAAAGGAACTGGGGATAGTAATGGCGTATAATAATTTAAAAGAATCATTTCACAGGAGCTCAGAGCCTTGCGTGAAGAGATTAAGTCCCGAGGGACATTGTTCTGATCTCTATGGTCTCTGAGGGGTAGATGCAATTTTTTTAGGGCATAGGGAGAAAATATCGTATGCATGTTTCCATCTTCGTCTTTGCTGCCAACCCCAAAGTGGTGATTTTGATAACTTTATTACTGTGGGTTTTAAGTGTCTACAAATACACTGGGGACTACTTGTCTAAACCTCTTCTCTCTCTCTAGGGAGTCAGACTTCTCTCCTGTTTTAGGATGTAATTGTCCCATTTCTCCAACTTGGGGGAGGGGAACTGGGCTATAGAATAGGGGGAGAATAACAGAGACCTTATGCTCATCAAAACAAAGCAGAATTAAGCTTGATGATTTATATAAGCCCTACATGGACATTTCCCAATTAATTGCCTGCGTGGTTTTAGCCACTTTGGATTATCTATAACAAATTTTTAATTCCCTACTGCCTTCGCTCTCAAAGGCGTCATCGTACTACTACTCCACATCTCCAATCCATCAGCTGTTAGGCACTCAGAGAACTGGAAACGAATTTTAGTATCACCGCGAGCCAAACAATTAGCAAGGGAAATCTACTGCCAGTCTCTCCTCCCTCCCATTAACCCCACAGCCAAATATAAATTATTTTTGGATTATCCACCGTTTGCTCAATTGAAATGGGTCCTTTTTTTTTTTTACTAGTTCCGATAACTGATAGTTAACTGCGCCCCAAAACTATGCTGTTTGAAACACTGGATAATAGGACCTTACCTACCCATTTGAAGACTGTTTTTCTATTCCCTGAAAGTTAACCTGAAGTATCCACCTGCTTTTGAGAAGTAAGCTGAACAAAGATTGAGAATTCAGCTTGAAATAGCCACTGGCTACCTCTAAAGGTGTGTTTTGCTTGGTTTCTTTTTGCTGATGCTGGATAGTTGGGGAAAAGGGTAAGTGGGAGTAGGTTGAAAAACCTTAAAATCTTGGCATTTTGGACTAATTTTGTTAGTTGTTTTATTTGTCTTAGCCCCTGCTTCCTTTTGCCCAAATGGCTAAGGCGTCAGGGATTTCAGACATAGCATCCCTAGTTTTTAAGAATATTTTGTCTAGGTAAACCACATCCCCCCCACTTCAAGATAGGGCTTAGGTTAGTTAAGGCTGTAAATCAACCCAAGTCTTTCAAAGTTATCTTGAAATAGCTGTCACTGAAAGGAAATTGTTTCTTATTTTCTAAATGATTGCTACAAATGTCTGCATGTATTTTGTGTATATTGTATTTTGAAACC
The DNA here is from genome assembly GCF_900497805.2 of Vombatus ursinus. Lineage (NCBI taxonomy): Eukaryota > Metazoa > Chordata > Mammalia > Diprotodontia > Vombatidae > Vombatus > Vombatus ursinus. The sequence continues at coordinate 22,285,846 of NW_020947062.1, forward strand.
CACACTTTTTCTATGAATTCTATGAATTTTCCATATATGAATGATCTTGAGCTCTAAAGTGTTCAAACAGATATAAATATATGTATATGTATATATATGCTCACTATTCTTATGCTCTCTTTCACTCATACACATTCATTACCCTCTATTTTCTCTCATGTGTCAATCAATCACTAAAATATCCATTTATTAAGTACCTAATTTCTGCTGGACACTGTGCTAGGCCATAGGGATTTAAAAAATAAAAAAAAAAAAGCAAAAACAACTCCTGCTGTCCTCAAAGAGCTTACATTCTAATGATGGAGAAAAACATATGAATCAGAAGAACATAGGAGATAAATACAGAACAGACGGCAGGTGACTTTAGAGTGGATGACATTAGCAGCAGAAGGGAACCCGGAAAACCCTCCTGGGGGAGGCGCTTGTTTGAGCTGAGTCTTAAAGGAAGCCAGGAATTCTCAAAGTCAGAAGTGGGAGGGAAGAACAAGCCAAGCACGGGGAATAGGCAAAGCAAAGGCATATATGTAGGAGATGGAGTGTTGTGTGCTAGGAACAGCAAGTCGGCCAACGTGGATTGTTTATTTCTTCCTCTTAATCCTGTTTCTCACCTCTTTGGGAACATAGATGTAGAGCTGGAAGGGACCTCGGAGCCCATCTGGTATGACTCCTTCCATTTTATAGATGAGGACACAGAGGCTCCAGGTTGTTAGACGGCTTTCCCAAGGTAACAGGTAGTAAGCATCAGACCTGCTAGTAAATGTTGAACTCATGTCCTCTGATTCCATAGCCAAGACTCTGTCCATTTTCTCTCTTTCAACATGAGAATACCTTGCCATACACATGAGTTTATCTTACTACATCCTTAGTCATAGAATGGGGTCTTGTAAAGGTGTCTCTTCTTATCCTTTCTAATTATATACAAAATACAGTTTCAGGACAGTTAAACACTTTTAGTTTGATTGGGAAAGAAAAAGTCTCTTATAAGGAGGGGTCCGCTTGGACAGAATTCACTTATGTTACTGCTGACCATATATGTTGGAAAGGTGCCAAATTATTGATCCTGGAGATTTATTTTAGGATGTTCACAATTTGAGTGACTGCTGGATCATTCTGCCTCAGCCACAGGTCTTCCTCGGTGGTTCAGAGGGACCATCTGTAGAAGCAAGGAAGTAGGTCATTTCCCACATTTTTATTCATCCCCAGGCTTCCATAATGAGAGTGAAAATAAGGGTGACATCTGTGGTATTGGGTTTGATGTTGAAATCTTCTGTCCCCTGGAAACTACACTGAAGATCTTACTTCTGACCTTGGGTGAGTGAATAGTGCCTAACTTCTCACTTTAGTATCATATTTTAATCATTTTCACCTTTCTCCCCCCACCCTCCCTTCATTTGATCATCTCTAAGACCTGGTGGTGTAGATAGGAAAAGTAAAATTTACCCCATTCTACAGATGAGGAAACAAGGTGGTTTTTTTTTTTTTTTTTGGCATATGGACATAAAATATGCTCCTTCTGACTTCCTCTTCCTTTCACCTAACCCCATTGTATTTTTCTCTTAGTTCTCCCTCCCACCCCAGGACCACATAAAATAAGTCTAATCCTTTTATCATATTGTAGTCCTTTACATATTTGACTTGCTAATGGACATTAGACCCTGCTAAGTCTTCTCTTTTCCAAAGAGAAACAGCCCCAATATTTAAACTTTTCTTCATATTCAATAATTCAATTCAGCATTCCTTTATCAGCACCTACTGCGTGCATAGCATTGTGCCAGATCCAAAAACAAAACATATAAAGCCAAGGTCCTTTGCCTTCCAGAAACTCACCTAATCTCATGGAGGCATGTAATACTGAACAGATAAACACAGTACAATGAGGAGACTGAAGCAGGGGAAGAGAACCATCAGAAAGAATGCCCTTGCACAATTGGAGAGGGAAAGAACCTTGTCAATTGCCAAGGAAAGGCTAGCATGACCCTGGGCCAATCACTTAACCTTTTAGAACTATACCATAGAATATACAACAATATATTCAGTTCACAAGGTTGTCCTGAGGATTCAGTGAGAGAATATAGATCAAGGTCTTTGCAAAGCTTGTTTCTTGCTATTATTATTTTGGTAGCTATATGATGGGTGGATCAGAGAGGGAAAAGGCAAGGTGGGAGAAAGACCATTTAGGAGGCTAAGGAGGATGAAAGACTCGGCCAAGGACACATAGCAAAGAAGTGGCAGAGGTTACAAAGTTATGATTTCCTTCTAAAAATAGATATGACAAATAATGCCTATATATGTACAATTTTTTTGGGGGGGGAGTGAGGCGATTGGGGTCAAGTGACTTGCCCAGAGTCACACTGCTAGTGAGTGTTATGTGTCTGAGGCCAGATTTGAATTCAGGGCTGACTCCAGGGCTGCACCACCTAGCTGCCCCTATATATACAATTAAAAAAAAAATGTTTGCAGGGTACTTTTATCTCTACTATATCATTTAATCTTTGTAACAGGTAAGCAGAATTTAAAAGTTTAAATCTCAGGGTTGTGAGGGAAAATGACCTGTAAATCTTAAAGTACTATAGAAATATTAGTTATTGTATTATTACATAAATGTGAGTTATCAGTGAGTCATGACTAGATAAATGTATGAAAAAGATCTGTGGTGTTAGCAAATATTAAGCTCTGTGTTTGACAATATTATGACCTTGAAATCAAGAAAGCTTCTATGTAGGACCTTGAGCTATACTTTATGGAGGCATTGTGCCCAGGACTATGGAAGGGACAGTCCACTACATTCTCTATTGTGTTCACTTCTGGGTGCTATCTTTGTGGAAGGACATTCATAGGCTAGAGAATGTCCAGAGAGGTGACTAGGATGGTGACTAATCTCAATGTCATTCCTTAGGGGGATATGTTGAAAAGACTTGAGTATGCGGGAGAATGAGAAAGATAGGTATTTTACAATTATTTGAAGACTTGTCATAAGGACTCTATTACGGTAGAAGTTGTAGAGAGACAGATTTCAGCTCAATAAGTCTGTCAGTCAATAAACATGCCTACTACTATGTACTAGATACTATGCTAAGAAGGTAGGGTTTTAGCTGGGACTTGAAGAAAGCCAGGGAAGCAAAGAGATGGAGATGAGGAGGGAGAACATTCTAGGCATGGGGGTACAGCCAGTGAAAATGCAGTAGTCAGGAGATGGAGAGTCTTATTTAAAGAACAGCAAGTAGAACAATATTATTGTATCCCAGGTTACATGAAGGAGTCTAAGGTGTAAGAAAACTGAAAGGATAGGAATGGGGCCAGATTTTGAAGGGCTTTATAAAAGCCAGAGGATTTTTATTCGATCTTGGAGGTGATAGGGAGCCACTGGAGTCTGCTAAATGGGGAGGAGAGGGAGGGTGATATGGTCAACCTGTGTCAATTTGACATCTGAGTGGAGGATGGATTGACATGGAGGGGAGAACAACCCATAGGTTATTGTAATAGTCTAGGACTATATCAGGATGGTGACAGTGTCAGAGGAGAAAAGAGTTTGTATTTGAGAGATGTTTCAAAGGTAAAATTGACAGGCCTTGGAAGCAGATTAGATATAGGGTAAGAGAGAGAGTGAGGAGTAGAGGATGACAGTTAATTTACCAGCCTGAGTGAGTGTGTAGGTGATGGTACCCTTAACAGTGATAGGGAAGTTAGGAAGACTGAAGTATTTTGGACACGTTGAGTTTGAGATGTCTATAGTCAGAAACATCTGAGTTGGTATTCATACTTAGGTTTTCCTGATTTCAAGATTAGTCCTTGATTCATTAGGCCATGCTTTGTCCTTTGGTGCAGTGAATACTGAGATGCACAAATCAGGATTCTGGTTAACTGGGAGGGACCTAGGTATCAGCATTGATAAGAGTCTTGGAATACAAGTGAGGAGCTCTGTGACCTATGCCTGACTCTACCACTAATTTGTTTAATGTCCTCCAACAAGTCATTGCCTTTTTTTAAACTTTAGTTTCCTTCACTGTAGAATGAGGAGATAGGACAAAATGGTTATTTAAGTCTCTTCCAATCCTAAGAATCTATGATTTTTAGGAACTCACCCTCTCTTTAGGGAGATAGCTTTACAAAGGGGAGCACTTCACAGTATCTGTGATTTCAACAATGGGGTGATTTCCTCCAATGGCATGGCTGACAACTAGGACCCCGTCTTAAAAAATACTTTTCTTGAGGATGACATCATCTAGTGGCCAACCTTCTGGGGGTGAGTCTCTCTGTCCTTGGACCATCAGGCACGTGGTATGTGACCAGAACCATCCATACTTGAAGCTTTTCCAACTTAGTAGCACACATCGTATCTGGCACTTCTCTTGAGCAACCTTTGACAACCTTCTCTTGAACAACCTTCCCAGGGGCATCTCCTTGCCAGGGTGAGGTTTCAGGGAAGTAATTTACTTGAGGAGCATGAAGTAAACATGAACAAATATAAGATAAGGCAAGACTAGTCTATTTCATGGTATAGCCATAAGGGGATATGGCTCTGTGGCGCCAGGTCCCAGGACCTTCATTCAGAGAATCTGGATGGTAAATGCTAACATTGCTCAAGCAGGGAATAAGCATTTATATAGAACATATATATGCATATACATATATATATATATATATAGCTGGGAGCTTCACAAACCTTCATGATAGATGCTATTATTATCTCAGTTTTTTACAGTTGAGGAAACTGAGGCAAACAAAAGTTAAGTGACTTGCCAAGGGTAACACAGCTAGTAAGTGCCTGAGGCCAGATCTCAAGTTAGGTCTTCCTGATTCCAGGCCCAGTGCTCTAGCCATTGTACCACCACATGCCTCATACAGAGAAAGCTAGCACATTAATATACTGGGAAAAAAATGATCAGGCCTTATTGAAATTCCTAGTATTTATACATCACCTGCTTGTCATTCTTAATTTACCCTGAGATTGGCAGGACAGATAACATTATTCCCTTTTTACAGATGGGAAAGGTGAGGCTCAGGGGGAGGTTGTGCCAGTTTTTTAGTGGTGCAGCTGGAACAAGAATAACAGTCCATAATAATAGCTAATATGTACATAGTGCTTACGATGTGCCAGCCACTGTGCTAAGCCCTTAACAATTATCATCTCATTTGATCCTCAACAACAACCCTGGGAAGTAGGGGCTATTGTTCTCCCCATTTTACAGATGAGGAAACTGAGGCAAACAAGAGTCAAGTGACTTACCTGAGGTCACACAGCTGGTTAGTATCTGAGGCCAGATTTAGACTCAGGTCTTCCTTATTCCAGGTCCAGCGTTCTGTCTATTGCACCACCTAGCTACAAACTGCAAATTGTAAATGTTTTAAAATTTAAAACTAATTTTTGCCACATATATTATATACATATGCATATATATATTACGTATATATACACATACATACGTACATACACACACATAGATTTGTTGAGTTGTTTTAGTCATGTCCTATTCTTCATGACCCTATTTGGGATTTTCTTGGAAAAGATACTGAGGTTTGCTTTTTCCTTCTCCAGCTCATTTTGTAGATGAGGAAACTAAGGCAAACAGGGTTAAATGACTTGCTCAGGGTCACACAGCTAGTAAGTGCCTGAGACCGGTTTTGTACTCAGGTCTTCTTGATGCCAGTCCTTGTGCTCTCTGCACTGCACCAGCTAGCTGCCCACACACACACACACACACACACACAGACACACACACACACACACACACAGAGCCTTAACTCCGAGAGTAATAGAATATCTCTCCTTAACAACCTTTTATGCATGTGTTTAATAGTCTAAGTTAAACATCATCAGTGTGTACTTAATGCTAAGTGTACAAATGTTATTATTTGGATGGAGGAGGGTTGGAAATACTAGCAAGTGTGTTTTCAATGTTGAGTGATGATGGAAATCATAGTCACAATGACTAGATAATAATTATTCCATAATGCCAGCATTTTAATTCTTTCTAGACAATCTACATGCTCAATTTGGTCAGTTTCTCTATCTTTGTTTTAGAGAGAGGCATAAGGTGCAAAAGGTGTTTGAAGTTTTTTGCAAAATTGAAGATGTACCTGATTTCATGTGTGTTGACATGGAAGCAAAAAATAATAATATTCAGAGAAGAAAGGCAAACAAACACAGAAAAAGTCTGGAACTAAAAATGAGGATAATATATTATTTACATAATTATGCTTATACATGTTTCATTTCATTGAATATTCATATAAATGTGCGTTTTAGTTTTAGAAATGAGAAACAGAGAGTGGGGCTAGGAGTATGGAAAGTAGAAGCAACTCTCTGTTTTCTTTACTGATAATCCATGACAGTTGTGGCAGGGGGAAAAAAAGGAAAAAAAATGAGGCAGGAGGGTGGAGACAGAGGGTGTCTTTCAGTAACAGAGCAAGGAAAATGGCAAATTATCCATGCTTTACACCAATCCGTGTAGGCCCTGAGCCCCTCACCCTGAATCATAGAGGGCTGGCCATGTACATATTCTACCTAGCGTATTTCTGCTTGAATATACTACTTTATTGAGGAGCAATGTATTTTCTTTGAATGTATTTATCATATTTATTAGATGAACCAGATGCACCTATGTAACTCTTGACAAGCATGATTTAAATTCTGATCCATAAGAATTAACTCCCCCAAAAGACCGGGAAATTTACTTTCAAATGATGAGATTCACAAACTTGTATTTATCAAGTACCTAGTATGTGCCCAGACGTAGACTTGGATATAGGGCACAATGTGTATGTTTTGGGGGTGACAGATGTGCTACTTCCACACATGATCCTAGTTGACAGAAGATCTTCAGTGTGTTTGTGGCTTGGGCAAATGTAGGGGCCACACAATGTCTTTTTTGTGCCTGAAGGAGAGAGAATAGAAGAGGCAAATAGGGCTGGATGCAAGGACCGTGTAGTAGAGCAAGCTGAGCAGCCCTGAACTTTAAAACCTTAGAGAGAAGCATAAGGTGCTTTCCCTGAGGAGACATGCAGACCCTCCTGATTACACTGTGGAGTCAGTTTACATTTCATCTGCTAGAGGCTAGGAATTGATCCAGAAGCCTTTACAATGGCTATTGAGCTTTGGCCTAATGGAAAAGTTCTTGAAGTTAAATTTTGTCCCAGGGTCTAACACAAAAGGGTCCCCTCCCTCTGTATAGACACAACTCGAAAGTAGTGCTGTTTCATTGAATTAGGAAGTGGGGTTCTTTTGGCTAAGTGGCTTTATTGTCACCCATTTCTTACTTGCATATTCTTGAAAATATCTTTGGCAAAGAACTTTCAGTTTTGAGCTGTTAGGAAAATTTCATGGGTGTTCTGTGGATCATTGGTTTTCATAGAGCAGGAGCATATTTCCTTAGGCCATAGCTGTGTAAAAAAAAAATTTTTTTTTGGTAGAGAAATGAATCTCAGTGAATGATACTTTGCCATAGCATTCAACCACTGATTGATGCAAAGAATTAAGAAATCATCATACCCATGCACAATGGAGAAATAGTTGAACTGTTTTCCTCCTGCTTTTCTGTACCATAATGTTTTGCTATATAAATTAATGTTCGGTTTGAATACAAATACATTTTGTTTGTCGTAATTAAAATGTTTTAATGAGACAACCATAAAATCAACCATTAATTATTTTATTTCAAACACTTCTGCTTTCTTTTGAGCCAGGTCTATTTAGAAATAGTTTAGAGAGAAGCCTGCAGTTTTATTCTTTCCTCTGTATTATACACAGGAGTGGAGAAGTCATTTATAAATAATTACACAATGTTTGGGGTCTTTGGGCTTGTATAATATATCAAAGCGATTAGTACATGTATTGTTCCATTGTAAACGCTTTTTTTCTCCTTTTCGTCTCACTTGCCTTGTCTTCTCTGCAAACCTTTTTCTGGAAACCTTTTGTCTTCTTCATTCTTTCTGCTTGTTACAGTCCAGGAGCATTCTTCTTATTCAAACACTCGCAGCAGGAGCAGAGAAAGAAAGCTACTTCTGTCACATCCTAAGTTTTACCATCACTTTCTGGCATTTTCTTTTCTTCTAGTTTTCCCAGACTGCTAATAGGCAATGAAGAATTATAACGTACATGAATTATTGTACTATCCCTTGGTGTTATCCTCTTGAATTGTGGGGGTGGGGGGGGAGAGTAAAAAGTCCCCTTTTCTATGGGCTTAAGGGAGGGATGAGAGTGAGCCAGAAACAATATATTTATAACTTCACTTCTCTTTTGAACGTTAATGGTCCTCACGCCCACACTCCATTTTTTTTTTCTGCCTCTAAGAATCCTTGTCTTACATTTTTGCTTTGGATCCTAAGAGTGGGCATTTAACTGTTTTCTTTTATGAAGGGTGTAAAGCCTCCATAGCTTGAAGAATATCTTCCTCTTCACAGGATTGGTCTGAATGTCACTCATTTCTCAGTTCTTATCATTTTAGAGGGAGAAAAGCTTCATGCATATGAAAACTTGCACTCATAAGTTAAAGTGCCAGTGTCTGCTGCTTCTTTGGGACTTAAAACTGTGCTTTGCCATAGGATAGTTTAACCTTATTAACCCTATTAACTGATAGAAATAATATTTTTGCAAGATAGTTCCAGTTCACTAATAGGAAAAGATAGACTCCCTTAGAGGAAGAAGTTGCCTGGTCAGGAAAACTCAAGGCAAGTGATCAGCCCAGTACTCTCCAATTCAGACAGAGGCTTCTCCAAGGAGATCTATCTCTCTGATAGGATTAGGCTTGCACGAGATTGGATTGCATTTCAGTCATAAGCCACGTGAGAAAATGAAATAATTTCAAAAGTGCCAACAAAACTAATCCTTGTTATCCAGCAGGAGAAACCACTGTGCCCATGTGGCCAGAAATACACTTCTCTGCAGGATTTTAGCACTGACCCCTTAGGGATAGGACTTGTTAACTCTCTGGAAATCCCTGGAGTTTACAAAGCAGGAGAGAAAAGTTAAGGAGGCAAAGTAAGATTTCTTCATGATACCCATTCTTTTGGCCAGTAATTGACCTCTCATTATAGGCACTGAAATGAAAATGACAAGAGTAAGTTTCGATAACAAACAAAAAAAAGAGAAAAGCTTTGAAGGTTGTCGTATGCACATATCTTTATTAGTGGGAATTTTCCTTACTGGGGTTCCTTACACCAATGAAATTACAGATCCTGATCAAAATTTTCCTCTTCCCCCTTCTGTTACTACTAATGGGAATCACCAGCTGACTGCACATAGTTTAATAAATAAATGCCTCTTAAATGAAATTGAATTGCTTGAAGAAATTCCTGATCTGCTAAATTACGGTGAAACTTGAGAAAATCTAGGGTTATTTTGGAAACCTGTATGCTTTGGAGTCTGCTGAAAAAAAAAAAAAGATGAAAAAGTTTCAAGTGATGTCTGAAGAGGAAAAAAAAAACAGCTGGCTTTAGGTATGAGAAAAAAAGCCCTGAGAGTATATTTCAAGGGAAGATTAACCAGTTTTCACTACGAGGCACCTTTCCAATTCTAGAGACTTTATTTTGCTATTTTTCACTCTCTCCCTTCCCCTTCTCTCTCCCTAGTCACCCCCTCCTCCTTCCATTCCTCCTCCTCCCTCCCTTCTCCCCTGTGCCATGTGTAACATTTAGCAATCTGTCAAGACTCCAAGCGCGTTTACATATGAAGGGCCCACTCTCGCCCAACATTGGAAACCTGGTGAATGGACATTGCTGCCATCACTTCTCCGCAGAAGGGTCCTAGCCGAACTAGGATGGATTTGCCCCCATTTGCATAGCAGGTGCTGCTTCTTGTCCATTCTTACTTAAAGAAGTTTTAATACGGGATAAATTACCAGGAATTAGGAACAGGCATGAGGGAGAATAAAAGAACTGTGTAGTCAGTCTTATTACAGCCTGGTTTGGGAGGAGTGGAGGAGGGAGGGAAGATATTAAGGAAAATCAAATTAAAAAGTCTCTTAACGCCTTATGGGGCTATACGGAGGAGGTGGGAATCCTAAAAGGAGGGGGAGAGGGCGGGGGAAGAAGAAACTTTAATCAATTTGCTTTAAAATTCAGTTTTGTATCTAGTAAACCAATAAACCCGAAGACAGTAATACGATTACTGGCCGAAGATCTTTGAGTCAGAAAGTCTGGTAGGAGTTTAAATTGTTAATCCGCATAATCCATCCGCTGCGTTGTACAAGTACTGAAGCCACAAGAGATTTTATTTTCTTCTTCTGGTCTTAAAGAAAAATCAGGCGAGGCAAAAATAGGACCATTACTTGTGAATGATAATGAATTCTTTACTTCAGTGCGCCAATTGTGTCTCAGGGCCGTTGCTCCCAGCTCGCTCCTTCTCTGCACCCAGGGCTCCCCCTTCATCTTAGTCGGATGGGGGGGTGGGGATGGGGGAAAGGCAGAAAGCTCATGCTTACAACAGCTATGGAAACCAATTCCTTTGTAGCTGCTCAGGCATTAGGTCTTTGGGATCTGAGGTTTGATTCCTTCTGTTTGGAAAACTCTGAAAAGCTCAGAGCAGACTGGAGTTTGAAAGGGAGAGAGATTGGGTTCAGCTCTCCCCTGCGTGGCCCTCTTGCTTCACGGTCCTCATTCCCACTGCAAACCCCCGCACATACCTTTTCATTTCATTCCCTTTCAATTTGGGCCTTCTCAAAGAGGGCCCTACAACTTCATATAACTTTGCATTCAGTCCCTACGGGGGACGAATGGAATGTACAGGCTTCCCAAAAGCACAAACCGATATGAAGAAGGAAATTTAGGACCCTTCCAAAAATCGAGAACTGCTGGAATCTGGGATATTGGAGTGGGGTAAAAACTTCTGGAAAATTGAAGAGGGGTGTGAGGAGCCTGAAGCATCTTCAACTGTTCAAAGCTGTGCCCAGAGTAAAATCAGCAGCTATCACTTTGTCCTGAAAAATGAGCGCTATCCCAGCAACCTAAATAAAATACCAATAACTCACATTTATATAATGCTTTAAGATTTACAAAACACTTTATATCAGTTATCTCCCAGGTAGATGCTATTTATTATTCTGCCCATTTTACAGTTGAGGAAACTGAAGTTCAGAAAGGGCTAGTGACTTGCCAGAGGGAGCACAGCTAATTAAATATCAGAGGTAGGATGTCATCCTGACTCCAGGTCCTACACACTGTCCCACTACACTGAGAGTGTGTGTGTGTGTGTGTGTGTGTGCGTGCACTCGCGTGTGTGTTTTGAAGGTGGAGGTGGGTGGGTGGGGGAGTGGAAAGGTAGGATTTTCAACTTTCATAAGTAGCTTGTCTACCAAATGGCCATGTGCTATTAAGCAGAATAATGTAAGTAGTGTTCATTCAGGAATGATAGGATGTTTATTCATTCATTCAGGGATGATAGGAAACTTGTTACAGTCATGTCTTTTTGGGATTTCAAGTTGTGCTGTTTATGTTGAAACAGCATCGAAGAGAGTATGAAAATCTATTGTGGACATTTCTATTGTGGTTTATGCCACACTGGTTATTGCTAGTGTCTGCATTTGCTGAGAGCCATGGGAGCACCCCTACTCCTCCCTCACTGACTTCAGTCCCCCCAAGTAGACATCTTGTTTTTTTATTGAACCTATCCCCAAGATGTTGCAATCTTCCCCCAAAACTTGGATTTCCTAAGTGGCAGTTTGAGATGCTTCAAATCAACCATATGGTTTAGAGAGCAGTAGCTTGCAGTACACCAACAATAGGGAAAGTAAGAGGCAGAGGTCAGTGGCCAAGCTAGGGATGGCTGCAAACCTCTCTTTCAGTCTAATAAAGCTGTTGTCTGGGGGTAATGATGCAAATGCTTCACCCCTTTCTCGCTGGCCGCCAGGAGAGTCTAGAACGTGATTTGTCATACAATCTGAATCTTTGGGAGGACTTTAGACAGAACCACCCCCAAAGATGGAGATGAGCCATATGTGCACTTTGCATCTGAAGTAGGGGGTGGAGGCAGTGGGGGGGGGGGGGCTCGACAGACAAGGATCAAGAATGCATTCCCTGTGAGTGTTTCCAAAATGAAAGATTTCTGGCAAGTGGCCTGACAACAAGGAGAAGACATTCTCTGATTAGCTACTTAGATCTAAAGCTTTTGCACTTCTTAACCCCAATTATGGCAAGGGCTGGCTGTAGCCTCACAGGATCTGGCAGTATTTGATTGAAAATTAACTGTGTGCATAAAAAAGTTGAAAACCTGACTATTTTTTTTCTTTTCCAGAATGCCCCTCTTCCTGTAACTCAGTGGCAACTCAGAATGAGGATTCCAGATAAAATACTCCCGTTTAAAAAAAAGTTATTTAGTTCCTCAGTTAATATTAACTGGGACTGAACTAGCCAATTTAAAAACTACTGAAACAGAGAGAATGGAAGATAAGCAGGTTACTTCCTAGCATGTAGTATGTGAAATATCCATCACCCTCTCTACCTGGGAGGTGGGAGAGCAAGGAAACAGTAAAAATGAGAGACAAAAGAAGGAAGAAAATTATCTCCTAATGCATGATAAGGAGAAATGGAAGAGGTTTTTGTTCTAAGAAAAAAAGTGTGGGGTCAGCATGCAAATAAAATTTACTAGAAGATGAGTTCCCAATTATGTAAAGCGGATGTCCCAAGTATATTATTGAAGAGATTGCCAGTTTAATAGGCCTGGCTCCCTCCAGAGTTATGTAGAAGAAATGCTTAATCGAGTATCTTTTAAAAATAAGCTAAAATATTGTAGAGTGAAGTGGCTTAACTGGCCATTTGAGCCAGGCAATCGTAAGTTGGCCAGTTCCTCAACTTGGCCTTCATATTAAGAATTACTCTGGAGGAGAAGTGGGGAGTGTGTGTATGGGGAGGGTAAGCGAAGAGTTCAGTATGAGGAAGGAGAAGGGTCATAGATTATACACTTAAAGCTGAAAGGAGCCTTAGAGGATATCTAGTATAGCCTCTTCATTTTAGAGCTGGGAAAACTGAGGCCCAGAGAAGTGATGAGATTTATCTAAGGTTATATAGTAAATCAGCTTAATTAATGCTGGAATTGCCCACAGTCACTTGAGGGGGTAGTGCTAGGACTAAAAACCAAGGAGATATGTTTGTGTATACATACACACGTATATACATATGTGTATATATATATACATATATACATATAATATGTTGTATAACAGCATAATATTTTGAAAGGTATATTATTTCATTCATGTCCTTCCATCAATATAGACTGAAACTGCTTGAAGTCTTTACAGATGATTTCATGAGTTGTTGGTGCCAAAAATAGTCTGTCACCTTATGACTAACCTGAAAATGAGCCTTTTTGCATTTAGTTAGGCTGATCTTTGGAGGACAGGGCATAGCCAGTTACTGGGTCTATATTCAGAACTTTTCCAGCATGGCAGGGTTTGCCTTCTACTGGCATATGCTTCAGGAGCTCAGGGTCATCATCACTTCATGATGAAGCATCAGAGAAGGATTGTTAGTAAAGGACATAATGTTATATAGAACAGCTAGGGGCAGTTAGGTGGCACAGTAGATAGACTGCTAGGCCTGGAGTCAAGAAGACTCCGCTTCTTGAGTTCAAATCTGCCCTCAGACACTTACTATGTGTCCTGGGCAAGTCACTTAACCCTGTTTGCCTCAGTTTCTTCATCTGTAAAATGAGCTGGAGAAGGAAATGGCAAACCACTCCACTATCTCTAAGAAATCCCAAATGGGATTACAAAGTCTGACATACCTGAAATGAATGAACAACAACATATCTGTGTGTGTGTGTATACACATATATATATATATATACAGCCATACAAATACACATATATACATTTGCACACACACATATATATATAGTGAATTATAAACTTAGACACATGTATAGATGTGCATATGCATAATGTGTTTATTGTATAAACACATTGCCTGCCTACCTCTGCATTTGGGAGTTTTGGAAAGCTGGCCTAGGACCAGCTAGCTACAACTTAGGTTGTATGACTTGCTCTGGATTACCCTGAATCATGTGACCCATGGTGTTTGGGATCCTTGCCTGAGGATCTGTACAGGGCCTGAGATGAGTGAGGGTAGGCAGTCTGTCTATCTTCTGAATATGTATCCTCACCCATTTGGGGTGTGTGCATGTCTGTGTAATTTTAGGATGTGGAAAGCATATTGTGGTGGGAAACTGAGAAGTCATAATCCAACTAGAAGCTTGAGGCAATTTGGGGGGAAGATGTTAATTGCTGTCTGTCCATCCCTTAAGCTTTCTTGTACTTTCTACAGATCAGAGACATTGGATGTTTTTTTTTAATTCCCTCCTGTCACTTGTACATTAAGAGGTGAACACAACCTGTGTATGTCCCACCTCCCCCCTCCAAAATCTTGGCCACACGATATTAATTTCTGTTCCCTCAAAACATTCTTCCCCTTTCGCTCCCACAGCCATGTTTACATTAGCAAAGCACATCAGCCAATAATTGAGGAGCTGAAAGGGAAAGGTAGGGGTGAACTCCTAGGTGACAATTCCCTGTAGACAATGAGGACCCTGAGTGCTGTGACCACAATCCTTTTCACTACCACACCTGTTACCACTGATTGTTTACCATGACGGGAACTGGATGAAAGGCAAGGTCTGGAGTAACCAGAGTGCATGGTGGAATTGAATTTTCTGGTTATATGAAGGGTGGGAAGAAAATTCTGTCAAGTTTCAACACTTGTTAAACTAAATCTTTCTAAAATGTTATTAGGATCATAAATTTGGAGCCAGAGGTCATTTAGTCCAACTCTTCGATTTTACTGATCAGAACTGAGGCCCCGAGAGGTTAAGACTTGTCCAAAGTCTCACAAATACTAAATGACAAAGTCAGGATTTGAACCTGGGTCCCCTGACACCAAAGCCAGGGATCTTTCCATTGTACTGTGTTGTGAGAAGCCATCTCTGGTTTGACAGGTGAAGGAGTTGAGGTGCAGCCAAGAAAATGGACCTACCTATGCTCATGGAGCTAATAAAAATCATGCTTTGTGGTGAAGTGGATAGAGAACTGGCCCTGAAGTCAGGAGGACTTGAGTTCAAATCTGGCCTCAGACACTCAAGCAGACACATTAGCTGTGTGACCCTGGGCAAGTCACTTAACCTTGTTTGCCTCAGTTTCCTCATCTGTTAAATGAGCTGGAGAAGGAAATGGCAAGCCACTCCAGTATATTTGCCAAGAAAACCCCAAATGGGGTCATGAAGAGGAGGATACGACTGAAAAATGACTGAACAACAAATTACTTTATTGATATATCCCATATTATTAAAAAAATTGAGTAGGAGTGAGTAGCGCCCTCCCTTGCTCAGATACTTTATTGTCTTAATCCATCCTTTCCTTCCCACCTGGGAGCTCAAGGTTTTATTGAAATAGTCTCTTATGAAAGAGTGGGCACCAGACTGAGAGTAAGGTGACTTGGGTTCTCATTAAGGGCCTGTCATGAACTGTGTGACCATGAGCAAGTCTTTCCCCCTCTCTGGACCTCAGTTTCCTTCTTCTGTAAAATGCAGGCATGGTACCATGGAAGGATCACTGAATTTGGAGTTAGAGCCAGGCCGTAACTGCTGAAATTTAGAGGACACTGACAGTTTAACACCTAGTTAGCAAAACTTTTAGTTGTTGAGTCGTTTCAGTTGTATCCAACTCTTCATGACCCCAGGACCAGGGAAGAAATAGGAAGTTACCTTCCAGGTGTTAGCTTCCAGGAGGAAGCTACCTCCCCCATGGCTGAACTCTTCCCTGGTCGAGTGGCACTTGATGGCTCCTGGCAGGAATAGAGCTGTCCTGGGGTCTTTCCAACAAGCTTAAGATCTGAGGTCCTAAAGTCTCCCTTGTCCTCTCCCTACCCCCAACTTTATAGTTGTTTTTAAAAGTTGATTTTTGCTTTTCTTGCTCCTTGCCCTGGGCACCAGAATGACTAGTTACAGCCCTGAGTCAGAAAATCTAGGTTCAGATCTCAGTTCTGCTATTTACTATCTGTATGACCCTGGGCAAGTCCCTTTTCTTCTCTGGACCTCAGTATCCTCATCTGCAAAATGAGGGAGTTGAATTAGTGGATCTCTAAGGACCTTTCCAACTCTTAATCTTATTATAAGGGAAGGGGATATACTTATTTGCTTATTTTTTAAAATTTTATTTATTTATTTATTTTTAGTTTTAACATTCATGTTTATAAGCTTTTGAGCTTTAAATTTCCCCCCCTCCCTTCCCTGCCCCTCCTTAAGATGGCATAGAATCTGTTATAGGTAATATCTGTACAATCCTATTAAACATATTTCCACATTCGTCATGAAGTGAAAGAAGAATCAGAACAAAAGCAAAAAAACCATGAGAAAGAAAAAACAAAAAACAACAAAAAAGGAGAAATGTCATGGAGTTATTGATAGAGGAGAGAGTCCTATAGGGGGAAAAGAACCAATTTCTCTCTCCTCTTCATCCACATCTGACATGTAGCTATGGGGGTGGGTGGGTAGGTGGTACCAGACCAATAGGAGACACTACATCCAAGAGATCAGAGGCATACTACAGGTAGAGAAAAATGCAGGGACACAGATGTTTGAGGGAGGAAGCAGAACAAGCCAAGATAGGAATCAGATCCTGGGAGCTAAGCTGAACAATCAACCCAGAAGAGAAGCTGCACCCAAGGGCAACTGCATGAGGCCCTAAAAAAACCTAGAAAAACACTTCCAAGTCTTGTAGTAATAGGAGTTGTGATTTGCCTTTGCCACTCATGATCCTAAATGTATATCTCAGCATACTCTCAGTTTGAGCCTACTCTTCCAAGGGGCTGAGATTAGGACTAGGGGAAATGGAAAGAGGGCTGGATTTTGGTCTCATGAGACAGCTGAGTTCAAATTCTGCCTTGAATACTTCCTAGCTGTATGACCCTGGGCAAGTCATTTAGCTTCTGTGACCTTCAGGATGATAATACCTTTAGTATCTGTTTTCCAAGGTTTGGGGAGGAGCAAATGACATATTATAAGTAAAGCTTTTTGTATTTTAATGGACTATATACACGCCTACTATTGTTATTATTGTTATCAATATAACAAACCTATTCTCTATTGTATGGTATAGTTATCTGAATCCTACCTTTTCTCCCTGTTACCACTACTCATTAATATTTCACATTGCAATCTTGCTTTAAGTTTTACAAAGTGTTACACAATACAAGTTTTGCTATTTAATCTTGCAGAAGGCAAGTAAAAAACTTGCCCAATTCAACAAACATTTGCTGAATGCTTACTCTATGCAAGGAACCCAGTGAAGCTTCTGGGGATACAAAGACAAAAAAGAATTAGGTCCTGCGCTTAAGGAAATTGCATTCTTTTGAGGAACTACAACATGTACACAAGGAAATAATATACAGTACTGTACATACAAGATAGGGACAGCTAGGTGGTGCAGTGGAAGGAATGCCAGGTCTGGTGTCAGGAAGCCTTATCTTCTTGAGTTCAAATCTGTTCTCAAGCACTTAATAGCTGTGTGACCCTGGGCAAGTCACTTAACTTTGCCTCAGTTTCCTCATCTGTAAAATGAGCTGGAGAAGAAAATGCCAAACTATTCCAGTACCTTTGCCAAGAAAACCCCAAATGGGGTTATGAAGAGCGGAACACAACTGAGAAATGCCTGAACAACAACAATATACAAAGTAATTTCAAGAGGGAGAGAGTGATCATATCAGAGGGGGCTGGGATTAGTTAGGTGTGTTTAGATGGAAGCTAGAGATGCCAGGAGGCAGAGGTGAGGAGGAAGTACATTCCAAAGAGGAAACCACTTGTCCGGATGGCAGATGGGACATGGTGTTCAGGCAACAGCTAGTGCAACAATTGACTGGAGTGGAGCTGGTAAGAAGCTGAATCTATGAAATCAGATTGAAAATGGTCTATAACTAGGATAAGACAAACTCAGGTCTTCCAAGTTTAATACAGGACTCCTTTCATTGCTACACATTGTCTCAATTAGATGGGCTTCGCTCCCTGAGGACGTGAATCAGATTTTCTTTCTTCTTTTCCTCCAATGCCTGACACAACTGACTTTCACAGAGAAGGTGCTTCATCAATGTTGCATTAGTGGTGAGTGGGCGATCAGTCAGTGAACAGTGGTTATGAGATTGGTCGTTCCAAATGGACCGGAACCTGGACAGCTGAGAGAAGACATAGATCCTAAGGGGAAATCTAATAGTCACGTGGAGGTACCCAGCTAAATGAAACGTGGTGTGTAAAACATCCTGAATTTAGAAGATTAATAAATTAGGGGATGATTCAAATTTCAGATTGCTTTGTAACCTTGGGTAATTCATTTGTCCCTTCTCAGTCTCAATGTCTGTATTTTTGAATTAATGATAATAATATTCATGTTTTAGAGCACTTAGTAGTTTACAAAATACTTTCCTCCTAACAACCCTGAGGAGATAATGTAAATATCATTATCCCTATTTTCCAAATAAGGAAATGGAGATTCAGAGAAATTAAAATATATACATAGAGCTTAAGGTTTATATAGTCTTTTATGTATGCCTTCCTCATTTGATCCTCACAGGAAACATATGAAATAAATGCTATTATTTCTACTTTATAGATGAAAATGGAGGCTGAAAAAGGGTAAGTGATTTGCCCAGGGCCTGGAGTCTGGAAGACCTGAGTTCAAATCCAGCCTTACTAGTTTACTTATACTTACTAGCTCTGTGACCCTGGACAAGTCACTTTACCTCTGTCTTCCTCAGTTTCCTCACTTGTATGTTGGGGATCATAATAGTACCTACGTTGAAGGGTTGTTGTGAGTCTCAAATGAGATAATATCTGTAAAGCACTTATCATAATGCCTAGCACATAGTAGGTGCTTAATAAATGCTTCCCCTTTCCTTTCTCCCCTCTTTTAAGCATATAAGGCAGGTCTTCCTGAAGCCAATTCTAGTATTTTATCCACTATGCTACTTAGATGCCTCATAGTCACACATGGTTACCAAGTTTTAGGGTTGGGGTTCAAACACAGGTTTCCTGACTCCAAGACTAATATTCTTTTTTTTTTTTTAGGCAATTGGGGTTAAGTGACTTGCTCAGGGCCACATAGCTAGTATGTGTCAAGTGTTTGGTTTGAGGCTGGATTTGAACTCAGGTCCTCCTGACTTCAGGGCCAGTGCTCTATCCACTGCGACACTTAGCTGTCCCGACTAATGTTCTTTCCACTGTACCAGGCTTTCGCTGTACAATGATGGGGTTGGATTAAATGATCCCTAATTTTCCTTCCTGTGTTGACAGCCTCTTCTGTTGTAAGCTTCCTTATGTGTTTTAGTATTTTTTTTTTTCACATCCTTACAGACAATAACAATAATGATAGCTAGAGCTTTAAGGCTGGCAAAACACTTTATAAATATTATCTCATTTTATCATCATAACAACTCTGGGAGGTAGGTACTACTGTTATCCCCATTTTATAGATGAAGGAACTGAGGCAGACAGAGGCCAAGTGAATTGACCAAGGTCACAAAGCCAATAAGTGACTGATGCTGGATTTGAACTCAGATCTTTTGGCCTTCAAATGTAGTGTACCACCCAGATGCTTTTAGAGAGCCCTAGAGAAGAAAAACAAAGTTTTAGGAGACCAACTGAAGACTTCTGGGTGATCTTGGAAGTCACTGGAGACACAGAAGTCATTGCTGTTATATTTTATCTGTGTGCACCCACAACCATGCTAGGTTATTCCAAGGGGAATACAGAAAAATTACAAGCTTTGGTCCCAGCCCTTAGTCTTGGAAATAAGGCATGAGACATGGAAAACCATTGTAAAAGACAGTTATGGAGACCAGTACCATATAGTAACAATGGTCTCCACTGTACATGAACAGAGAAGAGGATACATTTTTAGCTTGTACAGTAAACACTATAGGCAAGGTGGTAGAAGTCCTGGACTTGGAATTAAGAAATTTTTAGACTTAGTGTCAGAAGTGCTGGACTTGAATCTTTGCTCTGCCACTTGTGTGATCTTGGACAAGGCAGTTACAAAACTTCCCCATCTTCAAAATGAGTTTTTTTAGTTCCCTCATATTACTTATGGTCCATCTAATCTATGGTCCTATGACCTAAGCTTTAATTGGAGCTCTGACAAAAACAAAACAAGAAACTATCTCTGTGACCCTGAGGAAATCATGTTGCCCCTCTGGACCTCAGTTTCCTCTTCTATAAAATGGGGATGATTCCATGGAGATAGTTCCATGTAACCCAACCAGCTCACAGAATTGTTGCAAGGAAAGTACTTTGTAAACCTTAAAATGCTACAGAAATGGAAGGAGTCATTCAAAAGGTTGGCAGGTGCTGGAGAAGGAAGGGATCAGTGACAGTTGGAGTCATAAGGAAGGTTTCATGTAGAAAATAGGCCATGATCATGTGGAAGAATAATGTCCTTGTAAATTTTTAGAATCAGGTGTGGTCACATGCCCTGAACGCTGGACACACTCTTTTTAAAGGAAAGTCCTGGCTTGAGCCCCCTTTGCCCAGTGGTTAGTCTTGCTGCCTACAGGTATTGTTGGCAGTAGGATCATTGCTTTTAAGGGGTAGGAGTAGGTGTTATCTTGGACCTAGGTAAGATTTATAAATCTTGAAGTATCTCCCTCCTGGTTACCACTCTAAGTCTTGCTCTGACATTTCATAATAATAGTCCACATTTACAGGATATTTTAAGGTTTGCAAAAATATATACATTATCTCGTTTGAGCATCAACAACAATGCTGTGAGGTAAGGACTTTTATCACTCCTCCCTCCTCCCATTTTACAAATGAGGTAATTGAGAGTAAGAGAATTTAAGCGACTTGCCCAGGTAAGTATTTGAGGTGAAATTAGAATCCAGGTCTTCCAGATTCCAAGTCTAATGCTCTATTCAAACTTAGGTAGGGAGAGCACAGCATGATGTAATGGAAGGAGTAATGAATGTGGAATCATAAAATGCATTAGAACCCAAGCTCTAGTAACAATGTGATTTTGGGGAAGTCTACCTCTGTGGACTTTGGTATCCTCATTCGTAAATGGAGGGTGTCAGATCATATGGTTCCTAAAGTCTGTAAAAAGTTTGAAATCTATGATCCTTCTTCAGTTTCCAGAAATCCCACCTACATTCAGCACAGAGAAGGAGGTTATTGGCAGTGGAAAAGTCTCAATTGGTTCCCATGAGATTTTATTATTCTTTTAGCAAAGATATGAACTTAATAGCTAAGACTATGCATACAAGGAGTCAACTCGAGCTAACCATGAAGACCATTTAAAGCCACAATTAGCAGAGAACAGCCCCATCTGTTGGCTGAAGTTGATTTTGATAAAGCAGGTTTGTCGTCAGAATTATAACAGAGGCACAGAAGAGTCAACCCATTGTCTAAGAATCCATGGGGAAAACAGCAGAGGAAGAGATTTATACCCTCTTGGGTATAAATAAATAAATTCTCACTGGTATAAATAAATAACAAATTCTCAGTGGTAAAACAAGAATCACTCATGAAACATTTGGAAACCAATCCAGAACAATGTGTTATTACGTGTGAAAGGTGAAAATATTGAGCTTTGTAGGTGGTCAGAGGAGGGAACGATCATTATGAGTTGGAATAGTCAAGGAAGGCTTGCTGGAGGAGGCAGACCTTGAACTAAGATTTCAAGAGATCATGGACAGCTGTATGGTAAGTGAGAGGCCATCTAGTCAAATCTCCTCATTTTACAGATTTGGAACTAGAACCCCAGGGAGGTTGTGACTTCCTCAAGATAACACAGTTTGTCTCAAAGGCAGGATTTAAACCCAAGTCTTTTGACTCTAGGGAAGCTATGAGGTGGATAAACACCAGGCTTGAAGTCAGAAAGATCTGAGTTCAAATGTGGCCTTAGCTATTTGCTAATGGTGTGACCCTGGGCAAGTCCCTTACTCTCTATTTGCCTCAGTTCCTCATCTGTAAAATGGGGGCACACTGGACAAGGAAATGGAAAACCATGCCAGTATCTTTGTCAAGAAAACCTAGAAAACTTAGAGTCAGACACAGCTGAGCAACAACAGTAACAACAACCTCTGACTCTAGAACTAGTGTTCTTTTCACCACATCACACTGTCTACTTTTTCAAAAGCCTGTTGAATGTCAGAGATGGAAAAGACCTCAGAAATCCTTGTACAGAGAAGGGCACCAAGGCCCCAAAAGGGGAAGTTACCTTTTCAAGGTCACTCGGTGAGTTAGTTAATAGCAGAACTTGGATTGTGAATCCATGTCCCCTGACTCCCTGTGCTGAGCTTTCCCCATTGTTGTATGTATTTGAAAAAAAAATCAGGATTCTTCAAGTCTTATCTCTTACAGGGCTTAGAATAAGCCCTGAACTTGATGTTTCCAGACAAAATGGAAAATCCCTGATTTTGCAAACCTTAAATAATGTATGAGTCTGAAGAAACCTCAGTTTCTTACTTCCCTTGGAACAGTGTAAGCATTGATTGTTTTCTGAGCTTTGTATACATTTTGTGTTTCCTTATTTCTATATGTATTACTTTCTGCCAGTAGAATGTAATGCCCTTCTTGAAGGTAGGGGGGAGAGACAGAGAGAAAGAGAAAGAGAGAGAGAGACAGATAGACAGACAGACAGACAGAGACAGACACAGAGAGAGACAGTGATACACACGCACAGAGACAGAGAGAGAAACAGAGAGAGGCAGAGACAGAGACACAAAGAGAGAGAGACAGAGACAGAGAGAGATGGAGAGAGGGACACACAGAGAGACAGAGACATAGAGAGAGTCTAGTTCCTGGCACAGTACCTAATCACAGTAGGTACTTCAGAATCTGTGTGACTATAGACAAGTCACTCAACCCCTGTCTACCTCAGTTCCCTCATTTATAAAATGGGGATAATAATAGCACTTACCTCCCATGGGTTTTGCCAGGATAAAATGAGATAATATTCATAAAGTGCTTTACCAATCTTAAAGCAATATTTAACTATAATTTTATTATTATTATTGTTAGTTGTATCCCCAAAGTTCTGGTATATTGCCTTATTGTTGTAATTTTCTTTAATGAAATTGACTATTGTTGTATGATTTATTCTTCAATCTAGCAACCCTTTAGGGGTAAATTATTTAGTTTTCTTTTAAGTTTGAATCTTTTATTCAAAGGTTTTATTTATTGATTATAACTTTTATTATGCAATAGTCAGTAAAAGATGTGATTCATTTTTGCATTTGTTTATGAGGGTTTTTTTGTCCTAGCATATGGTCACTTTTTGTAAAGATGCAATGTACAGTCTAGAAAAAATGTATATACATATATTATATATGTATATCTATACATTTCTATGTTCAGCTACATATCACCAGATCCAGCATTTAAACTTTTCTTATATTTTATTCAGATACTTAACTTCTTTTTTTTATCTTTTTGTTTGATTTTTCTAGATCTGAGAGAGGATAAATTGATGTCCCCTACTATTATAGTTTTCTGCTTATTTCTTTTTGTAACTGGACTAGTTAGTTCTTTAAATACTTGGAGGCCATGCCATTTGGTTTATATGCATAGATATACATATATATATGTGTATATAAATATATTTATTGTTCTCATGTATGAAAACATGACTGATATCCCTACTTTTTTGAATTTATCTAAAGCATAGTTAATTCTACTTTTGCCCTCTATTTTACCTCCATGTGAATTTCAGGTGTGTTTCTTGTAAACAACATATTGTTGGATTTTGCTTTCTAAGGCATTATGCTATCCTTTTCCATTTTGTGGGTGAATTCTTCCTCTTTATACTCACAATTAACAAAAGGAAATTTACTTAGCCGTAGTGGGAGAAGGATACTCAACAGGGACAGACATTGAGAACATCTTGAGTTGGTTCAGCTGAATGAAGCACCTGTTGTATTCATCCACTAGTCAAATATCTGGGAGCCCCTTCATGTCTCTATGACTGCTTTGTACTCAGGTGATGAGGCAGTTACAGTAACAATCTGAGTCAACTAAGTTTCAAGGAAACTTATGTTTCAATGTCTTTTAAGGAAAAACTAGTCTAACCAGCATGGGAAGTGAGAGGGGGCTGAGAAACTAGCAGGGGTGGAGAACCTGCAGCCTTGAGGCCACATGTGGCCCTCTAGGTCCTCAAGTGCGGCCCTTTGATTGAATCCAAGTTTTATAGAACAAATCCTTTTTTTAAGGGTTTTGTGAACTTCTGTGAAGTTTGGTTAGTCGAAGGGCCCCACTTGAGGACCTAGAGAGCCACAGGTTCCTCACCCCTGGCCTAGGGTTATTGCTTGTACCACAACTACTTCCTTGAGTTTTTTTCTTCTGAATGCTTGGAGTATTTTCCCTTTGACTTAGAAGCTCTGATATTCCTGGGAGTGTTCATGTTGGAGTTTCTTATAGGAGGTAAATGGTGGATTCTTTCTATTTTCACCTTGCTCTTTGGTTCTGGTAAATCTGTTTTCATATATGATTTCTTAAGATATGATATCCAGGCTTTTATTTTTTTTTCATGATTTTCAGGGAGTTTGATAGTTCTTAAATTATTTTTGAACTATTTTCTAGGCCAGTTTTTGATAATAGATAACTTACATTTCCTTCTATCTTTCTTAGGTTTGATTTTGTTCTAGTATTTCTTGTCTCATGGAGTCAATGGTCTCAGTTTGAGCTTATGTAATTTTTTTTTTTTAGGCAATTGGGGTTAAGTGACTTGCCAAAGGTCACACAACTAGTAAGTGTCAGGTGTTTGGTCTGAGGCTGAATTTGAACTCGGGTCCTCCTGACTTCAGGTGCTGTATCCACTGTGCCACCTAGCTGCCTCGATCTTGTTTAATTTTCAAGGAGTCTACTACTTGAGTATGATTTTCAACCTTCCTTTCTAAGGCATTTGTTCTTGGAGTCCTTTCCTCTGGAGTTTGTGTTTCACTTATAATTCCATTTTTTCCTCATATTTAATCTCTTCTTGCAATTCTTATGGTCAAGCTATTTTTTTTCCCCCTCTGAGACTCTGCTTCTAGTTGTGAAGTTTCTCTTTTCTGGTTTTACCCCTTGAACATTTCTTGACCCATAATATTTCTTCATACCTCCAACTTCAGTCCCTTATTTGAGTTTTCTTGCCAAAATCAGGCTGTGCCCCTTCCAATATTTTTGGTCCTGGCCTCAATTTCCTGGACTCAGGTTAACTAATTTCCACCTTCCCTCATTTGTCTGTACTCAGAGAGCTAGCAAACTTCAGCATCCCTGGTCAGATTGATGTTGGCTGTCCCCAGGCAGGGTGCTGCTGTGGACTTTAGTTCTCCGTAGGAACTGGCCCAATCTGCTGACTTTTATCTTACTTTATATACTTTTTCCTAGTGAGACTGCATCTGGGGCTTCCCCAGTCTGGGTACTGCTTTAGGCTTCTGGTGTTTTTACCTGAGCTTGTGCTGGTTTTCCTGATGTGATACCTTATTCAGTTGCTTAGGTTTTTAATTTTTTTTTTTTGGTATAGTCCTGGGCTGGTTGAAGAAACTTACTTATATTTTTTTTTGGATTTCTTGATCATTATTTAATT
Source organism: Vombatus ursinus (assembly GCF_900497805.2). Classification (NCBI taxonomy): domain Eukaryota; kingdom Metazoa; phylum Chordata; class Mammalia; order Diprotodontia; family Vombatidae; genus Vombatus; species Vombatus ursinus. The sequence continues at coordinate 22,311,378 of NW_020947062.1, forward strand.
TGGCACCTTTTAAAAGTTGTTGTTGGAAAATATGTGGGAAACCTGGGGTTCTCTATGGCCCTTCATGCCAATAAGTCATTCACTCAGTAAACAATTATTAAGCTTTTACTATATGCCAGGCACTGTGCTAAGTACTGAATGGCACCATCTAAATGTGTGTGTGCTAAGATGTCACCATTTTAACCAGAAATCCAGAAATGATTGATGATCCAGATGAGGATGGGAGCTAGACCCCAGAAAGAAAAAATCCTGGACTTTCCGCCACATGGCCAAATCTCTGGCATTTGCCTGAGGCTATAATCCTATCAACTGGCTTTTCATTGTGGATACACCCAATCTCCCAATTCTGTTACCCTCAACCTATCCTAGACCTCCCTATGTCCTCTGGTCACTTCCCACCCTTAATCCTATCTAGGTTCCATTCTCCCTTGGCCACCCCTAGATCCCTCCCATAATCTTTCTATATATAAGGACTATCTTGTCTCCATCAAGATGCTTTGATTCTTATAATCTAGTCACTGCTCAGATTTTTACAATCTAGCCAATAGCTCACAGATGCTCAGATTCCTTAAGAGTCTGGCTAATATGGCAGATCTTTAATAACCTTGTCTTTGGCTGAAAGAAGGCTTGGGTCGAATTCTTTCAGGCAGGACCCACATGTTGTGATCTCGGAGTACCAGCACCCCTAACCTCTAAATCTCATCAATCCCATTATAGGAACAGACACTACCTCTCCTAATTTAGTCTACATGACTTGTTGGGGAACATAGTATTGAATAAAAAAAAATCTATTTTACAATGGAAAGTCACCTCCTCAATTCTGTGGCCTGTTTGAGGTGGGACTGGAGACTTTGGTGGTGGAGGCATGAGTTCTTCTATGTCCTCATTTATAAGCCAAAGGTGTCACTTGTGAACTCTACCATTGATAGGGAGCTGAGGAAATGTTATAGTAGAATCTAAGATGAAATGTAAGTGATAAACATGAAGTCCTCTAATCTTTAGCACATCACTGACAATAAATCTTATCCATGAAGCGATGTAAATTATATCTAGGACATACATGATTAGAAGAGGAGTTAGTTATGTAATGAGAGCAAGTGGTGACAGATGGACAGCTTGAGAATTTCATTGATATTGATGAAATGTTAATAGAGCTAGAGGAAGGTCTTTAGCACAACACAGCCAAGAATAGCAAAAGATAAGCAAGCTGGGGTTTTAATGGAGAACTTCCTTGTTGGAGGGAGTATTTACATTCATGAGTTTTTAGATCTAAGTAAATAAATCTTACCCTTGGGATACAATATAAACCATATATGTACAGAGGAGGGAAGAATGCCCACACAATTTCTTATATAATCATAGGTTGAGAGCTGCAAATTTTTATTGTTGTTGTTCAGTCATTCATTTGTGTCTGACTCTTTGTGACCACATGGACCATCTAGCACCAGGGACTTCTACTCTCCACTATCTCCCAAAGTCTTTCCAAGCTTATGTTTGTTGCTTCCATGACATTATCTATCCATCTCATTCTCTGCCATCCCCTTTTTATTTTGCCTTTAATCTTTACCACCAACAGGGTCTTTTCCAGTAAGTCCTGTTTTCTCATTATGTAGCCATGTTGAGGTTTAGGGGTGCTAGGACCCCAAAATCACCACATGCGGGTCCTACCCGAAAGAATTTGACCCCAGCCTTCTTTCAGCCAAAGATAAGGTTTATTAGAACATCCACCATATTGGGCAGACTCTTAAGGAGTCTGAATATTAGTGAGCTATTGACTAGATTGTAAGAATTTGAGACTTTGGCTAAATTTTAAGAATTTGAGCACCTTAATGGAGACAAGATGGACCTTATATACAGAAAGATTGTGGTAGAGATCTAGGAGGGGCCAAGTAGTCTGCAGGGACTGTGAGGTAATAGAATGCCAGGGACCTGGACCAGGAGTTTAAGGGAGAATGGAGCCCAGCTAGGATTAAGGGTGGGAAATGGCCGGGGACCATTGGGAGGTAAGACAATGGAGGGTTAGGCTAGGTTAAGGGTAACAGAATTGGGAGATTGGGTCTAGCCACAATGAAAGGCCAGTTGATGGGATTATAGCCTCAGGCAAATGGGGTAAAGTCCAGGGTTTTTCCTTTTTAGGGTCCAGATCACAACCCCATCAGCTGAACTATTTAAGCTTCAGCTTCAGTATTTGACCTTCCAGTAAGCAGTTTGAGTTAATTTCTTTAAGTGTTGACTGATTTGACCTCTTTGCTATCTTCGAGTCCAAATCCTTCATTTTATAGATGAACACATTGAAGCCAAGGGAGGTACAGTTATCTGACCAAGGTCACACAAGTAGTGAGTGGCAGAGGTGGGCAGTGAATCCAGGTTCTCATACTCCAAATCTAGTGCTCTTTCCACTGCATGGCTAGCCTGTGCTGACAAAATGTTGATAGTATGGAAATGAGAGCAGCATTGGTCCTGCTATCCCTGGCTCTGGACAAGCCACTCAGGAGTGTTATAGTCCATTCAGGGTATCACATTTTAGGAAGGACATTGATAAACAGAAGTATGCCTGGAGGAAGGCAGCTAGGACTGTGAAAGACCTGAAAGCAATGACATCTGAGAATAATCTGAAGGAAACATTCAATTTACAATGTAGAGTAGAGTTGGGGGTGTGTGGCACACATAATTGCTCTCTTTAAGTATTTGAAGGGTTCTCATATATTACTCTTGTTCTTGGCCTCAGCAGGGAGAACTAGGATTAATGGGTATCTTTTGAAATTGCTATGGTTCAAAAACTTTCCTTACAATTAGTGAAAGTGGAATTGCTTGGCCTGAGGGGGTAGTAAGCTCCCCATCCCTGAAGGTCTTCAGGTGAATATTGGGTGATCAGCTGTCAGAGATGCTGTAGACAGGATTCTTGCTCAGACAGGGCCTGAAGGTCCAAGGTCCCTTCCCATTCTGACAGTCTGTGATTATTATATTTACAAAACCTCACTGTTTGAGCAAGGCTCTCAAAGAGAGGAATGAGCTGAACTGCACCCTCCTATCTCAGTGTTAGACTCTGCTCATTAATGTTACTATCAAATGAGGGGTATAGGAGGTAAGAAGTTTGGTTGGTGAATTCATAGATGAAGTCTTCACTTTTAGAAATTTCTGTCTTTGAAAAACCTTGGGGAAAAGAAATCTTGGAAGTATTGAGGTGGCCACCAGGTGGAGCACTTCACCACTGTTCAAGGCAAAGTTGGAGAATTAAAACGCTCTCAGACCACTCGTGCCTTCCAGAACCCCTTAAGTCCACTCAAACCCTCCCATTCCCTGGAAAAGATGTTCCAATTTGCAGAGGGACCCTCAGGAGCTAACACCATCGGACCAATCAGGCAAGCAGCTTTCAGTGTGTCCCCGTGAAGCCTCCCTTTTCAAGCCCCTTTCCTGGCTGCTTGGATGACCTCAGCTGTGTGTGTGTTGGGGAGAAGATGGCCTCATTAAAATAATAGGTCACACTAATTAGATGCGAAGAACCACAGGCTCATTTAAGCCTCCAATAGGTGTTTGTATCTTGTGTTTTGTTAATAAAAATGAATCTGTGGTGGAATCTTGGCAGCAAGAACAAAACAAAACAAAATAATATCACGAGACACAAATACACATACAGGTATTTCCCCCTTCCTCTTGGGGAAGGGGCTGGGTATTTCCCAGGGCCCTCCCCCTATAGTTTAGTAGAAGGTAGTAGAATTGGATTCAGATGACCTAAGTGCAAACCATAGCTTTGCCACTTGCTAGTTGTACATAAACTTCTCAAGACCCGTTTCTTCATCTGTAAAAGGAGAGAATACATTCAATGATCTCTCTTTTCACGCTGCTTACTTTTTATCTGCTGGTAAGGTTAGTCCTGAAGTAAGGTAAATCCTAGTAGAATCACAGAATTTCGGAGTTGGAAGGTACTGAATAACAAAGCTTTTTGCAAATTTCTGATGTATAACTTCTGCTTATAATGGATCTCAGTGATGAATTCAGAAATGCTTCAGATAGGAAGCAAAGGGTAAATGATGAGATAAGGATGAAGATTTAGAATCTTAGAATTTCAGAATTACAAGGAACCTCGGTGGTCACCTAGTGCAAGCTAACTGTACAAGTTTGTCATTCCTTTGTTTACTTCCTGAATTTTTACTTGATGTTAGGGCTGGGCTCTGTCACACTTTTGGAGGGAAGATGTGGGCTGATCCTGCTGCTGTTTTTTTGGGATATTGTATGTTGTATTATTCCAGGCTCTCAGGGTTAGATTGAGTACTTGCAAGCTTTCAGTGCTCCCAAAGTGGTCTGTTCAGGGCAAAGTCTAATTATTGGCCCTTCCCCCTCACCCCGAAGCTCTTTAAGTTTCTGATCTGTGTTTGGGCATGAGAGTAGACTGCTGCTAGATCCAGCGCTTATCAGCCAGTGGAGAATCTGTGATTCTTTATTATATTTACTAAATCCTGCTGTTTAAGCAAGGCCCTAAAGAGAGGAATGAGCTGAACTGAACTCCTCGATCTCAGTGTTAGCTTCTGCTCATTAATGTTACTATCAAATGAACTCCAGAGTGGCAGAATTGTAGACTTCCTTTCCATCTGGGATTCATTCTTTAATTATTCTTCTACAGAGGCTGAGCTAGATGCTTTAAGTGAGACTCAGCTTTGCGCTTTAGGTCTGAGCCACACCACTGCTACTGGCTTCTGAATTTCCTCCTTTCTTGATACACAACCCGGGGCCTGCTAGCCTGGTAGGGAGTAGGAGACCAAGCTGCTGTTTTGCACCTGTCTGCCTTGTAGTGCCCTGCTATGGGTTTGGGATATCCTTTTGCCCTGGTGGATAGCCTGTTCCTGGGCATTGGAGTAGTTGCATGTGGTTGCTCCTGACTGGACCTGTCTCCAGTGTCCTCAGAACTCTTTTCCATTTCCCTATGCTAAGTTGGGCAGGACAAATGACTCACTGTGACATTTTCTGAATTTTCCCATCAAACTGGTGCATTTTCTAGATCTATTTGGAAGAGGTTTGTGGAGAGAAGCTTGGCCTACCAATCCACCATCTTGGCTTTGCCTTTCCACATCATTCCTTTGTTCAAGAACATTTACTTATTCCCTGTTGCGCTAAAACATGAATTCCTTGGCTAAATATTTAAAGTCCTTCATGATCTGGTTCCAGTTTATATTTGCAAGATCACTTAACATTACTTTCATTTGTATATGCTACATTCCAGCCAAACTGGTGCCCACTTGCTATTCCCTGAATTCAGCATCTGGTAACTGTACCTTGGCCAGAATGAGTTCCCTTCTCACCTATTTCACTTCTTTGAACCCCTGGGCCTCCTCATATGAGCACCCTTTCCTGATTCTTCCAGTTGTCAATATTGGCTCCATTCTCAAATTATCATGTTAATGCTTATTTGTTTTTTGTGCTTGTCTTCAGGGCAGGAATTGGGTTTGTTTGTTTGTTTTTCACATTTTTCTTTGTATCCTCAGCACCTAGCAGAGAACTTTGCAGGCATTTTGATAAATGCTTATTACATTGTTTTAAATATCTGTATGAACTCTCTCTCCTCCACAATCTCCCTAATGAGTAGTCATCCAGTCTTTATTTGAAGGCTCTTAATGAATATACCTGGGAACATCCCAACCCGCTTTGGACCTCTCCAATTGTTAGGACTTTTTCCCCTCACATCAAATCAATCTCTAGCTTTCTGTTAGAGTTTCTGCTTTCAACATTGTTGAATATTAGGGTATTGTTCACAGAAACTGAAAACAGTCCCATCAACATAGCAAAATGAAAAACAGTAGACTGTTTGGCCTCTGAGATACCTTTTCATACAGCCTATCTATGACTATGATGGTAGTTACTCATTTAGACCTTACTGAATGAATGATTGACTTTAAAAAAAAGCAATTAAAAAATCTTTTGATGCTTTTATTGATGCCTTTTGTTCATATTTTGCATTCATTTCTGAATGTAACCACCTCCCACTCCTTACTCAAAGAGAGAGAAAATTCCAGCAAAACTAACCAAAGTATCTATTTCTGATTGTATATGCAATATTCCATGCCCATAGTTCTACACTCTAGCAATGAAAGGAGGAAAGTACATTTTTTTTCAGTTTTTCTCTGAAGATAAGTTTTATTGTTATAGTTATGCAGCACTTTCCCTCTTTTCCATTTACATTGTTGTAATTGTTATGTTTATTTTGTTTTCCTGGTTTCTGCTTATTTCACTCAGCATTAATGTATATGTCTTCCCGTACTTCGTTTAATCCTTCATTTTCACTTTTTCCTTTGGCATAACAAATATCTGTATCACAATTTGTAGGGTAACTACCTAATCAATGGGTACTAACTTGTTTCCAGTTCTTTGCTACCATTAAAAAGATGATATGGTTCTTGGTCTTATATATTTGTATCAGTTCATGATTGATCTTGGATATTGGAACCTTATTAGAGATATTTAATGAAAAGATTTTTTTTTTACCCAATTGATGACTTTGTTTTTTTTAATCCTAGCTACATTGATTCTATTTAAGGAAAAACTTGTTTTTAACCCCACAGGAGTCTTTCTCTTTCTAGCTTTTTTCCCTCTGTTTCCCTCCCTTTCACCCCCAGTAATATTATTTTGTTACTTTTGACTTCGTTGGTTGCTGTATTTGTTTACTTTTCTTGTATCTTTGAGGAGTTTGCAGAGCGAATAGTTTGTTTACATTTGGTTTTCTTTGTAGGAATGCTTCAAATAACTCTCTTTTATTGGATGTCCATCTTTTCCATCTTTTTTCATTGATGATTAAGTTCAGGTTTGCAGGGTATGTCACTCAAGCTCCTTTGCTCTTTGGAACACAATTGTTACATTTCTTTCTGTGGTCTTTGGTAACACAATGTTGTGTTATTTGAATATGGTCTTGTGTTATATGAAATTCCTTTCCTTATATTAGAAGATTTGTTGTTGTTCAGTCATTTTTTAGTTGTGTCCAACTCTTCGTGACCGTATTTGTAGTTTTCTTGGCAAAGATGCTGGAGTAGTTTGCCTTTCCTTCTCCAGATTATTTTATAGATGAGGAAACTAAGGCAAACAGGGTTAAGTGACTTGACCATGGCCACATAGCTATTAAGTGTCTGAGGCCAGATTTGAACTCAGGAAGACGGTTCTTCCTGACTCCAGGCCTGGCCTTCTATCCAGTGTGCCACCCAGCAGTCCATATCTGAAAGTGTTTCTCTTGATTGTTCATAGAATTTGTTGTTTGTCATTTAAACAGTTAAATTTAACCACAGTGTATCTTGGGCACTATCTAATAGGGTTGTCTTTTCTTTTTTTTCCCCTTCTGTAAATGATCTGTGGATTCTTTAGATTAGCATTTTGTTTTCTGTGTTCAGAAGTTTTGGGTAGCAATTGTCTACAGATCTCCAGGACACTCCTCTTCCATTTTTACCAGTTCAGTACCTTTATCACAACCTTTCTGAACTCCCCAACTCCTGCCTTCATATTGGGAGACTTCAACATACATAATGATACTCCTTCAAACACCTTAACTATTCAGAACCACAACCTATTCACTTCCTATGACCTATTCTTCCATCCTACCTCAGCCACACACAAAGATGGTTATGCCCTTGATATTGCCATCATGTAGAAATGCACCACCTCCATGTTCAAGATCTCTGAAATTCCCTGACTATAATCTATTGGTTTTCTACATCTCCCCCTGCCTTCCCATTTCAAAACCTATTCTTTGTCCACACTATGACCTCTAATCCCTTGACTCTTAAGTTTTCTCTCAGGCCATCATCCCTGTACTAACCACTCTCTCCTCCTTTCCTCATCTTGACTATGTGGTAAACCTGTTTAACTCTTAACTGTTTTCTTCTCTTGCATGCCTGGGCCCCTTATCATATTGCCAACAGATTGGCAATAAAATGAAAAGTAGTCCAGGATGCCACAGAGGTTTTTAAGCTTGGATGATGTAGGTGGATTATGGCAACCTTGAAAGAAAAAGGAAGTTGAAAAGAGGGGATAGTTTTAGAAGAAAGGTAATACTTTTTTATTTAGGACAGACAACTTGAGTTTGAGATGTCTATAGGACATCCAGTTTGAGATGTCCAAAAGACAGTTGCAGATTCAAGACTGGAGCTCAAGAGAATGTTTAGTTCTGGATAAATAGATCTGAAAACCATTTACATAAACCTGCTAATTGAATTCACCAAGATTAATGAGATTTTCAATGGAGATAATATAGAGTACAGAAAAAGGCCTAGGAAAGAACCTTTGGGAACACCTACACTTAATGGTCCTAATTTGGATGAGTATATAGCAAAGGAGACTGAGAAAGAGAGTGGTTAGACTTGTTGTTGCTTGTCCTTCATTCTTGAAGAGGACTATGACATCAGAGAGGTGATACCATGACATGCAAGTGAATTGGATTTAAGTGAGGGAGGACTGTGCAAAGTTACCAGCCTCACTTTCTCCTCTGGAGCCATTTGGGTCCAATGGAAAGATATAGATCAGCACCACTGGAGATAGTTCAGGATGCAGTGGGAGACCTTGGCCTTTTTAAGCTAAGGTTTTGAACAGGTCTTAGTTTGACTGAGGCAACACCCATTCAGTAATTAAGTAATTAAGCTAGAGAATGGCCTCTTTACCTAATTAAAAAAATGGGGAGGGGAAGACCCTCAGGGTTTTTTGCCAAAACAAATAATTGCTATTTACATTCACTCTGAGCCAATCAGGGTCCAAACAATGACCAAGGAGGCTTGGCCTGGGATCTACTATTGTCCAATCAATAAGAGACAGAATGATTTGGGTTTAAAGGTTTCAGAGATCAAAATTTACATTCTTTTGGGCAGAGTAAGGGTATGATAGCCTGTGTGGACAAACGGAAGGGAGACAGAGAGAGAGAGAGAGACAGAGAGAGAAAGAAAAGAAAGAAAGAAAGGAGTTGTGTTGCTCAACTGGCCAGTTCCAGTTAGGTCTCCAGTGGGGTAGCTCCTATTTCTACTCACAGAGGTTGTTATTTGTCCCTTATTCTCAAAGAGGACCATGACATCAGGGAGGTGATGTTTTACTTTCTCCTTTAGAACTATCTGGATCCAGTGGTGAGATGTAGATCAGGACTATTTAGATGGCCCTTGAGTGTTTAGACAGGTAGGAGGTGAATCAGGAGAAAGCAGTGTTATGAAAACCTGAAGAGGAGATGGTATAAGGGAAAAGAGAAGGATCAGCTATGTCTCAGGTTTTGTAGAAAAGTTAAAAAAAGATGAGGACTGAGAAAAAAACCATTAGATTTGTGAATTATGAGATCATTGGTAGTTTGGAGAGAGTAAATTCAGTTGAACAATATGGTCAGGAGACATAACAATAGAATGAAAGGAAGAGGAGAGCCCAATGGTCTATGGCTTTCTCAAGGAATTTAGTCGCAAAACAGAGGAAATACATAGCATGATAGCTATGAGTGATAGATGAACCAAGTGAGGACTTTTTTTCTGAATGAGGGAGATGTGGGAATTTTTATAGGCCATAAGGATACATCCATTAGATAGGGAGACATTGTAGATTAGTGAGAGGATGGGGATAAGAGAAGGGACAACTTGCTGGAGAAGAGGGTTGGAATGAGATTACTCTTGCATATAGCGGGGTTTGTTTTAGCAAGGAGAAGGGCCACTTTTTTATTTTTATGAGAAACAGGTGTGAAGGAGAAGAGAGTGAGGGAAAGCATCTGAAGGAAACAAAATAATCCTGAAGGGAGAAGAGGGAGCTCTTGGTGAATGACCTTAATTTTTTCAGTGAAGTATGAGACAACATCCTTAGCTAAGAAGACGGTGGTAGAAGATGCCATCGGAGACTTAGGAAGGATGAAAAGGCTTGAAATAGTCACTGTTGTGTCAGATACTGAATCAATTAGGGATGTGGAACATGATTGCCTTGCTGCAGTGAAGATCCACCTGAAATTATGCAAACTAAATGTGTAGTAGACCAAGTCAACATGCTTGCATTATTTTTTTTTAGCTCCATTTCATTTTGTTAATTTCTATATTAGATTTATACTATTCTGACAAGGAAAACTTAAAGTCTCCTACAACAATTTTGCTACCACCTATTTGTTTTTGCAATTCAGTTAGCTTTTTGTTTATGGATTTTCACGCTATGTCATTTTGTACATATACCTTTAGTACTGATACTATCTATGGTACCTTTAAGCATAGTGTAATTTCTATGTTTCATTTTACATCGCAAGCTTTCATTTTTCCTTTATGCTATAATTATGACTCCTATTTTTTTTTAAACTGTCTCTTGCATATTCAATTTTTTCCCATCTTTTTTTCAGCTAGGAAATGTCCCATAGTGTGTTGAGAACTGGCTTTGACATCAGGGTGGACCTCAGTTCACAACTCTGCATCTGGACTATGACTATATGACCCTAATCAAGTCACAGCCTCAAAGTGCCCCCAAGCAACTCTCTTAAGTATAGGAAAAATTGCCATCCTGCATCAGTAGAGAAAATTTCCATACCAGTTGGTCCTTACACCAATATACCTCTTACCTGGACCAAAAAACCTGTATTCTCTTTCTCTTTCAGTAGGGTTCTTGGGTTTTTTTTTTAAAGATAAGTTTCATGTAAATTGTGGTTTTTGTTCTCCCATCCATCCTCTACTTTCTTTTGTTTATGAATTTCTGAACCCATTTACATTTAAGGTTATGATTCTTAGGTTTTTCTCTGTTTATTTCTTTTGTATTGATTTTTGTTCACTTCTTTTTAAAAGTTAGTACTTAGTCTCTGAGATTTAGTTTTGCTTATACTGCTCTGATGCAAGGCTCTTTCCCTATTCAAGTTTACCCCAAGTTTCTTAACTTTATTTATTTGCTAATTTCTTTTTTCTGTCTCTTTGTTTATCTTCCTCTTTTGACCTTCTTTTTCCTTGCTCAGTTAAGTTAAAACCTTCCCTCACCCTTTATCCCCTTCTTGTAAGTTACATTCTTTTGTAGTACCTAATAACTTATTTTCTCCTGGATTGTATTTCTGCTTAGTTCATATTGCCTGAGAAAGAAGAGAATCTTTAATAAGAAGGATTAAAGTATATTTAGCAAAGATAAACTTTGGAAAAATTCTAGCTGTCCCAAGGTGGAATGAGTTTTCTGGCTCCAGATAAAAGAGGAGGTAGTTGTTTCTCTATCAGTACATATCTTCATGAACAGGCTAGATGTCTGGGATGTTGTTGAGGAGATTTCCATACAGGTACAGCTTTGGACTAGATGTCTACTGAAGCCCCTTCCAACCAAGAATCTATGATTCTACTGAATGTTACTAGAGGTTAGGGCTTGGTTGACAAGCAAAGTAAAGCAGTTGAGGCAGTGTCCTACTGGTACAGTTTACAGAATTACAGGGTGTTTGAGTTAGAAGAGACCCCAGATGTCATCTACTAGTCTAATTCCTTCTTTTATAGGTGGATACACCGAAGTCCTAAGGGTTGTCAACTTGGCAAGGTTGCACAGTCTTACAGACTGCAGGAGAATTGGCAATTATAGAAGTGATTCCTGTTCAGGGATGGGTGGCCTAAAATATCTCCAATTCTGAGACTCAGTGGCTTTGTCTCATCTTACTTTCTTCTAGCTGGTTCTTAGCAGACACATAGTAGGTGCTCAGTAAATGTCTGTTGAATGAAAGAAGGCATGTTGGAAGCAACCAGGGTCACTTGTTGGATGTTTTTAAAAATGACAATCCTAGAATCTTAGGTGGTAGCCCAATGGAGTGAGAGCCACCAACAAGTTTGCCACCAGACAAAGCTCTGTGAGAATGGTTAGACTAGGAGGAGACCACAGTCCTGCCCTTGAAAACATCTTTGTGATTAGTGACACTTACAATAGGATAAAGGCTATATAAGATATGTTCTTGGGCTAATGATGTGCCCCATTCTCCTGGGGACCTGCTTCAATCAGGCCTGGATATTTAAAAAGCATCTCAATTAGCAGGGAACCCAATACTGACGTGGGATGTCCCCCCTGACCCAGGCAGGTCCAGGTGGCTTCCCTGACTAAAGAGCTATTACAGTCCTGAGCAGCTGTTAGCACATTCACTCATTAGGCTTCTTTTGGTTGTTCTGCATGAAAGGAAATCATTTGTTAGCTTAAGTAAGAGCCTCTGCCTCGTTGAGGACTGTCATCATGGGCCCTGAGAGGAAATGCAAGTGTGCAGGGTTCATTCAAACTTGTGAAATTCAAGCATATTATCTCTGACTGACTGGCAGCAGTGAGTGCAATAGAGCAAAGGGATCTTTTTTCAAATAAACAAATGATTATAGTTAACTGGAGAAGGGTAAAACTGTCCCTAATTAATGAACTTGCACATTGTTTTTGCCGTGCCTGGAGTTGGTCTTTATATATACTACAGAGAAAAATCTGTTTCTTTTATGGCAGGTATTTCCATAGAGTGTTAGAGCTCGAAGGGAATGTAGAGATCAACTAATCTCCCCCCTCCCCTTATTGTATAGATGAGGAAACTGAGGTGAAATGACTTAGCAAGTTTATATAGCTAGTAAGTAGGAGAGCCAGGATTCAAAGGTAGATTCTCTGAATTCCAGGCCCACTTTCTCATTTCTCCAATTAATTAAAAAATAGTAATTAAATGTGGAGTCTGTGAAAGGCACAGTGGGAGGATAAAATGTGTATGGGACAAGAGATTGAATGATACAAAAAAAAACTGCAAATTATCAACAACTATATGCAAGAATGCTTTAACTCATTAATAATAAGAAAAATGAAAATTAAAAGAACCCTGAGGTTTCACAAACATCAGATTGTACAATTGACAAAAGATAAAAATGATAAATGTTGGAGGGGATGTGGGAAAATAGACACACTTTTGTATCATTGGTGGAACTGTGAATGGATCCAACTATTCAGGAAAACAATATGGAAGCATTTTAGAAAATTCTTGAAACTGTACATACCCTTTGACCCACAGTGATATCATTAATGGAAATATATACCAAGAAGGTAAAATGAAGAGGGAAATGTCCTATACATATAAAAATATTTATAATAGCATTTTTTGTGTTAGCAAAAAACTGGAAGTGAAGTAGATGCCCACAAATTGGGGAATGTCTGAGTAAATTATGGCAAAGGAATGTAATAGATTATTGTACCATAAGAAACAATGGATATAAAGCATTCAGTTAACATATCTAAGCAGATGACTTCCAGTTCTATTAAACCTGCCCTTTTCTCTGCTGAGCTCTAATCTCTGCATCGCCATTGCCCATTAAATATTTTGAGCTAGATATCACATTGTTATCTCAAACTCAACATGTGCAAAATAGTACTCATTATCTTTCCCCACTAACCCCATAACCCTTCTCAAATTCTAGTCTCCTCTCAGGATTATGGGAATCTTTTTCTAAGCCTAGGGTGGTGGTGGTGGTGGTGGTGGTGTGGTGAGAAGTCTTCCTTCAAGTGAAAGAATTAAAAAAAAATAGGATGATTTTAGCATCCTCCATTAGAAGGAATTGGGAAATGGAATGATTGTTATTTTCAGGTGGTCACCTTGGGTCACCCTATTAACAGTGTAGCTTGTATGCTAGCTGGTAGGTTCCTCAGAGACTGGAGAAAGGTCCTAAACTATGCAGATTTCTCTTATATGCCCTGCCCACCTCAAGACACAGAACTTCCTGGCATTAGCATCATCAGCTTCTGCAAAGTTTGACTGCATAGCACCAGCCTTAATGATTGTCCAGAGATGACATTTCTCTGACCTAATTTTCTCTGTCCCTAGCTATCTGCTTCTTGGACTTCTTACTCCAAGCCTTAGAAATGAGGATCCTTGGACATGGGAATATCTATGTCCATGGAGCCCCATAACCTGGACCCCTTATCTCATTTTCTGCCCCTACAATTGTCTTCTCACATAATGAACTAAGTTGCCCAACACCTCAGGTAGAAATCATCAGCTTATGGAGACAGGAGATGTCTTATAGACTCTCATGGAGTCTAATTTGCTTACCTTACAGATGGCAACAAGGTGATACCTAGAGAGGGGTAGGATTTTGTTCAAGGTCACACATGGAATCAGTGTCAGAGCTAAGACCAGAATACAGGTCTCCTGACTACCAGCCAGTGCTCTTTCCACTATGTGAAATCTTCTGACACCACTTTGATTTTTTTTTTTAGCGAACAGTTCCAAATTCTTTAATATTTCCACACGAATACTTTTCATAACCTTTCCTTACTTGCCTACTCCCACACCCTGGAACTCTGGGCTTACACAGAACACATTCAATCCTGGGGGCTGCCACCAAGGGGTTAGTTTCTTTCCTTTGCTCTTTATCTCTTTTAACTTTCAGAGTTAATCCCAGAAAATCTCTAAAATAAATATTAAATTAGTTAGACCCTATAGTTAACAAACACCCTGTGGTGTACGGGACAATCACTCTGTAGAAAATACATAAGACGCTAACAACTCACAGCAACTCATGAACAAATACAGAAGTATTAAACACTCAACTAGCTTAATACCTCTCCCAGAAAAGTAACTGAATTCAAGGTCATTATTGGGGAAACTCTAGTGAGTCCCACTTTCTTGAAAAATCTCACAAAAAATCTTCTCAAGACTTAAGTATATTACCTCGTGGTTAAGATTTTCCCAGGAGATAACTGATATCTTTATTAAGCAGCTACTAGGTGAGGGTCAACTAAGTGATGCAGTGGATAGAGTGCCAGGCCTGGAGTCAGGAAGACCCATTTTCCTGAGTTCAAATCCAGCTTCAGATACTTGCTAGCTTTGTGACCCTGGGCAAGTCACTTCACTCTGTTTACCTCAGTTTCCTCATCTCTAAAATGAGCTAGAGAAGGAATGGCAAACCACTCCAATATCTTTGCCAGAAAAATCCCAGATTGGGTCATGAAGAGTCAGACATAACTGAACAACAACAACAAAACCACTAGGTGCTGGAGGTATGAAGAAAAAAATGAAACAGTTCCTGTCCTTAAAGAGGACATTATATTGGAGAAGATAATCTGTACAAACACGAGCTCATACCGTATCAAATAAATATAAGCCAATTTTGGAGGAGGGAGAACTTTCAGTGGGGAAGGAGTGTTTAGGAAAGGCTTCATGTGAAAGGTTGTGCTAAAACTGAGTTTTGAAGGTTTAGGGAAGAAATTGGTCATTGACAAATTGAGTTATGGTTATGTCTTCTTCATCGTCCCTGGTAAATGTGGTCACAGATAGCAGGGGCTAGATAATAGAGGTAATCACATATGAACTTCTGCCACCTCTGCCCCCCCCCCCAAGAAACGAGGGTTGCAGGTGAGGAAGGAGAGAATTTCAAGCATGGGGGAAAGAAATGCAAAAGAATGATGTAAGGAACAACAAGAAAGTCAGTTTGGCTGGATCATAAAGTGTATAAAGGAAAATAATATATAATAAGGCTAGGAAGATAGGTTGGGGCTAGATTATTCAAGGATTTAAATGCCAAAGTTTTTAGATTGGATCCCAGAGCTTTTAAAGAATCATCGAAGATTATTGTGTAGGGGAGTGACATTGTCATATCTGTGTATAGAATACACACTGGGGCAACTGTGTGAGGGATAGGCTGGAGTGGGCAGAGAGTCAAGGCATAAACACAAAAGATACTGTGGAGGTAGAAATGATAAGACTTGCCAACTAGTTGGATATGTGGGGTGAGTGAGAGCCAGAAATTATGAAACTGAGTACCTGGAAGGGTGGTGTTGGCTTCATTAAAAAAAGCGAAGTTCAGAGTTGAATTTATGGGGAAAGATAATGAACTTTTTCAAAATCGTAGAGTTTGAGATGCCTGCATATCATCCAGTTTATAATGTCTGGTGGGCAACTGGTGACATAGCACTAGAGCTCAGGAGAAAGAATGGGCTGTATGTGTATATTTGGTAGTCATTTGCATAGAAATGATAATTAAACCCTTGGCAGCTGATGAAGAAGAGGGCTTTGAACAGATCCTTGGGGCATGGCCATAGTTAGAAGGATAATGACCAAGTAAAAGAAAAGCTGTGGTCAAATAGGTAGGAGGAGAACCAAGAGAAATAACAACAATGAAAACTCAGAGCAGAGAGAGTTTCCAGGAAGAGAGGAGGCTCAACAGTGTAAAATGTAACATAAATTCAAGAATACTGAGGATTGAGAAAAGGTCATCAGATTTGATGATTAAGAGATCATTAGTAACTTTCAGTTGGATGATGAGGTCAGGAACCAGATTTCCAAGGTTGAAAAATTGGTGAGAGGAGAGGAAGTAGAAGCAATGACTCTAGTCACTCCCTGCCCTCTAGAAGTTTGATTGAGAAATGAAGGCGAGGTATAGTATTGTATCTTGAGATGGCAGAATCTAGTGAATGTGGGTTTTTGGTTTTTTTTTACATGTTTGTAGGCAGCCAGGAAAGAACTCTTAGATAGGGATAACTTGGAGATTAGAAAGAAGGAATGATTGTGGGTGCAAACTCTTAGAGAGGATGAGAGTGTAAAGAATCAAAGGTAGCAGCTCTTCTCTTCTTCCTCCCAACCAACCAATGCAGTTGGTTCAACAACCAGGTATCCTATGCTTGACCTAGCACCAAGGTAGCAAGTGCCCAGACCAGAGCCCAGGGACAACACATCCCAACCACAACAGGGGACAGGGCCAGATTAATGCCTGGGCAACCTAGCACCCAAGCGGCTTAGGTCAGAGGCAAAGAAGGAGCCCCAGTAATAGAAAGGAACAGGTCAATACCTGAGTCTTGCTGGAGATCTTCCAATTCAATAAACAACATTTGGTTGAGTCCATTCAGGGTCATAGCAAGAGATAGCACCAATTCCAGGTGGGGGACTGTGCAGAGAAAAGAGACGGAAAAGAGCTCGAGGCCAAAAGCTAAATGAAGACACCAGAAGACTGAGGCAAAATGCAGGAATTTTCTCAGCAAGTTGGCCAAGTCTTAACCATCACAACAGGAAATAAGCAGAGAATTTCTACACTACCCAAGAGAATACATGAGAACAGATTCTGACCCAAGCGCAAAGCTCCAACCTAGAAAATGAAACTTGTAATATGAGTAAACAGAAGAAAAAGTCAAACGCAAAGATGAATTGCCTTGGATTAAGTGAGGCCCAAGAGGAAAATCCAGAAGAAGAGAATAACTCTAAGGAGAACCTCAGAGAAAAATGACAGGAGTACCTAGAGGAAAATAAAGTAAGAGATACAAAAAGTGATATTAAATGCAATGAGTGTTAAGGAGGAAAGAATGGGAATAAGGATTGGTAGGTTAGAACAGAAGATGGTAAACCTTACTTAGGAACTGGACTCCCTAAATATTAGAATAGGCCAAATAAATCAACAAGCCCATGAGACAAGAAATGTTAAAACAATGCCAAAACAATGGGGAAAAAACCCCAGAAAAAATGTAAAGAATACCCTATCAAAAACAACTGATCAGGAAACCTTTCAAGGAGAGATTCTAAAATTCATCAGACTAATTGAAAATCATGAACAACAACAACAACAATAATAACAAAAGATCTGGATGCCATAATTCAAGAAATCATAGATCACAGCTGCCTGTATCTATTAGAACCAGAGGGTGTGGGCAGATGGGTGATACAGTGGATAGAGCACCAGAGTGACAAGGACCTGAGTTCAAATCTAGCCTCAGACACTGTATGACCCTGGGCAAGTCACTTAACCCTGATTGCATCCTCTCTCCAAAAAAATAAAAAATAAAAAAGAACTAGAGGGCAAAGTGAGAACTGCAAGAATCCACTGGTTACCTTCTGAAAGAACTCCCAAAATGAAAACTCCAAGGAATATTATAGCTGAAATCCAGAGCTTAATGGCCAAAGGAAAAAAAAATACCAAAAGCAGCTAGAAGGAAAGAGGTCAAGTACAAAGGAACCACAGGTAGGATTATGCAACATTTAGCAACTATGACTATAAAGGAATAAAGATCTTCAAATATGAAATTCCCAAAATCAGATGATAAAAGTTTGCAATCAAGAATAACTTACTATGAAAAACTGAGTATAATCCTAAAGGGATAAAAAACAGATCTTTAATAGAACAGAGAGATTTCAAGAATTCATGATTAAAAGACCAGAGCTGAATAGTAGCTTTGAAATGTAAGCAAAGGTGTAAAGAAAAAACTAAAAAGGTAAATACAGTTGAGCATTTGAAAGGTGATATACAAGGATGAAATGTTTACATCTAATAGGAGGAGAAGGAAAAATGTCTTTAAGGGTTAAAGGAGGAGTTAAGTAAGACAGAAGACAAGGTTGGTTTACTCTGTACTGATAGGACTACACAAGATGAAGAATATACAAACATGTAGAAAAGAAGGGAATGGGCATTACATGAGCCTCACTTTCATCTGAAGCTAAAAAAAGAGGGTTGAATTCACTCATACTCTTATACATACAAAGAGTTTAAATTCAAAATGAAAGTAAGTGCAGACAGGAAGAGGATAGGGTGAATTTAAGAGTCAAGATAATGTTGGTGAGGGATTAGTTGCAAGCAAAAAAAGTCTAGTGTTGGAGCACAGAGATTGAATAGGGGATTAAAGAAGATGGATGTGACATGACGCTTTGAGGCTCTATAATTTTCTTTCTTTCTTTTTTTTTTTTTACTGTCCTTTAGTCTGAAAAAAATTGTTGTGGAAAGAACTGGTCTAGAGGATCTTTCAAAGAGTTACCTGGTCTTGGGATGTTCTTTACCTTGTTGAGATGTGAATTTGGGTGGAAGAAACCTTAAAGGTCATTTCCCCTCTCATTTTATGGATGAGGAAACCAAGATCTTGAGGGATTAAATTTAATTGCCCAGTGTCAGCTAGGCAAAAAGTAGCACAAGTGACATTTGAACTCAGGTCTTCTAATTCCAGAGCTAATGCTTTTTCCATTGTACCCTTCAATATGATTGTCAACAATTTAAACTACATTTAAACATATATTTTATACAGACAAGCATTCATACATCTCTACATTGTGAAAGAAATGATTATTAAATAGCTAATTATTGGGGAAATCCAGATTTTTTTTCCCTTCCTAGATCTTCATTCTCTTCTCGGCAAGTGACAGGCCAAGGTGATGGCCAAGCCAGCATCCGTTGAACATTGCTGATAATGAGATTGGATTAATTTTTTCCTCAATTTTGTTCAGACCCCACCCAAGTGGGGAAGCCCATTGTGTTCTACTCAGGTTTGAGTGGGAACAGATCCTTTGTCTAGATTGCCCAAGGCTAGGGGTGATTTGGAAATAAATGACATAATCAGTCACATTCCCCTGCCCTTCATTAGAATAGATCCACCTCTCATTATAATATTAATTCTCTCATTACTTGTTAACCAATCAGACTCCATTGGCCCCCCCCCCCCCCAGGAACACCTAATCTTCCAAGGATATATAAGCATTGAGTGGATTCCATGAGGGGTCTTTGACATTAGAGAGTGCCAGTGACCCCTTTTATTAATTATTGTTAGCACGATTAATAAAATTATTGGTTACCCAGAAATTATGTCTCTTGAACCTTTTATACAACAAAATTGTTTTTAATATAAACTTTCAGAAATAAAAGAATACTAGTGATGAGGATCACAAGATGGAAAACCAGGCAGATCATCCCAGAGAGGTGGAAAGGTGAACTGGACAGCTATTAATGAAAAAGTTTCCACCAGCAGCCACGGAACGAGGAGTAACAAAGTGTCAGTGCAAGGAGGAAAAAAGAAATCAGATGTTTCTTCCGGGGATTAAAAGTGAGCACAAAATTGCCAGGACTTAGGAGAAAAAGACTGTTGTTGGATCTCTCTTTTTTAACCTAAGCCTCTTTTTCTTGGCCTGCTGTATTCAGATGCAGCCCACTTAGTGCCTAGAAACCTAACAAAGCCTGGATTGGTGGTGGCACAGAGAGATTTCTCTCCCATGTAGAATTTTAACTGTGAAAAGACACAAAGATTGGTTTCTTCAGAATCCTTAATTGAGAACATCAAAGAAAGGCAATTAGAGTTTTCTTCTGCCACCCTCCCGCTCTCCAGAAGCCCTTCAGGAGGATTTATCCCCTTAGGAGGCTGATTGGAATATCTTGCTATGGAACAAGTTTTCCCCCTCCATTCTCATACATCTCATGTGATTTGACTTTTAGACCAATTGCTTTGCACCCAGATTTAATCAGAAAAGCTGTGTGATATAGTGGAGAGAACATAGGACTAGGAATCAGAAGACCTAGGTTAGAATTCTGGCTCTGACACATATTGTCTGAGTCATTTAACTTCTCAGTCCCTCAGTGTACTCATCTGTAAAGTGGAGCTAACAACATGTACCTTCTTTGCATTGTAAGATATGATTAAGGAAAGAAATTCACTATAAATGCATATAAAAGGCCTCTATTGACTATAAAGTCCTATATACATGTAGTGGAATACTGTTATCTAAAAAACCCCTTTCTTATTTTTCCTGAATTACAGCACAAATAGACTTAACTTTCAGAGTCCTCTCTAGTTTGTACCCACCCAAACCATCTAGCTGATTCCTCAGTATCCTCTACCTTCCTACCTGGCTCTGGTTATCCTAGGTAATATCCCTCAACTCCCAACTTTATCCTCATTCTACACAGTTCAGCACCCAGTTGTTCTGGTGCCTATTGGTCCCCATGCCCCAGACCTGTTTTAGAAAAACAGTGCTTTGTAATAATAATAACTCATATTTATATAGCAATTTTATAATCTGCTTTCCCCACAAATACTTTCTCTTTGTTGCTTGAAATTATTTTAACATGGGACAAAAACTTCCCTCCTTGAGAACATTACTTTAAGGAAGACCGCAGTACTGATTTACTTCATTCATATCTGGACTATTCCCCTTCTCTTCACTTTACTCATCATCCCCATGGGTACCTTTCCTTCCCCCTCCCTCTTTCCAGTTCCCCTGTATGTATTGTCTTCCCCTATTAGAATATGTTTTTTGAGATTATGTCTTACTTGCTTGGATAGTGTTGCTGATGCTTAGACAGAACCTGGAACAGATAATCCTTAATAAATATTTTATTTATTGAACATGTCATAGAGATAGATGTCTAAAATGAAGATCCCTCTGGGAGAAGAAATACCCTTGGCTTAATTGACACAAAGGTGGAAATGACTCAGATATCAGAGACTAAATTTAGTTGGAAGTGGAGAAAGGGGAGAAAGTGGAGAAGGGGAGAAAAAGCACAAGAACATTCAGGCTGTTAAAGTTAGAGACTTCAAAAAACCATTGAGCTCAACCAGTCTATCAAAAAAATTTTTTTTTCCCAATGAATAGAAATGTTTCCTCTTCATTTCACCCCCCACATCTTGAAGAAACAAAAACAAAAATTTTATAACAAATATGGACAAACAAAATAAATTCCCTATTGGCCATGTCCAAAAAAAAGTTTTACTTTTATCCTCTGAGTCCATTATTTCTCTGTCAGGAGGTGGGGAGCATTTTTCATCATGGGTCTTTTGGAATCATGGTTCATCATTGCACTGATCAGAGTTCTCAAGTCAAAATTGTTTGTCTCTATGATGTTGTTATTTTATAAACTGTTCTCGTGGTTCTGTTCACTTCACTCTATATCAGTTCATACAAATCTTTCCAGGTTTCTCTGAAACTATCCCCTTTAATTTCTTATAAATATCCTGTCATATCCACATATCATAATTTATTCAGTTATTCCCCAGTTGATCAACTGTTCCTTAGTTTCCACTTCTTTGCTACTATAAAAAGAGCTGCAACAAATATTTTTATGCATGAATCCTTTCTATCTTTCCTTGATGTTTGTGGATTATAGACCTAGTAGTGGTGTAGTTGGATCAAAGAATATGCTCAGTTTAATAGCTTTGAGGGTATAGTTCCAAATTGTTTTCTAGAATGGCTGAATGAGTGACAGTTCCACTAATAATGTATTAACATAACCCTCCAACATTTGTCATTTTCCTTTTTCTTTTTTTTCTTTTTGCTACCCTTGCCAACCTGATAGGTATGAGGTGCAACCTTAAATTTTCTTTAATTTGTATGTCTTTAATTATTAGTGATTGGGATAATTTTTTTTTCGAATGTGTCTACAAATAATTTGGATTTATTCCCTTAAGAGCTTCCTGTTCTTTCGACCATTTATCAGTTAGGGAATGGATCTTATTCATCTAAATTTGAATCAATTTCTTGTATGTCTTGGAAATGAGATTCTCATCAAAGAAAATTGCTGCAAACACTTTTACCCAGGTATCTATTTCTCTTCTCATTTTAACTTCTTTGGTTTTGTTTGTACAAAATATTTTTGATTTGATGTAATAAAAATTATTTATTTTATCTTGTGTATTCCTCTCTATTGCTTGTTTAGTCATGAACTCTTCCTCTATTATATATCTGAAAGGCAATTTCTTCCTTTCTCCACTAATTTGTTGATTATGTTAACTTTTATATCTGTGTTAATTTTCTCATTTAAAGGGAGAAGGAAACTGAGACCCAGAAAGGAGAAGGGATTTTTCCCAAGGTCACATGGAAAATAAGTGATAGAGCCAGGACCTGAACAAGAGTTTCCTAACTTTAGATCTAGCATTTTTTCCTCCATCCTTAGGCCTTAGGTGTCTTAGGGTTGGGTCCCCACATGGGAGGAAACAATAGAGTGGAGGAGGAAAAAGGACCCAGCATGGTGAGATTGGAAAGGCTGAAGGCAAATGATCTAAATCATAGTTTACAACACTCCAGTTAGGAGCTCAGTGTTCATACGTCTCGCCTCTTCTCGATACTATATAGAAAGAAATAACTTAACACCCAGCCCACCCGATTCAACCTTGCCGTTCCAGGCTGTTGTGAGAAAAGTAATTCTATAGAGATACGGGCTAGATTTTAATGGCTGGATGAAGTGGACATCATTCTTGTATTGCATCTTTACAGTTAAGGTCCTGAGTTTGATGCAGCAGCAAGAGGTAGCTGCTTCATGACCTGAAATACTGAATTTTTCTTTTTGCCCACTGACCTCCCTCCTGGGAGTGAGTTAATTCTTCAGATGGAAAACCCTGAATTTGGAAATAGTCCTGTAAGGGCAGGAAATAGTGCTGTATCCCATTAGATGGTAAGCTCCTTGAGGGCAGGGATTGTCTTTGGCCTCTTTCTGTGTCCCCAGTCAAGCATAGTGCCTGGCATATCGTAGACACTTAATAAATGTTTATTGATTGATTGTGGTTCACTTAGATGAGGCATTGAGAGGAGATGTTTGAGTGGTTTAAAGTACACCAAAGCAAATTCAAAGAGTAAATAATGATTTAGATTAACTAGCTCATTAGATAGCTCTTTAAAGGTTGCAAAAACACTTTATACAATAGCTCTATGAGATAAGTTGTGCAAATATTTTTATCCTTACTTTCTGTGAGAGGTTAAATGAGTTGGCTATAATCACATAGCAATGAAATATTCAAGGCAGGATTCAAATGGAGATCAAATGATGTAGTACTCTGGACATTCTGCTTCTACCTCTTAGTCTATTCCATTCAAATGTTCTAAAAGTACTTACAATCTGCCAGGTACTGTACTAGGTCTGAGGATAGAGAGACAAAAATGAAATGGTTCTTGCTTTCAAGCTTACAGTCTACTGGGTAGTGGGTAGGAGAAGACAAAGACAGTTTGCACACAGATAAATACAAAATAAATAAAAAGTAGGGTCTTTTGTCTGTCTGTCTGTCTGTCTGTCTGTCTCTCTCCCAAAAGAAAACCACAAGCCTTTTCTTATGATAAGCAATGGAGGCAAAACACTTAGGCAGAACAGAATTTGTCCCAATTTGCCATTTTTCAGAACATTAGTTAGACACGCCATTGACGATTATTTAGCTCTTATGAGAAACAAGACATGCAACCGGTTCCTTGGCCACTAGATGTCTCTTTAGGTCTTTGCTCTTAACCTTTTCCCAGGCATTTTGTTTTATCAGTTTCTTCCCCTGCTTTTCTCCCCACTCCTCTGCCCCCTGCCCCAAACATTTAGCTATGTTTTTATGGAGCCTCTATTTCCTTTTCTGCATATTATACCAGGTCCTAATGCATTGTATATGGGAATGAGGTTGATGAAAATGTGATTCTGTATCTGGTAAAACTGGTAAGGCAGTAACTGGGACAAAAATTATTCTTTCCTACAACTTTTTTTTTGGGGGGAGGGAAGGTGGGAGGAGTAATGGTCTTTGAATTCCTCTTTGAATATTGAGACTCTTCTCTTTGGCCTTATTGACTCAAGTATAGGCCAGTACTCCTCGTTCCATATCCTTTACGGATCTATGTCTGGGGGAAAATATGATGCAGTGGAAAGTATATTGGATTTGGAGTCAGAAGAGCTGCATTTGAATCTTGGCTTTGCCATTTGTTAGTTGTAAGACTTTCAACGAGTCTTCTCTTTGGGTCACAGTTTCCTCATCTTTAGATGGTCTTACTTACAATTGTTGGGAATCTCCTATTGGGGAAGAAATGCCATGTATACCACAGCACAGCAGGGAAGGGGAGTTCTATCAATGCTGCATTCTTTGGTAGTCCACAGGGTTCTAGTCCTTTAGCTCCAGATCAACATGATGACACTCATATATACTCTTTGGAAGAGAGGTTGAGGAGGGGCTGGGTGAGTTGAGCAGCAAAATCTGTAACTGAAGGTTAACAAGGAAATGGAACAATGCAATGGCAGAAGGAAAAAAAATGATTTTGAAGAATAGGTCTATAAATAATGAAGCATTAAAAAAAATCTGAGTAAAGTAGTTCCTAAAGCAGTTTGCTCTTGTCTTACTTTTAGGTGAAATTCACTAGGTGAGAGCTTCTGAGTGGGTAGTTTTTGTCCTTAGTGAGATGTTTCCATGGATGCCACATGCATGCACATTCAATTTAAAGCTTCACAGGTGGATTCCTCAGATATTTCTGTGAGATACACTGGGAGCCTACAGAGTCAGGGCATTTCTATACAGATAAATACCTTGAGTGGAAATATCAAAGATGGAATAGTATAGTGGATAAATCTGCTGACATATGGCTCTGGAGTCTAGGATTGATGTTTCCCCAGGCACTGCCAGTACTGGGATATTTCCAATTGGCTTCAGAACTAGTACAGTAAAGACTGACTGACCAAGGTGGAAGTAACAGAGGAGACAGGTGGTAGTGCCAAGGCTAAGATAGAAAGAAGTAGAAGGAGAAAAATGGTAGCAATGGAGAGAGATACTCTCCATTTTTGAACTTGGAACACTGGACTGGAGAACTCTACAATCCACTAGTCTGTGGGTACAACCTGAACCATGGTGCAAATTGAGGGCAAGGGTGACTTGGCTAGACCACAACTGGGAGGTTTATTACTGGAAGAGAAACAGATGACTTGGGGTGCCCAGTTTGTGATAACCAATGAGTGCTACTATGTCTAGGAAGCAGGATAGAAGATTTTAAGATGCAGATCATTAGCAAGTTAAATATTTTGTTTTTGTTGTTCAGGTGTTTCAGTGTTCTCTGACTCTTTGTGACCACATTTCTATTTTCTTAGCAAAGATACTGAAGTGGCTTGCCATTTTCTTTAACTCATTTTACAGATGAGTAAACTAAAGCAAACAGGGTTAAGTGACTTGGCCACACAGCTAGTAAGTGTCTGAGGCCAGATTTGAGCCTAGGAAGATTAATGTTCCTGAGTTTAGGCCTAGTACTCCATCTACTCTGCCAATTAGCTACCTCAAGGAAGCTATATTAGGGGACTTCCTGTGTCAAGATGGCAGAGCAAGGAAGGAGCCTTCTGAAACCCTCCCAAATTCCTCTCCAAATAACTAGAAAACTGCCTCGGAATCAATCTAGGAGCAGGGAAGCAGCTTACTAGCTCGGCTTCTAACGTCTGTCTCACTGGGGTGGGAGGGCAGCAAAGTCCCAGGGCAGCGGCAGCAGCAGCAGTAGCAGCAGCAGCCCCAGCAGCCAGCCTCACAGCAGGGGGCCCCCAGCAAGGCTCCAAACCTGGGGCAAGCCACCAGAGAGGCCCCAACCTCTGGCAACCCAGCAGCCCCCTAGGCAATCCAGCAGACGGAGTAACTAAGCAAAGCCCCACCCCAGCGACCCCACCCCCAGCACAAACCACCAGTACCTGGGTTATGAAAAGTTGGACAGGATTGAAACAACTGAATGACAACAAAGAAAGGATAGAGAGACAAGGGTAGGGAAACAATTTATTTGGGTAGAAAGCAGCCAGTGCTTATTGACTTCTGCCATTAACTCCTATTCTTCTTCATGGAGAGGAGTGAGCTACAAAGCTGGGAGGATTTAAACGACAGGAGTTACTTCAGTCTGGGGAGGAAGGGTAAAGGGTTGGGAAGGGACAGGATGATGTGTCCCCAACTCTAGCTCTCCTTTCTCAGAAGCCTCTCTGTTCTTACCTCTCTAAGAGAGATAGGAGAAGGGAACACATAACAGGGAACCTGGCACATTGTTTGAGTCTTGCTGCCTTCATAGCCTCAAGAAGGAGGATGAACTCACAAACACTTGAAGTCACCACATAATTCCTCTGGTTCCTCTTTCCCAATAACCGTCTTCAACCACCTCTCCCCAGTACCTCCAGGAGTCCAAGTTAAAAATGCAACCAATGGGTGGGCTCTGGGAAATCATGTTTGAGTTTCTCCTTATCTCCATAGCAACAGAGATGATACACTTTATTTTCAAGGATGCCGTGCCATAGACATTTGCAGTTCAGGAAATGCTTTAGTGTTTTAATTCCACTAATTCAGGATTTAGAGTATTTCATACATTGGACTGGACTGGAGTTGATCTTTACATAATATAGCACACACCTCCACCCAAACTGGAGGGATTTTTTTTCCCCTAAACAAATGAGTAAAGTGAATAAAAATGTGGTGGGGAGTGCAGGAAGGAAATATTTTATCTACTTAAGAAAGCAGTGTTTTAAAGTATCTTTAGTAATTACAGAAACTTATATGATACAGCCCTTTAGGATCTGCACATCACTTTACATACTTTATGCAATCATCTACTTGCATAAAACAATGATCTAATTTATTAATTAAATCAGTCTTTGAAAAAGCTCTACTTTGGCAAGATTTTGTTAGCCTTAGTCAATGTTACTATGTGTTCTAGAAATGAACAATTCTCTCTTTCTTCATAAATAGTAGAAGTTTGTATTTTAATTTAAATCTTGCCTTTTTATTATTAACAATCAACAAACACAATCATTTCAATATTAAAAACAAGAAAAATGGGGATTATATATGAAGTGGGAAACATGTTATGCACAGTTTTTCATATTTTAAATTTACCTGAGAAATAACAAAATTTCCCTGTTTTCATACCTTTCTGAACTTTTTTTGGTTTTCTTCTGTACATTTATTTTATTCTGTACAGACAAGTGGGTCTGACTCAAAATCTCTCCCCACTCCAATCCATTCTCCATTCAGCCACCAAAGTGATTTTCCCAAAGTTCAGATCTGACTGTCACCCTCCTATTCAATAATTCAGTGACTCAAACAGAAAATTCTCCATCTGATATCCAAGGTCCTACATAATCTAGCCTCCTCCTACCTTTTCAATTTTTTTACATCTTACTCTCTAAAACATACTCTTTGATCCAGTGACATTGACCTCCTATTGATTCCAAGAAATAGATACACCACCTCTCTTCTCTGGGCTTTTTCTCTGGCTGTCCTTCACACCTGGAACTCTACCTACTGACTTCCCTGGCTTCCTTTCAGTTTCAACTAAAATCCGATCTTTTACAGGAAGCCTTTTCCAACCCCTCCTTAATTCTAGTGCCTTCCCTCTGTTAGTTATTTCCTCTTTACCCTGTACATAGCTTGTTTGTATATATTTGTTTGCATGTTGTCTCCCCCATTAGATTGTGAGCTCCTTGAGGGCAAGGTCTGTCTTTTGCCTCTTTTTATAGCCTCAGTGCCTAGTACAGTGCCTGGCATATAGTAGGGGCTTAATAAATGTTTATTGATTGATTGATTGATTTTAATGATTTATTGATAATCTCCTCTCCATTCTTTTCTCTGTCCCTCCCTCCCTCCCTCCCTTCCTTCTTTCCTTCTTCCTTCCTTCCTTCTTTTCTTCCTTCCATCTTTCCTTTCTTCCTTCCTTCCTTCCTTCCTTTTCTCCCTCCTTTCTTTTTTCTTTCTACCCATCTATGTGCTGCTTGAGGGCTTTCAGTCATCATTAATCTATGCTAGAATAGACCTATGTGTCAGAAAGCCCCATATCCTATTACCAAGTCTCTGAAGTAGGTAATCCCCTGATTAGAGTGCAGGCCAAAAACATTGCCAAAGGAAAATTTAGTGATATCTTGAAGTGCAACTGCTTACCTTCCTTTTGTTTTCCTCCACAAACCAGAACCTGATAATTTAATTGAGGAAATATTCTAGGGAAGGATGCATAGAAAGGGGATAGTGTGTTTAATATGTCCTAATCCAATAGATTTTTTTCTCTATAATGCCATAGGCACCATAGTTAAAATATATTAACTTCAGAACCCTCACTCATACATTAAAGGAAGAATTACAAAGTTAGAAAAGAAAGTAGAATACAAATTCAAAATAGTTTTAAAAATATTTAAATGCTATATCAAAAGTGGTACTGTGATATCTTACTGGTTTGAAAGAGTTCATTTAATGATTCATTCATTCATTCAAAAAGCATTTATTAAGTCCCTACCATGTTTAAGACATTGGTCCAATTGCTGGGGATAGAGACAAAAATGTATCAGTTTCCACTCTTAAGGCACTTACATTCTCCTGAGTGAGTTAATATAGTAGTTTTTTTTAAAATGTAAAACATTTCTATGTTAGTAATTTTGTACAAGAAGACTTGAATAAAAGAAAAAAAGAAAATGAAAAATAGCATGCTTTAGTATGTATTCAATCAATATCAGTTCTGTCTCTGTACGCAGATAGTATGCTTCATCATTAGTCCTCTGGGATTTTCTTATATTATTGTATTGCTGAGAATAGCCAAGTCATTCACAGTTCTTTATTGAACAATATTGTTGTTACTGTGTACAGCATCCTCCTGGTTTTGTTCACTTTACTATACATCAGTTCATGTACGTCTTTCCAGGTTTTTCTGAAATCATCCTGTTTTCTTATAGCATAATAATTTCTTAGAGAATAATAATATTCCATTACAATCATATACCACAGCTTGTTTAGCCATTCCCCAATTTACAGGGATCCTTTCGATTTTACATTCTTAGCCACCCCAAAAAGAGTTGCTATATTTTTGTACAAACAGGTCCTTTCCCCTTTTTTCTAGATGTCTTTGGGATATAGACCTAGTATTGCTGGTATCCAAATTGCTCTCCAGAATGGTTGGATCAGTTCACAACTCCATCAACAGTACATTAGTGTCCTAGTTTTCCCATATTTCCTCCAATATCCAACATTTTCTTTTTTTTTTGTCATGTTAGCCACCCTGATGGTTGTGAGGTGGTATCTCAGAGTTGTTTTAATTTTCATTTGTCTGATCAATAGTGATTTAGAGCATTTTTTTCATATGACTATTGATGGCTTTGATTTCTTTGTCTGAAAACTGCCTGTTCATATCTTTTGACCATTTATCAGTTGGGGAATGACTTATATTTTTATAAATTTGACTCAATTCTCTATATATTTGAGAAATGAGGCCTTTATCAGAGATACAGTTTTTTGCTTTCCTTATAATTTTGGCTGCATTGGTTTTGTTTGTACAAAAACTTTCTAATTTTATGTAACCAAAATTACTTATTTTACATTTTTTAATATTCTCTATATCTTCCCTGGTCCTAAATCCTTCCCTTATCCATAAATCTGACAGATAAACTATCCCATGATCTCTGAATTTGATTATGGTATTACTCTTTATGTATAAATCATGTACCCATTTTGACCTTATCTTGGTATATAGTGTTTGGATCTGGTATGGCTAGACCACCTTCTTTCACATTTTTTTCATTGATTCTCTTGCTATCCATGAGCTTTTGTTGTTCCAGATGAATTTTGTTATTATTTTTTCTAGCTCTATAAAATAAATTTTTGATAGTTTGGTATGGCATCAAATAAATAGATTAATTTAGGTATAATTGTAATTTTTATTGTATTGACTTGGCCTACCTATGAGCAATTAATATTTTTCCAATTGTTTAGATCTGACTTTATTTGTATAAAAAAAGTGTTTTATAATTATCTTCATATAGTTCCTGGGTTTTTCTTGGCAGGTGGAATACTTCTCCCAAGTATTTTATGTTGTGTATGGTTATTTTAAATGGAATTTTTTTTTCTATCTCTTGCTGCTGGGCTTTATTGGTAATACATACAAATGCTGATGATTTATGTGATGATTTATGTTGTATCCTACAACTTTGTTAATTTCAGATAATTTTAATAATTTCAAGTAGCTTTTTAGTTGATTCTCTAGGATTTTCTTAGTATAACATCATATTATCTGCTACAAGTGATAGTTTTGTTTCCTCATTGCCTATTTTAATTCCTTCCATTTCTTTTTCTTCTCCTATTGCTATAGGTAACATTTTGAGTACAATATTAAATAACAGAGGTGATAATGGGCATCCTTGCTTCACCCCTGATTGTATTGGGAAGGCTTCTAGCTTATGCCCATTACAGATAATACTTGCTGATGGTTTTAGATAAATATTACTTATTATTTTAAGGTAAGCTCCTCTTATTCCTATGCTCTCTAGTGTTTTTTTTTAAATAGGAATGGATGCTATATTTTGTCAAAGGCTTTTTCTGCATCTATTGAGATAATCATATGATTTCTGTTGGTTTTGTTATTGATATATTCAATTATGCTGATGGTTTCCCTAATATTGAACCAGCCCTGCATTCCTGGTATAAATCCCACCTGGTCATAGTGGTCATCCTTGTACCATATTGCTGTAATCTCTTTGCTAGTATTTAAAAATTTTGCATCAATATTCATTAGTGAAATTGGTGTATAATTTTTTTTTTCTGTTTTGGCTCTTTCTGGTTTGGATATCAACTCCATATTTGTGTCATAAAAGGAATTTGATAGGACTTCTTTTTCACTTATTTTTCCACGTAGTTTATATAATATTGGGTCTAATTGCTCTTTAAATGTTTGGTAGAATTTGCTTGTGAAACCATCTGGTTCTGGGGACTTTTTCTTAGGAGTTCATAGATGGTATGTTCAATTTCTTTTTCTTTTTCTTTTAATTTTATTTTAGACTCAAACACCAAAACACAAATACAGAATAGAAAAGAGAAAAAAAAAACATATCATAAGCTTAACTATTGGAACTTAAATGCAAAGTAAGAAAAGAAAAAAAAGCATGTCATGTGCATAGCAGAACATAAGAGAGGATTCAAAATATGTAATGATAAATTTTCATTTCAAGAAAGCCTGTATGATAAATATTACATGTTGTGTTGTGAGCTGTCCATCTTTTCTTTGCTTCCTTGTAAGTTTTTTTTGTTCTCTGCTGTGCACTTTTTTTTTTTTTTTGGTGAGGCAGTTGGGGTTAAGTGACTTGCCCATAGTCACACAGCTAGTGAATGCTATATGTCTAAGGCTGGATTTGAACTCAGGTCCTCCTGACTCCAAGGCCAAAGCTCTATCCACTGCACCACCTAGCTACCCCATGTTGTGCACTTTTTACTGATATATACTTTCCCTAACAAATTCAACTCCTGGCCTTTGTTTTTATGTTTGTGCATATCTTTTGTTTCCTATCCCTCCTGACTCCTCTACTTTACTTCGACCTGCTACCTTGCCCTCCTAATACTTAACTTGCCCCCCTCCAAGGATCCCTCCCTTATCCTCCCATTCCCATTGATCTAAACACCCTTCTATACCCCACTTTAACCTATTCCCTCACCCTCCCCTCTGGAGATGCCTCCTTTGTTCTCTCCTTCCTCCATATCCCCTTACCATTTTATTTCTTCTGAATTTAAATGCTATACCATTTGGTGTATATATGTTTAGTATTGATATGACTTCATTGTTTATGATACCTTTCAGCAACATATAATTTCCTCTTTATCTCTTTTAAGTAGATCTATTTTTGCTTTTGCTTTGACTGAGATTGTGATTGCTACCCCTGCTTTCTTTGCTTCAGAAAAAGCATAATAGATTCTGCTCTAGCCCCTTACCTTAACCCTTTGTGGATCTCTCTGCTTTAAGTGTGTTTCTTGTAAACAACATATTGTAGGATTTTAGCTTTTAATCCATTCTACTATCCTCTTCTGTTTTATGGGTGAGTTCATCCCATTCACATTTATAGTTTTGATAACTGTGTATTTCCCTCTAAGCTATTTTTCACTTGTTTATCCCCCCTTTACACTCCACCCTTTTCCTTCTCACAAGTGTTTTACTTTTGATCACCACCTTCCCCAATACACTCTCCCTTTCATCAGTTCCCCTCCCCCTTCTATTGTCCCCATCTCTTTTTACTTCCTTATATGGTAAGATAGATTTCTATATCCAACTGAGTGTGTATGTTATTCCTTCTTTGAGCCAATTTTGATGAGTAAAGTTTAAGCTTTGCCATGCCCCCCCCCCAATTATAATAGCTCTTTCATCCTTCTTTTATGTGGGATAATTTATGCCATTCAATTTACCCCCTCCTTCTTCATCCAGTGAAATTTTCTTTCTCACCCCTTTATTTTATTTTTTTGGGCATCATCTCCTCAAAGTCACCCTCTGTCTATATGTACTCCTAGTTGTTCTTATGGTAATAAAATTAAGAGTTACAAATATTATCTTGCTATACAGAAATATAAAAGTTGAATCTTATTGAATTTCTTATTTCTCTTGTTTCCTTTTCACCTTTTTATGTTTCCCTTGAGTCTTGTATTTGGAGGTCTTTTTTTTTTTTAATTCAGCTTTGATCCTTTAATTAGAAATGCTTGAAAGTCCTCTATTTTGTTAAATGTCAATTGTTTTCCCTGAAAAATTATATTCACTTTTATTGGGTAAGTGATTCTTGGTTGTAATCCTAACTCCTTTGCCTTCTGAATATAGCAGTTTAAAATGCTAAATATTACCTAAAATAGATAATGCAAAGGGAGAATTCAGAGTCATAGATTATTAGGGTCTTTTAACCCTTAGCTCTCTTGGTCCCCAAAGTGCTTACCACTGAGCTAAGAGAGCCTTTGCTCACTTAGTAGACTTAAAAGATAAAAAAAAATTCCACAATATGTATTTTGTGGTAGAGGAAAGAAATAGTTGGCCCACACCTGATATCTACTACTTTATGCATTGAGTGATTTTATAGAAGGAATCCTATTAATCTCTTCTAGGGGAGATTCTTTATTTTAAACACACCAAAGTTTTATTTAAGACCTCTTCATTGAGGATCTGGGTCCCCAGTGGGAATAATGAGGCAGAGTTCAGTCTCCTCACCTTGGCATTAAGATACCCTATGACCTGAACCCAATCCATATGAACCCAGGGTTCAGACCTATTTGGGAGACCCCTGTCTTTTGCTCCCTTCTTGGGTTATGAGTCTTACCCTGACCCATCTACCCTAATATACCATAAACTCCTGGGGAACAGGAATTTTGTGGTTTTATCCTCAATTTTATGGTTTTATCCTCAGCATCTAGCACAGTGCCTGACAAATAACAGTCTCTTACTAAATGCTTGTGGATTAATAGTTGATTTATAGAATGTCAGATCTGGAAAGGACTTTAGAGACTATTTAGACTAATCTATACCTAAGGATTCTTACTGTAATATTTTCAGCAAGTGATCATCCAGCTTAAGTTTGAAGACCTCAAGTGACAGGGAACTGGCTACCTTTGAGATGGATCATTCCACTTTGGGGTGGTTCTAACTAACCTAACTAAGAAGTTTTTCCTCACTTCAAGCCTAAATTTCTATCCTCTGAAGCCAAGCAGAACAAGGATAATTCTATCTTCCATATCCCATAAAATATAATTATATATCATATAATTAAATATATATAATATACTATATTATATATAGTATGTATCATATAATCATATTTTCATCAGATATGACAGTTGTTATGTTCCACTTACTCCCATCAGGTTTTCTCTTTTGTAGGTTAAAATTAAAATGCTTCTTCATTCTCTTTCCATCTTTGTTTTTTACTTTCTTTGGACTTCAGAGCCATGCTCTCTCTACTACTGGCTTATCCTGGAACTTTCCTCAATGCTTGGGGCATCCTTGCCCTGGAATAGTCTACCACCCCCTGCAACCCACTCACCAGTGGAATATCCCTCTGCAAGCCTCTCTCTGCCCCCGCACCCCCCAATGTTCTCATTGGTAAGTTCCTCCCAAACTTCCATTTTGTGAAGGGGTCAAGGCTGTCTCACCTCCATTCTACTTTTGGCTTTGCTTGTGACTTCTAGACTTCAGAGCTATCGGTGTCTCTCTCACCCTGCCTTCATTACACTTTTCAGATCCTTTTTTATTTTTCCTCATTTGAATGTATGCTCCTAGAGGGACTATTTTCCTTTTTGCTTGTATTTTTATGCCAAGCACAGTGCTTGAAACATAGTGAGGAAATTAAATGTTTATTTCCTTTATTCCTTCTAGACTGCCTTACAGAGATGAATTTCATGAACTTCCAAAGCATAGGAGAATAGAGTAGAACTTATATCCAGATGAGGGATATTTCGTTCTGCTTCTAATTTCTGGGTTTCCATTGCAATCATAACCATGTAAGTGTTACTTGGTAACTATAGTCTTCCTAAAAGCCAGTGATAACTTTTGTCAGTCAAGGCTTATTGCCCCACACCTCTTCATAATCTACTTTAATACTAAATGACATATCATTTCATCAGTGTGAGAAATTCTTCCTTGTTTTATTGAAAAAACAAACAAACAAACCAAAAAACCAGAAACAAATCCTAACAATTTATTAGTGACCAATCATCTAGGGAAGAGATTCTCTAAGGTTAGCTAGCCTAATTTCAGGATGAAAGAGAGAGTCCATCTCAAATCCTGTGCTCAGGTCTGTCCCTTCCAGTGTGGTAGGACTTGTTGGAGCTTGTCCTTTGCAGACTCAGGCTTCCATAACCCACTGTGAGGTGGCATTAGAAGAGTGCTTAAGTGAAATTCCTTCTGTTAAACCACTAATTTGGTTTTCTAACCTGAGCTACTATTTGAGAAAAAAAAGTCATCTTTGGCCATAATTTAGATGTGACACTACTGAGAATATTGGCATATTTGAGATGAAATAATAATAGATTCCTTGCTCCTCTAATTTATTTATGATGTGACCTTTTATATCTAGATCAAGTATCCTTTTCAAATTTATCTGGTTATAAGCCTCTGAAATCACTCTATCAAATGTGAAATTAAGCTTCATTTTGATAAATAAAAAATGTCTGGCACATATCCCAGTATTCATCCCATGTTTTTAAAAAGATTATTTTAAATTTATCATCAAATGAGTTCATTTTTTTTACCAGTA
Organism: Vombatus ursinus; assembly: GCF_900497805.2. Taxonomy (NCBI): domain Eukaryota; kingdom Metazoa; phylum Chordata; class Mammalia; order Diprotodontia; family Vombatidae; genus Vombatus; species Vombatus ursinus. The sequence goes on from NW_020947062.1 coordinate 22,346,765, forward strand.
TCTTGATGAATCCAACTTCTCTAGTCAAAAAAAGGTTAGTTAGTTTGACTGAATAACAATAATTTTATTGATTAAACTTCAATAAACTTGTGAAGAAACTTATAGGAATTTAGGCCCTATACAACTTGAACCATGCATAGCAACATAGGTTTACAGCTGTGAGATTTCAAAAACCATCTAATATAATTCCATTATTTTATTTTTAAAATAAATTTATTTATTTTCTACTTGTATTTATCTATGTATCTATCCTTTCCAGTGTTTCCTCATTGCACAACAAAAACTCTGCTTAGTGAAATGGATAGAGGGTTGAGCCTAGAGTCAGGAAGACCTGAGTTCAAATGTAGCCTCAGACAAGTACTAATTGTGTGACCTTAGGTAAGTCACTTGACTTCAGTCTGCCTCAGTTTCCTCAGTTATACTAATAGCTCCTATCTCCCCAGTATTGTTGTGATGATCAAAAGAGATATTTGTAAAGCACTTAGCACAGTGCTTTGGTACAAAGAAGGTATTTAATAAATGCTTGTTCCCATTTCTCTTCCTCTGAAAAATAAAACCCTCAACATAAACACGCATAGTCCAGCAAAAACAAATTCCCACATTGTCCATATCTGAAAATAAGTCTCTCTCTCTGCATTTTAAGTTTATCACCCCTCTAGCAGGAGGTGAGGGGCATGCTTCATTTTCATTCTTCTGGAATCATATTTAAAGTTAAAGTTGTAAAGTTGTGAAGTTTTTCAAAGTTGTTTTCCTCTGTAATGTTGTCATTGAATAGATTGTTCTAGTTCTGCTTACTTTACTCTGTAATAGTTCATAAAAGGCTTTCCACTTTTCTCTGAAGCTATTTCATAATTTCTATGGCACAGTAATATTCCATTACATTCACGTGTCATAGTTTGGTTCGTCATTCTCGAGTAGTAGAATGATACCCCCTTAGTTTCCATTTTGGGGCTACTATGAAAAAAGTTGCTGTAGATATTTTTTATATCTAGGTACCCCTTTTCCTCTTTCTTTGTGATATTGCTGGGTCAAAGAGTTTGCATAGTTTAGAAACTTTCTGGGCATAGATTAAAATTGCTTTATGGAATGGCTGGACTAGTTCACAGCAATGGGTCTGTTTCCTCACAGCTTTGCCAACATTTTTTCATCTTTCTCTTTTGTCTCTGATGAGAATGAAGTAGAACCTCATAATTGTTTTAATTTGCATTTCTCTAATTGCTAGTGATTTAGAACATTTTTATATGGATTTCTTTCTCTGAAAACTATTGATATCCTTTGTCCATTTATCTAGTGGAGTAAAAGCTTTCAGTCTTACACATTTGAATTAGTTCCTTAAATATCTAAGACATGAGATGTTTATTAGAGAAACTTGTTGCAAAGATTTTTCCCAGTTACCTGCTTTCCTTCTAGTTTTAACTACATTAGATTTGTTTGTGTAAAACTTAAAATTTTATGTAGTCCAAAGTGTTCATTTTATCCCTTCTGTTGCTTCCCCTATCCATATATCTTAAAGGTAATTTCTTCCTTGCTCCTCTAATTTATTTATGATATGTCCTTTTGTATCTAGATCAAGTATCCTTTTCAAGTTTATCTGGATATGCAGAGTGAGATGTTGAGCTAAGTCCTGCCAGACTGCTTTTTAATTTTTCTAGTAGTTTTTGTCAAATAGTCAGTCCTTCCCCACAGTGACTGAGGTTTTGGGGCTTATTGTTCCTTTGAAAATTTTTTCCCCATAAACTGATTTCTCTTCCTTTCCTTCCCTTTCCCCTCCCCCTCTCCTTCTTCTCCTTCTCCTTCTCTCTCTCCCTCTCCCTGCATTCCACCCACCCACCAAATCTTCCCACTGAACCTCCCTCCCCTGAGAACCTTGAACTCTGCTCCTGGAACTACCCCTGGCTTTATAAAAATTGGTGAGTTTTCATCTTATATTTCTCTAAACCAGGCCTCTACATGATTTTCTAGCTGCCATTTCCAGATCAGTATACTTCTCATTATTTTCAGGTTCTCTCTATTTTTTAAAATAATATTTTATTTCCCTTCCACTTGCATGTTAAAACAATTTTTAACATTTTTTTAGGGTTATGAGTTTCAAATTCTATCCTTCCCTCCCTCTTCCCTAAGATGGTAAGCAATCCAATATAGGTTATACATGTGCAATCATGTAAAACATTTCCACATTAGTCATTTTGTACAAGAAGACTTGAACAAAAAGAAAGAGCAAATGAATGAAAGAAAGAAAACAAGGAAGGAAGGAAGGAAAAAGGAAAGGAAGGAAGAAAGAAAAGTGAAAAATAGCATGCTTCAGTCTGTGTTCAGATATCAGTTCTTTCTCTGGAGGTAATTATGTGTTATCATTTCTCTATTTGAATGTAAGCTTCTTGGGGACAGGGATATTTGCATATATTCGTATCGCCACTGCTTAACACAGTTCCTGGCACTTAGTAAGCACTTAATATATTATCTATCTATATATCTATCTATCTATCTGTCTATCTATCCATCTATCTGTCTGTCTGTCTGTCTATCTATCTGTCTATCTATCTATCTATCTATCTATCTATCTATCTATCTATCTATCTATCTATCTATTTATCTATCTTGATAACATTCCAGGTAATAGATACTCTTATTGGTTCCATTGCCCCCATCCCCAGGAAACTCCACTTTTCTCAGATTGGGTCATTTATAATCCATTAGTTAGACAGTATAGTGGTAGCAAAGAACAAGGACAGTTTACTTAAAATAATAAGCATTGTGATAGCAAGGAAATATGTTAGCAGCATTCCTCTTAACATCAGTGGTCCACAATCTCCATTTCATCTTCTTCCAACCCTTCTGGGACATTAGAGATTGGACATGAGCTGAGCTGCAGGAGTAGAAAGGGGAAACCTTGCTGTTATAATAGCACAGGATAAACCTCTCTTTATATACCATAGAAGCAAGGGAATATACCAGTTGTTCCCGTACACTAAGAGAATATGATGAGCTTGGCTAGGGAGCCAGAGCACCTCTGCAGCTCTTTTCCAGTCTTTAATCATCCAAAAAATTGGTGAAACACTTAGCACAGTGCTCGGCCCAATGTATGTAGTTAATAAATGCTTATTTCTTTCCTTTTTTCCTTTTTTGGAGTGGTGGTAAGGGATCTCAGAAAGCACTCTCTTTCTGCCTGCTCATGCTCACATAATTTTCCTAACCTCATAGGAAAGGAAGAAAGGAAGACCCCCTGCCCCCTTAGACTTTATTCACACACACATGCATGCATTTACACACATGCACACATGTGTAAATATGAAGTATATAACATAGCACACACATGAAGTATTTATAGACATGATCTAAACATATATGCATATATTGATATATAATTGTAATATTTATACTTATACATATATATTTATATGAATATACTCACATATATCTTGGATACTTATATAATATCTTAGATATCAAGTTATTATCAGAGATACTTGCTACAAAGTTTTCCCCCCTTGATCAACAACTTTTCTCTTTAACTTAACTGCATTAAATTTGTTCATATATAAAAACTCTTTAATTTCATGTAACTTAAAAATATCCATTTTATCATTTGTCCTCTCTGTCTCTTGATTGCTTGATCAGATATAGTTGTGAGAATATCTGACATAATTCTCTTCTTTAAAAAATGATGTGACATTTTCTATTCATTTTGCAAATCCATTTTGAACTTATTGTGTTATATGGTATAAGAACTTGGTCTAAACCTAATTCATGTCAAACAGCTTTCTAAGTTTTCCCAATGGTTCTTATAAAATAGAGAGTTCTTCCCAAAGTAATTTATGCTTTTGGGTTTGTCAAATATGACTCATTTGTTTTTCTGGTTTTTTTTTTATTGTTGTTGTTTTAGTTGTGTCTGACAGTTCGTGACCCCATTTGAGTTTTTTTTGGTCAAAGATACTGGAGTGGTTTGCCATTTCCTTCTCCAGCTCATTTTTTCTTTTTTTAACATGTGGAATTGAGGCAAGATTTGAACTCAGGAAGGTGAATCTTCTTGACTTCAAGCCTAGCACCCTATCCACTGTACCACCAGTTGCCTTTTTCTGTTTTTAACCATTATCAAACTATTTAAATATTTATAATATAATTTTAGATTCCTCTTCTTTCTTACTTTTTTCATTATTTCCCTTGATCTTCTAGAACTTTTGTTTCTCAAAATTATGTTACTATTTTGTTTCCCTCTTTTATGTATTTCTTCGGTAGCTTGATCGGTTTAGCACCACATCTGTGAATTAAAGTAGGCAATATGAAATGGAGATTATAGGTTTCACATAGAATTATTTTTTTTTGTGTGTGTTCTGTTTTGGACGTGGAGATGCTATTTTTTTGAGTGTCTAAATTCCAAGAATAAAAAAAATTACATTAAATTAAAATTTCAAAATATCAACTCATGCATATTTTGGGTTATTTTATTTGTTGATTTCCTAATTCTTAAAGTTTCATGTTTACTTTATTAATCATTTCTTTTTTTCTATTTTATTAATATATGTTGTAGGGTATATCCCCCCCCACCCCCCCACCCCTGACAGACTACTTTAGCAACATCCCATCAGTTTTGGTATGTTGTTTCATTATTATGACATAACAGCCACAAGTGAAACAAACTTTCTGATCTTCAGTGGGAGTTAAAAGGAGAATAATTCACATTATTATTCATTGTTTCTATGATTTATTCTTTGACCCAGTCATTTTTTTGTTGGTCAAGATGAATTTATTAAACATTTGTTATAGTCACTGTGCTAAGCACTGAAGATACAAAGAAAGGCAAAAACATGGTCCCTGCCCTCCAAGAAGCTGACATTCTAAAAGAGGAGAACCTATGCAAAAATATGTACCTATGAGATCTCTCTCTCTATCTCTCTGTCTCTGTCTCTGTCTCTGTCTCTCTCCCTCCCTCCCTCCCTCTTTCTCTCTCCTATCATAATTGGAAAATACTGGACTACAATTCTGTCCATCATTTTTTTTTCTTTCTACACTTCCTTCTTAATGATCTTATTAGCTCCCTTGAGTTCAGCTATCATCTCTATGTAGATAACTCCCAGATTTACATATCTGACATTTGTGAACTCAAACACACATCATCAGTGGTCTGTTGGACATCTATCTCCACCTGGATGGCTCATAAAAATTTAAAACTCGAAAGGTCCTAACCAGAGCTCATTATCCTTATCCCCCAAAACCCACTCCTCTCACAAAATTACTTTTTTCTGTCAAGTCCCCACCATTCTTTTGGTCACCCAAGTATATTATCAGTCATCTTTGACTCTTCACTCTCCCACCATCCCTTTCTAATCAGTTGCCAAATCTTCTTAATTCTACTGCCACAACTTTTGCCTCTATAGTTTATGGTGGGGGAGGGACTCTTAGAAGGGTGAACAGATTAAAATTTAGGAAGGTAGGAGAGGGGAGAAGATAAGGGAGGGACTCTTAGAAGGTTGGATAAAATGATGAATAGAGGACCGGGGAGAAAAGATAACTGGGATAGGGTAAAAAGAGAGGCTGAGGGGGCAACTAGGTGGTGCAGTGGATAGAGCACTGGTCCTGAAGTCAGGAGGACCTGGGTTGAAATCCGGCCTCAGACCAAACACTTGACACTTACTAGCTGTGTGACCCTGGGCAAATCACTTAACCCCAATTGCCTAAGAAAGAGAGAGAGAGAGAGAGAGAGAGAGAGAGAGAGAGAGAGAGAGAGAGATAGGCTGAGAAGGAAAAATGAGTAAAAAGTGGACTGAAATTCACAAATAGTAATTATAACTTTGAATGTGAGTGGGATGTTTATGGCAGCTCTCTTTGTGGTGTCAAAGAACTGGAAATTTCAGGAATACCCATCAATTGGGGAATGTCTGAACAAGTTGTGGTGTATGGTTGTGATAGAATACTACTGTGCTGTAAGAAATGATGAACTCAATGATCTTAGAAAGGCATGGAAAGGCTTGAATAGAATAATGAAGAGTGAAGTGAGCAGAACCAAGAGAACATCGTATACAGTAACAGCAATATTGTTTTAAGAATGCTTTCGAGCAACTAAGTAATTTTGACTATTGTAAATAAACAAATTCAAAATAAAGGGTATATGAAGAAAGATGCTATCTGTATCTAGAGAAAGAACTGATAAGTAGAACTATGTATAGAATAATTTTACATACACACATGTGTATATATATGTGTATTTATGTGTGTGTATATATGTGTATATATGTGTGTGTATATATATACATATATAAATAACCTATTTGTGTCTAATGGTAGCTATCTCTAGGGAAGGAAAAAAAAGGAAAATAAATTATATGACAACTGTTATATATTTAAAATGAATAGCAGGTTTTATATATAATAGATGTGTAATTTCATATGAAATCCTCTTTTTATTATATTCTGTTATAGAAATGCTTATTTTATTCCATAAATTAAAAATAAAATAAATTTTAAACAAGAAGATGTAGAACTGAAGAAATTTTTTTTGATAGTATAGAGCAAAGTGAAATATTAAAAGCTTATTCAGCATATCATTATTTCATCTTCATTTAAGTCAGTATCTTTTTCTTGTGTTCCTTAAATTACTATTTTTGTTGTATAAATATGCCCTAGCATATTGTATATAGATATAAAGGCATCACATGAAAAGTATTTATACTCTTTATTGTTCTTATTCAGAAGGCAGCACAAGTCATTCAGCTCTCAGTTGTCCACAAGTTTATTCAATTTTTATTCATTTTTGCTTATTTTTTTTGTTAGTTTTGTCCAGCCCTGGGAAAGGAAAATTAAAATCTAGGATTATTGAATTAATATTATCATTTTTCAAATCATTTAACATTTCCTCTATGAATTTACTTGATGTTTTTACATTTAATTCATCAGTCAATTAAGAAGTGTTTATTAAGCGCTTACTACATGCCAGGCATTGTGCTAAGTGCTGGGGATAAAAAGAAAAGAAAACACATTGTAATGGAGATGATGTACATTTATAGGCATGTACAATACATATACAAAGCATATATACAAGATAACCTTGGGTAGGAAGGCACTAACAGTTTGTCATGCCAGGAAAGACTTTCTCTAGAATGATAAGGGATTCTGAATGGTGGAATCACAGAAGTAAAGCATTACAGTGATGGGGTAAAGCCAGTGCAAAAGCCTGGAGATGGAAGATGAAATGTCATTTGTAAGAAACAACGACTAAGTTAGTTTTTCTAGACTGAGGGGTGCTTGGAAGGAGGAAGGAAACAGGTTTCAAAGAGCTTTAAATGCCAAACACAGAACATTATATTTGATACTAGAGGAAATAGAAAGCCACTGGAGTTTATTGATTATGGGTATAATGTGGTCAAATGGGTAATTTAAGAAAATGACTTTATTGGCTATGTGGGGAATGGATTGGAATGAGGATAGACTTGAGGGAGGAAGATTGAATAGGATGATATTGCCATAAACCAGGCAACAGGATTTGAAGGTGGTGACTGTATGCATGGAGAGAAGGGCAGAGATGAAAGTGATAGTATGCAGATAGAAATGACAAGATTTGGCAATTGATTGGTATGTGAACTGAGCAAGAGTGAGGAGTCATGCATGACTTCAGTGTTTTAAATTTAGGTTACTTGAAGGGTGGTGGTTTCTTTTACAGTAACAAAGAAGTTTGAATGAAAGGTGGATTTGGGGAGTTCTTTTTAAGACATGTAGATTTTGACTTACCTAAGGAGCTATTTGATTTGAAAGGTCCAATAGGCAATTAATGATGTGCTTGATATGAAAGATTTTGGGAATCATTATTGTTATAGAGATGATAACTAAATGTATGGGAGCTGATGAAGTAACCAAATGAGAGAGTATGGTGAATGAAGAGGACTTTTAGAACCTTGGATTGTATCCACAGTTAGTGGGTGTGCTGTGGATGATGATATAGTGGACGAGACTGAAATAGAACAGTCAGGTAAGAGGAGAACCAAGAATCAGTATAGTCACAAAAACCTAGTCTAGGTCTAGGAGGACAGGTTGGTCAGTAATGTGAAAGGCTGCAAAGAGGTCAAGAAGGATGAGGATGAAGAAAAAAATATTTGTCAATTAAGAGATCATTGGTAAATTTGATGTGGGCAATTTTAAGGTTGTAGAGGGTTTAGAACAAATTTAGTAATGATTGATTTAGAATTGATTAGTTCATTGTCTCTGATATCTTTAGGCATAACAAAGTTTTTCTGTCTTTCTCTATTGGTAGTTTGAATATTTATTTTGCTTTTATTTATTTTGAGTGCTTCTAATTCCTATCTTTTGGGATGTGACTCAGTCAGGTGGTCTGTCAGTCAATTAGCATTTATTAAGTGCCTATGATACTATGTGCCAGACACTCTGCTAAGTGCTTTTTTGTAATGAATTTTCCTCCTAATATCTGAGGACATCCTGGTCTACATTATCATCTCCTTTCTTACCCAATGAAGAGGGGCACAACATACAACTTGTTCAAGTGATACCAATATTAATACAATTTTTCCAATCAACAAATCACTAGTCCCTAAAACCTTGGAATGCTAATATCAACTTGGCATTGTAGTCACAATTTTGTGAACCTTAAATTGTACCACCTTTAACCCAGGCATTCTTTCTTAACCCCTTTCTTTTCTTTACCCCATTTATACTCACTCAGAAGTCCAAAGGAACTTACTTGTATATCGCATATCCTGGAGTTTCCAAAAACTCTGGTGTCATAAGAACTAGATTTGATCCTGGGCTCTAACCCAAAGAGGGTTAATTCTTTTCCCTTTGGTTTATTGCCTCTAATTGAAATTTCTCTAGGAAAATATCCTGATTCACTCAGGGCAAATGTTTCCCCAAATGTGGTTAAAAGTTTCCCAGTTATCATAAAGCACTCAAGGTACTAAATGCATACCAGGCACAGGAGAGTCTTTATTTTACCCTGCAAAAAATGCAGAAAATGCAAAGGAGTCACAGGTGCCCATAAACAGATAGATGCAGAAAACACATGTAACCCCAGATTCAATAACCTATCCCATAGAGACTATGTATTCTGTTATTATATCTTTAAGAGGGAATGGAATCTTGGGGAGTTACAGCTTAGCTGTCATCTGTGAGGAGTCTGTGAAAAGACTGAGAGTTTAACTGTCATTTGGGAGACTGTTAACTCTCGTGGATGGAGAGACTTTTTGAGTACCAAGATAAAGGACAAAGAATCCTGAGATTGTGTGAGGTGCTCAGAGAAAGGACCAATGGAACTTTTTTCTTATGAGTCTGAGTGAATTAACTCTTGCAAAAAAAATCATTTTAAGAGAATTCTTGAGAAGAGACTTTAAATAACATCCTGATAGAGTTGAATTGTTGGACTATGGTCTGTGGAGAAGTTAACAATTGTGGTTGATTGTTAGAGGTGATTCTTTGATCTTTCTCAGTGTTGTTGTTCAAAGTTTGTTGTTGGTTGTTTCTCAGTATTGTTGAAAGATTTAAATGCATTGTTTGTTGTAACAATTGTTTGTTATTGTTAATAAATTGCATAGCCAGTAACATTTATGTTCATTTAAGCCTATGAGACTAAGTTAGAGAGAAAGAGACAGAGACAGACAGAGATAGAAAGGAGGGAGAGAGACACACAGAGAAAGATTGTGATTTTCTATTAATTATTGGTTGCCTTGTAACCTGGAAGGAAAATTAATGAGTTAAAGAGTCAAGGGTATATTTTTCTGTGATTGTTGCCTAACATAACACATATAATATAACCCCCTAACCCATTATTCCACATTTAAGCTAAAAATGATGTCGTGATCTGTCGCACAAACATACATGTAAGGATAGTTACTGAGCCTGTGATCTCACCATCTGAGGGAACTCCAAGGTGAGGAACTCCCCTTATAAATCTTTCTAGCATCTTCTCTGAGATTTTTAGGTCATAGAAAGCTGCCTCATGCACAGAGGGGATAAGTGATTTGCCCAGTGTCACACAGCCAGTATGTATCAGAGGTGATGCTTGAACTGAGATCTTCATGAGTCCCAAGTTGGCTCTCTGTCCCCAATGCCAATCTGACTCTTGGCTATATAAAAGCACTCAGATAAACATCAATTCTCCTTGATAATTTGGTGAAATCCTTCTCTCCCACAAGATCATACATAAACTGTCCTTTCCAGACTTAGTGTCACTTTGTGGTTTATCCTTCCCTTGGAAAGTAGATATAGTTTTAGGGGCTGCTGACCAAGAAAGCCCCTTCCCATTGAACTTTCATTGAATATTTATTCATTGAATAACTCAGTGACTTTATTCTCTAAGGAAGGGAGCTGTGCAGAAACCCTGTAAACTACACTTTTCTTTCTCCAAGGGCACACTGTTTCAGGAAACATGCTTTTTCTAGAGGATGAGCCTCTGGACTTTCAAACTTGGAAATTCTTGCCTTGAAACAACTCTGAACATTGGTTCAGAAAATCTTCTTTCTCTGACTTGAAGGCCAGATATTAGAATTATGCTTCTTGGGGAGTTCAAAATCTCCCTCCTCCACTCAAGAGTTGGGGGTCCATAAATATTTCCCAAGAACTACCCTGCGAATGAAGGAAGTGTGTATACATCTGTCTCTGATATGTGCTTCTGCAGAAACTCTTGATTTGTCCCAGTTTCTACCACATCTTGGGCTGGAGAAGTTCCCTATCAGGTCTCTGACCTCTGAAAAAGGTCAGAAAAATTCTTGTTCTCAGAAAAAAAAACAGGAAGGCAGAAGGAAGCTGGGAAATTGAGATCCAGGATCTACTTGGGGAAGCAGATACTGCAGCTCATTATGTGCTTCTGATTGGAGTAGCTCTTTATCTAAGTTCCTGTGGAGGGATGGGAAGGGGAAAATGTCCCCCCTCCCTCCTTGTGGTATTGCAGAACAGAATATATAAGGGTGTACCCCATTTATACTATAGCAAAGTTGAAGGTCATAAGAGGGCAAATAAAAAGAGACCCTTCAAGCATTTTTACCTTGTAAGTATTTGATGCTTGAGGCCTATTCACTGAGTGGGTGTTGCCTCACTCAAAGTGAGAACCTGAAAAGATCTTGGCTTAAAAGAGCCAGGGTCTCCCATTGCATCCTGAGCTATCTCCAGTTGTCCTGATGAATATCTGGTCACTGGACCCAGATGGCTCTGGAGGAGAAAGTGAGGCTGGTGACCTTGCACAGCCCTCCCTCTCTCAAAACAAAGTCAATTGCAAGTCATGTCATCTCCCTGATGTCATGGTCCTCTTTGAGAATGAAGGACACAACAACAACAACAACAACATAAGCTCAATTACATAAGAAAACATCGGTAGAGATGATGAACTTGCTCCCTGGACACAACCTACCTCATCTCTTTTTCCACCAACAACTTATTTGCACAGTACAATAAAAATTTTGGAAATGCGGAAAATAGTCACCATAAGTGAGGATGAGGGCCCTCACTAAGGGAACCCAATCTAAATCTTGAAGAATTGTCAAATCAGAGAGTCTACATCTCCCTCACCACTTTCCTGGGGGATGACAAATCTCAGATTTGAGGCTCTGACGGAGTAGAACTAGTGAAGCTTCTGCTAGGCTAAGAACCTCTGCCCTTTCTGAAGATCGAAGAAGCACTCCATTAAAATTAGCACAGCTCTTCAGCTAAACAGTCTAGTAATACCCCTGCTAAACCCGTAGCTTGAGCTAGTGGATCCTACAGCTGCCCGTCAGAGAGTTAGCTCAGGGAGTTAGTGAACTAACCCATCTGGACTAGACACTGCCTTCTGTGAGAAGCCAGCCTAATCCATCCTGACAACATGCATGCCCTGTGAGGAGCCAGTCCCATCAGTGAGTGACTCTTCCTGGCAGAGGATCTAGGAGAGATGCTGGGCCCTGTGAAAAGCCTAGTTAAGCCAGTGGTCCAAGTAAGATGCTATGACTGACTGGAAGTCAGTCCAGAGAAGGAGCAGAATGACTCACTTATCAGTTAAGCCACACCCTAAAGTGAACTTTGGGAGGATTTTCTCAAGAGAGAAAAGATGCTGAGATCCTGTAGTTCTGGGGTTGTGAGTTGCCTTGGTCACTTGTGTTTCCTATGCATTGCCTGACTATCATTGTAGTTAACTCACTTGAGTTTATGTCCTCTACTCCCCTCCTTCATCATGGATTCTTCAAGGATTTGTGTAAGAATATACCCCAGGCTTGTGGAGGGGGGTGGTGTGGAGAAGACAGTGCTTTGTAACTACCTAGATCATTCGAGTAAATGTCTTTTCTCTAGAGCTAATAGTAGAATTTTAATGGGAAGTACACCAGTGTGGGATTGGTCTATGAGCTATAGTGTTAGGGACAGTCATCCACAACCAGAGTTCATAGGTACCTCTCTAGGGACCAAATCTGTCAGTGCTAGTATGACTTGGGGAACTGAAGGGGTACTATAGGAACAAGAATATAGGGAGAAGAGGAACAAGAAAAAACAAGAAAACTTGTCTCATAGCTCTTTTTTTTTAATAAATCATGAGGTGGGACTGTTCCTCTGATAAGAGACTGTTCCTCTTGGTCTCAGCCAACCAATCAACTTGAGTTCCCTATATTCTCTTAGCAAAGTACCAGTAGACGTGCCCATATTTCCTAAGGAGATGGCCTTTAGTTGCTTCCAAAAGCCCTAGCTGTATAAGCTAATCAAGTTGATGGAGGAAGCTTCTCATTAACTCCTGTGGATTCAATGATCATTTCCATGTTGATGATTCCCAGAGCTATTTATCCAGCCCTGATTTCTCTCCTAAACTTCAGTCTCACATCTCCAACTGCCTACTGATATCTCAAACTGCATGTCCCATTGGCATCTTAAATTTAACATATCCCAAACTGAATTTATTCTCTCTCCCCACCCAAACACTTCCTGTTTCCTAATTCCTTTTTTCTTTCAAGGGAAACACCTTCCTCTCAGTCATCCAGACTGGTAAGCTAGACTCATTCTTGGTTCCTTACTCCCTCTCATCCTTGTCCCTATGCCTATATACAATATGTTGCCACCTCCTGTCGCTTCCACCTTCACAACATTTCAAGTATATGCCCCTTCTCTCCTCCGACACTGCCATAACCTTGGTACAAAGCCATTGTCAACTCATACTTGGACTATTGCAATAGCCTGAATCAGTGTCCCTAGCCTCAAGTCTCTCCCTACTTCAAACCATCTTCCAGTCAGCTATCAAAAGTGATCTTGCTTAAGATCATGTTCGATCATCCCCCTCCCCATTCAATAAACTCCAGGGGCTCCCTATCACTCCAGGATTACATATAAAATTCTGTTTGTCTTTTTAAACCCTTCATAACCTAGACTCCTCCTACCCTTCCAGGGTTCTTACTTCTTACTCCCTTCCATGTACTCTTTGATTCAGTGACACTGGTCTCCTTAATGTCTTAAACAAGATACTCCATCTCTGGACTCCATGCATTTTTTTAAAAAAATTTATTTATTTCATTTTTAATGTATGGAAGAAAACAAGTATTTCCGTAACGTAGTATAATAAAAAAGTATTCATCTCAACATCACTTCTTATAACACTCTTAATATTCCATTACTTTCATGTACCACAATTTGTTTTGCCATTCCCCAATCAATGGACATCTATTTTGTTTCCAATTCTTTGCTGTAACAAAAAATGTTACTATAAATATTTTGGTTTATATGAGGGCTTTCTTCTTATTGATGGATTTTTTTGGAGTTTAAGCCCAGTGATGGACTCTGTGCATTTTCACTGACTGACCTTCATGCCTGGAAAGCTTTCCCTTCTCATCTCTGCCTCCTGTCTTCCTTGACTTCCTTCAAGCCTCAGCTAAAATCTTTCCCCAGATTCCCCTTCACAATGAGAATGCCACATCACTATAATTACATATACTTTATTCTGCATATATTTCATTTGTACATAGTTGTTTTCATGTTTTCTCCTCCATTCAACTACAAACTCCTGGAGAGCAGTTTTTAACCTTTCTTTGTATTCTCAGTGCTTGAAGTAGTTCTTACACATAGCAAGTGCTTATAAATGCTTGTTGACTTGGCTTGTTTACTTAATTTTTCCTGTGTGGATGGGTAGCTCAACTGCCCCCCCCCCTTTAAATCTCCATTCAAGTCATTTCTTGATATATGTCCCTCCACATCCACTGTTGTATGCATCTTGCTAGTAAATTGAACTATATCTCTCACTGTAAGGTGCCTTCTAGCTTTTGGAGTCTAGGATTCTGCTACCAGAAACTCACTGAGGTAGTAAGGGACCCAGATCTAGGGATCTCCCTAGGGGAATAAAGAATGTAATACTTTCACTTGAAGAACTAAGGATTAAAGAGTGAAGCAGGGGAGCAAGGGACCTACGGATGATCCCAGGGGACCACATGATCCAGAATCTTCCTTAAGAAGTAGAGGACCCAGGGTTGTTCTCAGCTAGGAATGTTCAGTTTAGGAATAAACCACACTCTAACATTTTGATCCAGGTGAGACCAGGTTATGATGAGCATAAGAGAAGCCTTGGAGAGAATCACAGATTCATAGCATTTCACACTGGAGTGACTTTAGAGATCAGATGAGATCTGAGCTTCTTTTAGAATCATTCAAAGAAACTACCCTTGTCTACTATTGGCATTCCTTTTGTGAGGTGCAATAGCAACATGAAGCTCTGAGGAATGGCTTGGCTTTCTGTACCCCTCATCTGGGTTCCAGTGTCTATCTTCTTTTCAATCCTTTGCTGAAACATTACCATCATATTTTAGCATGGTTCAAAATGAACCAGTTTTAACTGCTTTAAATGTGAAAGTTGGAAATGTAAGGTCTGAGCATTTAAACATAATAGGCCCTTAGAGATCAACAAGTCCATACTCTTGACCCCAAACTCTAATTTTGAAAGAGGAAACTGATGTCTACAGAGAGGAAGTGACTGTCCTAAGGTCACACAGGGAGTAAGTACCTAGGGTTTGGATTTGAACCTAGGTCCAAAATTCCTACCAGTAAGAATTTTGCTTTTAATGATGTTTTCAATTAATCTATAGATGAAATTTTAGTGTTGCATTGGAGAACTCCAGCTTTACTCTCTTAATATAACTTCCTCTCAGATACTCAAGCATTCAAACTATGGTAAATGTTTTGTCATTATTACATGTGTGAATATGCAAAAGATCTATAATTTTTGTGCGTACAGGTAACTCCTTGACTGGGAACTTCCTCCATCAACAGATTATGACCTGTCCATGACTTAGCAGATTTATTATGGAGTTGATTGAGGCACATAGAGGTTAATTAATTTGCCAGGGTCACACAGATAGCAAGTCTCAGAGGTGGGATTTGAACTCGTCTTCCTGACTTTAAGCCCAGTATACTATCCAATAAACCTCAATATATCCAATATAGCTCAAAGAAAAACAAAAGCAAACAAAACCTCACTGTTCCACAATTGGGATATGTTTTAAATATGTTTTTTAATTACTTTTCCTTTTGTCTTAGAAAGAATATGAAAACTGCATGCAACTCTAATTTTTTCAGACATTTAAATAGCATATGATAACTTCATGATGTAATACATGATACTGGAAGAACATGATACACAGTTTGCCTAGAGTATATTTACAGAGGGAAAGGTAGTTTTGTTACTTTATTTTAAAAAAAGAGAGAACCATACTATTAACCATGGAAGCATTACATTCACAATGACAGAGATTGTGTGTATATTTTTGGTGGAGGGGGTCACATTCTTTGTATGTATATGTATTTGTGTGCCTGTGCTCATGAGCATATATATATATATTATATATATATGTATATAACGTTTCCTTGAAGGATTTTTACTAAAAAAGCAAGCAAACCTATTGTTCTTGAAGTATAAAGTACTTGAGATCGGAGCAGTGTACCTTTCATATCACCTCATGATGGAAGAAGAATCCAGCATCCTCCTTAGATATGAATTTAGTTTGGGATTATTCCCCACTTTAATATACGTAAAAATTAACTGGGGGTATTAAGCACATTTCCCTGGCAATCAGCTTTTATTTCAGCAAAGAACATATGCAAGAATGATGCTCATTCAGTTCTGCCAGCTGTGTGGGCCCATATTGCACAGACACACAACACATTATTATGGCAGGGCACTTTGTAAGCTGTGTGCCTTCTCCCCTCTGTGGAAAGTCACTATGAAATCAGAAGTGGAAATCTTCCTAGGGCTACAAATAACAGAGCACTACTATGGAATACCACCACATAGATTATTTGTTCAGCTAATGAGCTTATAAAGCTCAGTTGCAATCATGGTGATGGATGAATGAATACAAAAAAACATTTTTAAAACATGAAAGGCATGGATTTTCCCAAATTCAGTAAAAAGCAGACAATTGTGAGCTATGAAATGCAAGAGACAGTTACGACACTCGGAAGCCTTTTGCAAATAGCTATAAAATGTAAAAACTGACCCTTGGTAAAAAGTGCTTTTTGTAACAATATATAATTTGTGTCTTATGTCTGTGAGAAAGAAAGGTTTTTCTGCAGAGTCCTTTGTTCAAGTCTTCCAAAAACTTTTTCATTAGGATTTTCTTGTCTTATTCTTCATAGACTCTGGAAAGGAAAAACAGGTATTGGTCTCTCAATGCACTGATTTTGACCATTAGATGGAGTATGGCAAAGCCCCATGAGTCCTCAAGGGGTGGTTTCTATTACAGGACAGTGACAGATGCAGTTTCAGGAGTGGGTTCTTTCTCTTATTTCTAGTGTTCAAGTAGCCTAGTCTTCTTGCTAATGCATGAGGTATGGCTGTAAGGGATTGCTGTTTTAACAAACATGCTAGAACTTTGATCTGAAAGGGACCTTTGAAGCCTAAGTATCTAGCATAGTCTTAGCACAAGTAGGCACTTAATAAATGCTTGCTAGATGATCGATTAATTAGTTAGCCTTATAGGTTATCCAGTCCAACTGCCCCCACCTCCCATTTTACAGAACAGGAAGCTGAGGTCTAAATCAATGCTGTCCTTTTCAAAGTAGTTCCCTTGAGAACCTAGACACATATTTTAATGGTGCTGCAGCAAACTGCTCAGGCTCAACGCTCAAACAGCCATCATACCTGGTGACACTTTTTTTTTGAATTGCATTAATAGGGTAAATCTTCCTCCTTTGAGAGTAAATTGGATTATTGGAAGGAGACAAGTTGCATGAATAAGATGTGTGAGGAACCTAGGATCATGGTTTGAATCACAAATGAGGTGGGTCTAGCTCCATTATTAAGGCAGTGCAATTGGGGTTGTGCCCCAGGACCTCACAATATAAAGGGAGTAAAATTTTAACACATGCATTGTTTTAGAAACTACTGAATTTAACATCTAGTTAGCAAGAATAATTCATTCAAATAGGAGCTCCCATAACAGGTAGGCATTTTAGTAATGACCATCTGTGAGGCCACTATATTAACTATCTTCTCCCACTCAACTGAATTTATCTTAATTACTGTTTGATTCTGGAATTCTGCTTGCTCAGAATTGCTCTCAGGATCAGAATCGCTAGTTATAGCTGTTAGTGGGCCTACATAGAAGCCCATATGGTATGAAGACAATAAATAGGCTCTAGAGGCCAGATTCCAAACGGGATTTAGTATGTGCATAATACCACAGTGATAATACCACATGAATAAGACTACAGTCTTCCATGGAGATGGCTCTGAAGATGACAGCACTCATGTGGAGGGCTGGGTTCTGGTCTGTTTGTTAGAGATTCAGTCATATGATTTCAGAGTCAGATCTCAAGATGGGACTTCTTCCATAGCCCTAAATAATTGTCGCAATGGAGGCAAAATGAAATGTAGAATTTACAGAAACCCCAGAATTGCTAGTGGTGTAGAAGGGTATCACCTATAGGGATGGAGAAGAAAAGTGCTCTCATCCCTGAGAGTTCTTCTGAAAAAAACAGAACAAAACAAAAAACAAAAAACAAAAAACAAAAAGCTACAACTTTTAGAAATTGGTAAAAAATTATAACGAAGTGGGTTTGATGGCAAGAAAATATGTAAGTAAGAAAATAATTTTAATATTCAAATCATTTGTCTGGAAAGCTTTGTTGTTCTATCTTGGAATATTTTGAAAAATCTGACTGCCTTTTCCTTCTAATGAAGTGTCCTGCTTAATGGAGAGAGAGAGAGAGAGAGAGAGAGAGACTGAGAGAAAATAGAGAGGAGAGAGAGAAGATACAGCAAATACTCTTTGGTAGTATTTTGGAAGTTCTAGGTTTCAGTTGTTTTTCTTTATGGAGGAAGGAAAAAAAAACCCCAACATTTATTAAGCATCTATTATGTGCTAGTCACTATGCTAAACACTTTCACAACTATTATCTCATTTGATCCTCTCTACCACACTGAGAGATGCCCGTTATATTATTCTCATTTTGCAGTAGAGGAAACTGACAAAGAGGTTAAGTGAACTTATCAAGGGTCATGCAGCTAGTAAGTATCTGAGCCTGGATTTGAACTCAGGTCTTCCTGACCATACATTCATGTCTCTGTTTCCTCAAAACTATGTATGTATGTGTATACATACAAATCTCTATTTATAACATATGTATATGCATGTATACAATATACATATATACAGGTGTACATATACACATATCTGCATTTATATGTGTGCATATACCACACATATGTACACATGTATTTACATGTATACACACAATTCCTATCCTTATCGACCTGCTCATAGGATCACGTGATTGCATTGATTATATACTTAAAGCTGGAAAGAATCATAGTCCAACTCTCCCATTTTATGGCTGAGGAAACTGAGGTCCAAAGAGGTTATAGGAGACTTGCCCATGGTTACACAGGCAATAAGTGGCAGGATTGAGATTTGAACCAAGGCCCTCTGACTTTGAGTCCAATAGCCATTCAATGGTACAACATTGTATAAAGAAAATGACTAATTGCTTTAAATATTGAATTCTTATCTTGGTGAATAGCTATTAAGTTCTACTTTAATGTATTAATTTTTTAAGGATTCTTGGTCATCAGCCAATCAGTAGTTCTTGAATATTTCTGTGTGCCTGCCACAGGGCTAGGAGCACCATCTTCTTCTCCTTTTACTCTTTTGGTCCCAGTTGACATATCACAAGATTAGAGGTAGCACAATGCTGTGCAGAAGGTCCTAAACTGAAGGTTGACAAACCTGGGTTCTAATTCCTTCTGTCAACTAGCTTCCTCATTTATAAAATAAGAGACTCAAATGAATGGTCTGCACACCGGAGGTAATTTAACAAATGAATTGAATTGAATTAATGAGATCTTTGAGAGCCTGCATGGTCTAGTTGGCCATCAGAATCAGAAAGACCTGAGTTCAAGTAATATATTCTGATAAATACTGGTTGTGTGATCTTGGGTGAATCACTGCACCTCTCAATTTCCCCAGGTGACCTTCTCACTCTCTAAGTTGCTGCCATGCATGGAGAGTTTCCTCACCAAAAGTTACCTTCATCAATGATATCACAAGTCTGGGTTACCCTCCCTTCCCCTAATGAAATCTTTGGCCTAGATGATTTAGGGAGGGAGGAAAATGAGGGGAACCTTTATTGAGGGCTTCAAAAGCAATACAGGTGACAAAGAGGCTGCGCTTTTTTATTTTGGATGTGAGAATTGAGAGGAGTACAAACCACTTTCAAGACTTTTACTGGCCTAGGTAAGGAAAAGCTCAGAAAAGAAAGCTTTATTCCCATCAGCTTTCCAGAAAATAAAGTCTTACTGTCATTATTTTCTATTTTGAGCTAATGCAGACGGGGCAGTTTTTAGGGAGAATTAAGTAGGCCCAGGTATTGGCACCGTGCTCAAGGCTCTGTCTTTGTGAATGACCTTCTGTGTATAATGGGAGTACTTGGGCAGTCAATCCCTTAGAATTTGTTCTGAGGAATAAGCCTCAGGCCTCTGGACCCCTATTGCAGGTGGGGGCATAGTTGAGCATCTAATATTCCACTGGGGCAGTTTCATGCAGGTGGCCGAGTATAAACGGCTCCAATGTGCAAAGGAACATTTGTTCCACATATGTCTAGCACACCCCCTTCTTCCCTCTTTTCTGCTTCTCAGCTCCGGACTGGTCTCTGCCATAGATGAAGCAGACGCATGTGGGATGGCTTGTGGTTAAGTGCTGGAAAGGCACTTAACCCTTCTGTCTTAGTTTCCTCATTTGCAAAATGGGAATACTAATACTTGTTACATATACTTCACAGGGTTGCTGTGAGTCTCAAATGGAGCAATGTATATAAAGTTCTATGTAATCCTTAAAGTGCTACATACATGTCAGTTACCTACTACCACCATGAACAACAGCATTATTGTCACTTCTCCTGATTTCCAAAATTCCAGCTTTACAGATCACAGAATAATGGATTGTCAGAATTAGAAGGAATCTACTATCTACTGAGTAAAGTTCAAATACTTTCCCCTGGCATTGAAGGTTCTCTGTTACCTAGCATCACCTAATCTTTTCAGTCTTATTTCATATTATTCTTATCTACACACTTTCTGCTCCAGTCCAACTGGATCGCTGTCTTCATTTTCCAGCCTCTGTGCACTTGTTCATTCTGTTTCTTATACCTGAATGTCCTGTTCCTTTTTTGTCTGTTGAATACTACTTCAGACCTGAATTAAGTCACTTAACTGCTATGAATCTCAGTTTTCTCATCAATAAATGGGGGAAAGCATAGCTCACACCTCTCAGAGTTGCTGTGGGGATCAAATGTAATAATGTATTTAAAATACATTGCTGAGGCTAAAGTACTCTATAAATTCAAGCAATTGTTATTTCCTACGAATCACTTAAAGACCAACTCAGATGCTGCCTCCTCTAGTGAAGACCTTTCTCTAGTGAAGGTTTTACATAGCGCTTTGTCCTGCAACTTTCTAATGCACTTATGTAGGTAATTTTACTTTTTGAGTCTTATTCTACTAGCCTGTGACCTCCAGGAAAGCAGACTCCATTTAATTTAAATTTTATATCTTTCCAGAATCTAGCCTAGTTCGTGTTTAAAAAAATTCTACTGAGTGAATGAATCATCTAGTCCAATTCCCTTATTTTACAGAAGTGAAAACTGAGGCCAAGATTCACCCAGGATCTCTGAGCTCTTTAAATGCAAAACTACTCTTTCCCCTACACAGGGCTCCTACTTGAAACTCACCTGCGTTTCTCATTCCACGCATTGTACCACTTGATGAATCTCTTTGTGCTCTGGAGTTTGGGATGTAGGCAATGTTCTTGTCCTCGGTACCGTGACATGCTCTTGGTAGTGATGCTGAAATAGAGTTTGGAAAAGCAGCCTGTGTGAGAGGTTTACTCCTTTCCACTCCCCCTCAGCACCTGCCTGAGGCGGGTGAGGTCAGCCTCTGGGGAATGCTGCATAATGAGAGTTCATTCATTAGAATGTGTGAGCCGGCTACCAGCTATTGTCCTGCTTTTAGTGGAGCAGGAGAGGAAATAGGCAAAGCTTTGCAGTGGGCAGGAGGCAGGCAGGCAGTCAGGCAGGCAGGCAGGGTAGATCCAAGCTCTCCCTTCTAGTACAGTGACGGGCATTGTGAGAACAGCAAATACATGTGGAGGGGAAAGTTCGGCTCTGCATCTCTGAGACTTTAAAAAGTTTCAGTGAAGTCTGAAATTGTTCTGTGAGCCATTTTGACTGTAGAATTTTTATTTCACCTTGCAGAGAGTATATAGTAGATGAACTTTTTAATGTGGAATAGTCTATTACTGGATGAACTGGCTTTCTGAAGAGCTTTGTGGCAGCAAGGGTTCAGCTATAACTTGTAAACTTTACAAGTCTCAGTAGAATCAGCCTGTAATGTAAGCAAGCCCTGAACCTGATTGGAGGACTTTTCTCCCCCATTTCCTTTATGCTTTCCTCTCCAGAAGCCTTTTGCTTGTGGCAAGTCCATAAATGTGAATATACTATTTTGCAGGAAAGTCTTCAGCCAAAATAGTGGAAAGGACCTAATAGACCATCTAGTCCAAGATGACTCCTTGTGGTCTTCTCCCTCATACTCTCTACCTAACCCCATTCTGAACTCCTATCCTCATTCTTTTCCTCTTAACCTCTACAATGCCTTACTTGGTACCCTAGTGAAAGGCTTAGGGAAGCCATAAAAGCTAAGTAATGCTGAGGCTGGGTGGGAATTTTTGCAGGACCCCAGATTATTCATCTCTAACTGGACGAGGTTTGACCAGTCACCCAGTAAAGCTGTAACATTCCATGGTTCTAGGTCCTAAGGGGAATCTCTGTCCTTGGCAGTGATAAGCCGCAAAGAGCTGGCCATACACAGGTGGGATGAACTTCAAGGAAATCCAGTAGTGTTTATGAAAATTCAGTCTGGTAGAAGAGAAAGGACTGAGAAATTATGCACATTAAAAATGACTTTTTGCTCCTCCAGAAGGTTCCTACTGAGAACCCTAGGGTTCATTAAGCAAGGAGCACCCTGAAATATTTAAGATAGGGCTCAATTTATAGAAATCAATTTGACCATATTTTTTCAGTGCTGACTCTTTTGCTGAAATGGAGAAATGTCTGCATTAGGAGGTATCAATGCAGCAGAAATCATTAGCTTCATAAAATAAGTCCTATGGGCTATCTTGCCCAAGATTCTGCTTCAGCTGGGGGCCCTGAAGGGAGGTTCCTTCAAATGTTGGATTTGTGACCAGGGTCCAAAACACCAATGTCTAGAATTGTGGTGATAACTGCTTTAGACTTTTGTATTTGAAGCTCAGATCTTCCAAACTGTATTCTCTGAGAAGTTCTTGGAGTTTATATTTGGCCTAGTGTCAGCAGTGACATTCTACAGTGTTTGAGGATAAGCAGAGGTGACATATTTGATTACATTTCAAACTCTCCACCTGCTAACAGAGAAGAAGGAGCAGTTGTTTCAAAGTGATCATCGCTTCCTCCTGGGAAGAGGCATTCAGTTAGTTCTGTCTGACTTCTGAGGAGCTTTAACAGGATTATAGATTTAGATCTAAAAAGGATCTTAGAGGCCATTAGGTCTAACTTCTTCCTTTTACAGCTGAGGAAACTGAGGCTAAAAGTGACTAAGTTTCCTGCCCAAGGTCAGATAGAAAAAAAGTATCTGAGACAGGATTTTACTGAAGTTGTCCAGACTCCAAGCTTAGCCTTCTATCCATTGTGCTGCATAGCTAACACAGGCTTAGGGGGTCCATACCAAGTCTGGAGGTTTGGACTGGCACTGCAACTTGTACACCTACTCGTTAAGTGGCCTTACTTTACTTCAGTTTCTGCATCAGTAAAATAGGGATAAAATTAGCGACTATAATATCTATCTTACTAGGTTTTCATTTACTAGGATAAAATTATACACACATGTATATACATACATATAGGAATACACATATACATATACACATGTATATACACATGTTTTGGTAGACATATAAGTGCATATGCATGTATATGTATAGGCGTAACTATGTAGGTATATACATAGATACCTATATGTATATGATATATATGTATGTGCATATTATATGTTTAATATAAGAGGTAGCAAATCTATCTATAGTGGATAGAAAGCTGGCCTGGGAGCCAGGAAGACTTGTGTCCAAGTACCACCTCAGAAACATACTATCTGTGTGACCCTGGGCAAGTTACTGAAATTCTCAGTGCTCTAAATATCTCTCTAAGACAATGGATTGCTGAGAAGGTGCCAACCTATGTTTGTAGAAAGAGTTTGCTCATATCAGTGAAATGACAGGTCTAGGCACTATCCTGATTTTATATATACACACATATATGCAAATGTGTATGCAGACATGCATGCATGCATGCTTTGTAGACTGTAAAGCATGATAAAAATGTCAGCTGTGATTATTTTTCTTAATATTTCAATAGATTATAAACATGAGGCATTGCTTTTTCTATATTCACATTATCACCCTGTACTAAAGTTATATTTTGCCATCTAAGACTGGGTGTTCTAAAAGCCAATGCAAAGGTCATACAGTAAATGAGTGTATTTCCCAGAATGTTTTACATGGAATGAAATTTGTTTTGGTGGATTCTGGGAGTGTTCTCTGGCAGGGAAACTCAATTCTAGTGCCTAAGCTCCTTGAGGACAGGGATTGTTTTTTTTTTTTTGTCTTTGTATTCCCAGTATCTAGGACAGTATTTGGTATTTAGTACAAATCTGATGTATGATTGTTTAATTCGATTAAAATGAAAAAGATTTCAGCAGTTAGAAAACCGTCCCTTGTTCTTATTCGGAATTCATGCATTATTCTTTGGGTTGGCTATGTCCAATGTGCAGGGAGCTCAAAGATTATCTGCCTTAGGCCGGGGTTAGTGGGAGGAAATGAGCAACAGATAGAGATCATAGGCTTATATGATGATGACAGAGCTAGACAAGACCTTAGATATCATCCACTCCAACTCCCTAATTTTACAGACGAGAAGATTGAGGTCTAGAGAAGTAGAGTGACTTTCTCTAAGTTACCAAGTTAGCATACAGCAGAGCTAGGATTTGAATCCATGTTCTCTGACTCAAATGTGGTGCTCCTTTTATTATACCATAGAGATAATTTTTTGTCTATACTTGCAGAGCCTCAGCCCCAAGTTGTTGCCTAAACTAATTCCCACTGACCTGGGAACTCATCTGAATGAATTAGGATCCTGAAACACAAAATAAGGTGTTCTAAGATCTCAACCATTCCAACGTAGTGGTAGGGAAATAAGAATTAGACACACTGCCACAGGCTCTCTGCCTTCACGTCAATCAATTAAATATTTATTGAACATCTGCTGAGTGCTCCACACTGTGCTCAGAACTTAGGGCACAGAGAGAAATACAATGGAAGGCATCTGCCATTAGCAAGCTCACAGCTTGGGGCAGCAAGACTATCTTACATGAATAAGCAATGGGATGCAAGGGAGAACATGGTAAATGGTGCTGTCGAGACAGCAAGTGCTGTAGGGGCAAGCTGTGGAGGTCAGGAAAATCTTGGCTCGATTTGGAATCAGGAGACCTGAACTTGAATCCTAGCTCTTACACTTAGTCACTATATGATCCTGGGCAAGCCTCATCCTCTCCCTTGGCCTCAGATTCCCCTTCTGTGAAGTAAAGGATTGCTAAGGTTTAAGGTGGCAGCTAGGTGGAGCAGTGGCAGGCCTAGGGTGGCAGGCCTGGGGTCAGGAAGACCTGAGTTCAAATCCATCATTGAACGCTTAGTAGCTAAGTCACTTAACTCTGTTTGCCTCAGTTTCCTGATCTGTAAAATGAACTGGAGAAGGAAATAGTAAACCACTCTAGTACATGTGTCAAGAAAATCTCAAATGGGGCCACGAAGAATAGGACACAACTGAAGTAACTAAACAACAACAACAATAACAACAAAAGTCCAGTTCTAAATTCAATGATCTTAAAAATTTGTGCAGGTGGGGAGAGTATTCCAGGCAAGTGGAAACAACATGAACAAAGAGAGTAAGTAAGCACAAGGTTTTGTGTTGTTGTTGTTGTTGTTGTTGTTGTTTTTAGGCAATTGGGGTTAAGTGACTTGTCCAGAGTCACACAGCTAGTAAGTGTTATGTGTCTGAGGTCGAATCTGAACTCAGGTCCTCCTGACTCCAGGGCTGGTGCTCTATCCACCGCGCCACCTAGCTGCCCCACAAGTTTTGTTTAGGGGACAGTGATCAGACCATGCCAGCTGTGAAAAGGAATGTCAGGAGACAAAGTTGGTTCAGTAGGTGGAGGACCAGATTATAGTAGTGGGACCAAAGGGACAGACCCCAACAACTTGCATAGACACAAATACTATGAATAAATAATGAGTCTTGTTATGAAATGAAAGCTATTCTGGATAGTTTCATCTATTCTGTTGAGAGTTTCAGTACTCATGAGCAAATTGCTTTCTTCCTTGTTAGTGTTTTTATATTCTCTAGTTGTTTCTTCTGTGTTTCTCTTGTATCCCCATCCAAAGCTCACACTCTGGGGGCAGGGACCTGGACTTTCACTCTTACTCCTTTTAGGTACTATGTATTTTGGTAGCTAACGAAATCAAGTGTAGGGAACGATATAAGAAGACTCGGAAAAGGAACTACTCTTTCTTTCATCTGAGTAAGCTTTATCTCTCCTCTAATTTCTTGTGGGCAGGGACCATGAGTACAGGACTTTAGGCTAGAAAACCCGGGTTTAAGTAAGGAATAGAGCTGGACAGGATTTAGAACAGGATGGAGCCTTAGAGATCACCTAGTTCATATCCTTCATTTTCCTCATGAGGAAACTGAGTCATGGAGACTGATTTGCCCAAGGTCACTCAGCTAGTTAGTAGCAGAGCTGGATTCAGACAAGGTCCCGTGACTCCACATCTAGAAATCTTTGCACTCCAGCATGCTGTCCTAGCTCTGCCAGCTGTGTGACTCTGGGGCAATTTTCTTTGGCTCTCTAAGAGTCATCTGTAAAATGAGGGGGTTGGATACGATGATCTCTAGACTCTGGCATTCTGCAATCCTGTAATTTCTTTTACCATTCAAGTGTCTAGTGCAGTATCAGGTACCCAGAAATAAATACCTGTCGCATTTCTTTCTTGGCCCATAATCCTAGGAATGGAAGGATTTCTATATCCTTGCTGTCTCTTTCCAAGTTTTAGCTGGAGAAGTAGCATAGCAGATTGGAATCTGGAGTTAGAAGATCTAGATTTGAATACTGGCTCAGTTATACTTTACTCCTCTGAGACTCAGTTTCCTCATCTGCAACTATAACAAAATTTGTGCTATTCTCATCAGAGGACTTGTTGTGAGGAAGCTTTCAACTTCAAGGAACTGTTGGTGCCTTTGATCATGACCTCTATGACTTTGTGATTAGCCTTTAAGAGAGGCTGTTGCCAAACAATCCATTATCCTAAAGGTGGTCACATGATGAGTCTTCCTAGACTTAGTCTGGTCCTTGGATGACAGACCCACAGTCAACTCATTACTGGCCTATACTTGAAACCTTTCCAGGGGCAGCTAGGTGGCACAGAGGGTAGCTCAACAGCCCTGGATTCAGGAGGACCTGAGTTCAAATCCGGCCTCAGACACATAACATCACTAGCTGTGTGACTCTGGGCAAGTCACTTAACCCCAATTACCTCACCAAAAAAAAAAATGGGGGAAAAGGAAAAAAAAAAACAAAAAACCTTTCCAGCATGGCAGGACATGCTGGAGCTGGAGCTGTACCTGTATAACCTTGGAGGACCCAGGGTTACCTCCAGGAAGAATCAAAGGAAGACTTTCATCCTGAGCATTAGAGACCTTCACAGGCCTGAGATTTGAAATCAGGTTTGTAAGAATTCAATTCTCCTTAAAAGAAATGTTTTTGTAAACTACTTATTCCCTTTCAGATTTGGGGAAATAGCCCCAAGAGTGACCTGGAAAGGCATAACTAGACTTGCACTTGGTTTTCGTAGCCTTTCCTGGAGGGTTCTGTTTTAAGAGGCCACAACTTATTATCAATCATACTACAACACCCTTGACTCCACTCTGATGTGAAGTGCACTTC
This sequence comes from Vombatus ursinus, assembly GCF_900497805.2. Lineage (NCBI taxonomy): Eukaryota > Metazoa > Chordata > Mammalia > Diprotodontia > Vombatidae > Vombatus > Vombatus ursinus. The sequence continues at coordinate 22,374,273 of NW_020947062.1, forward strand.
GTTCATCTCCCTCCCTGAATCTCTTCGAGGTACAATGAAGTACATGAAAGTCAGCTTGCTGCCACCCAAACTAATTAACTCGTGTGAGAGTGGTGTGAGAGTGGAAACTGGTTACTTAAATTTTTTGATTCACTCAGGCTTAGCCAGGAAACTTCTTTGCATTGAAATATCTCTAGACCTATATCTGATTGCACATTGTTTGGGGGAGGGAAGCAGGGAGGGAGGGGAAGAAAATTTAAAACTCAAAAGCTTATGGAAGTGAATGTTGAAAACTAAAAATAAATTAATGAATAAAAAATAATAATAAAGAAAATATCTCTAGAATTTATTAGATCTCTTTCTTGTCTACATAAGTAAATTCTATTTAACATGATTCTTTGTTTAGGATTGCAGCTTTTTTTTTTTCTGGGCTGCTGGGCTATTATTCTGATCAGCAATGATTTCTGTCAAGGTTATCACTAGAAATTTGATTTTTTTAAATGTTAATTCCTTAATATGATCTTATGTCATAATTATCAGTTAAAAGGACAGTACAGCAAAACAAAACAAAATGACCTGGAATCATCTCATCTCCCTCTAGAACCCAGCTCATTCACTCATTTCTTCATTCATTCATCAAACATTTATTTAAGGACTACTCTGAACAAGACATTGTTCATTGAGGGTTCTTTTATACTGAGATTCTATTGCATCTAATGCCCCAACTTTTGACTTCTGAAGTATAAGTGAAAATAGGAATTATGGTCTTTGGAAAGTGATCACTCTGAGAATCAAGTAAACTAACATTTCCATTGTAAAGGTAGTAGCACTTACAAGACTCCACCTTAAGTCGAATCCTTGGTTTTTAATTTTATGCTACCAGATTTGAAGAAAGGAAAGTCTTGTGTCCATTCCTCTTTCTCTCCAAGCTATTTAGTTCTTCAGTCTCAAGACAAAGCCCAGTTAGAAGCTTTCTGGGCATCTTCTTTGGGCTGGTATAGGAGTAAAGAGAAGAGGGGTGGGGGTGGGGAGAAACAGCCTAAGCAGGGCGATTTTTTGAGTTTTCCCCAAACTCACTAAGACATTTCAAGTCCCAGGTTGTGAATGTTGGCTGTAATGATCTCAGAAGCCCTTTGGGGCCCATTAAGGACCTGGCTGAGCTGGACAGTGCCTATCCAGACAGGGAATAAAATAAGACCTGTTTCTGGGATGAAAGAAGGGGTGACTGATCAGTGGCAAATATTTGAGTTCTACTTTGCCAAGGACTCCCTTCTTGGCCAAGAGTTGACTAATGGGGAAATAGTTGTTTTGGCCCCAAGTGGTTAATTTGAAAGAGAAGAGCAAGAAAACTTTGTGTTCTTTCAGTCTGCCCCAGTTTTTAAAATATTTTCAGCATTCTCAACATGCACGGAGACAGCTCTATCGAATGTTATCCTGAGCAAGGGATTTTGCCACAGGAGCTACAGATGCATTCCTTAGGGAAGTACATATTTTGCAGCTGATTAGTAGGAACTATTCTAAAAGTAAATTTGAATAAGTTGTAGAAGACATTTTCTGATATTAGAAAAGTCTCTGTGAAGCATGGGAAGACTTACAGGATTAAATGCAAAGTGAAGTAAGCAGAACCAGGAAAACAATATACACAATGGTTATAACAATGGAAATGGGTGGTGGTGGAGGAAATAAGAATAAAAAGTATCCCATGAAACTAAATGTTATGCAATTCTAAAAATCAAGCTTGATACCAAAGAAGAAAGTGCTTTTGGGGGGGGGTAGGGGGTAGGGGAATAATATACATTTCCTTTCTTCCTTGAACTTTTTTTTCTTGTAGAGTTGGGGGACTAAGGCTAGGTAACATTGAATAAACTGTCAGATTCCATTAATGGGTTGGTTAGTTTTGCTAAACTTCTAGCTCTCTCTTTCCTTTGCTCCCTCTCTTTCCTTCTCTCTCTTTCTCTGTCTCTCTCTCTCATTCTTTGTTAAAAAAAAATCATGCTCTGGGGAGGGGAGGGAAAATGATATATTTGGCAATAAAGTGATATAAAGACAAGAATATTAATATTTTTTAAATATCTGCATAAAGGAAACAAGAGCCTAAGAATGAATTTTCGTATTTTCTTTTAATTCTCATTCCATTAGGTTCAAACACAGAACCTACTTTTGGCTTCAAGAAAAATAAACTTGTTAGTCTTTTTATTGGAAATGTGTATGTGTGATTCTCTGCTTAAGGATCAAATATTTTAACTTTTTCAAGGGCCCCATCCCATCTCCGGAAATATTGTCATGATTGTAGGTCCCTTAGAAAATGCAGTTTCTTTTAGCCTGGTATTGTAGCTCGTTTGAAATGCTGGTGCTTAACACACTCGCCTACAGTTTGTGCTTGGACAAGAATGAAAAGGCATGAAACATGCTCTTACAGCGATTCCAGACACACATAGAACTGGGCATTGGGTTAGACAGAAATGAGGACAAGATAAAGTTGCAAAGGTGAGACTCACATAACCATCTTCTCTTCACAGTGCGGGTACTTTGGTTTCATTTCCAGCTTCTTGACATCACTGTATCTTATCTTTGGTCCTTTCCTTGAGCATTTGCATTTTGACCCTGAAGGAGATTGTCTGATAAGTACGGAGTTCCTTACCTGCAGGCTCTTATATAGAGCAGGCAGCTCCATCAAATCACGAAGTTCAAGTTTGCAAGGAAAAGGATGAACATAGATTAGTCCACCTCGCTCCTCCTCCCCCTTTTTCTTTCCCTTTCTTCCCCCAGACTCACAGTCCAGAGATTGTCTCTGGAGCTCGGGAGAAATTAAGGTACAAAACGTGGCCAAAGTCACCCTTCGGAAGCCAACATTTAAATAACCTGAAATTCACATTTTCATTAAGTTTCCATGTTTATTTAAACCCAAGAATGAAGGCAGAGTAAGCGGGGGAGTCCATTAGGGCACACCGAATGTCCGTCTTCCCCATCCCCCTCCCTCTCTCAAACCCGGTGTCTTCCAGTAGACACAAACTGTCACTCTCTGCAAAGCTGAGAGAGGGCCAGCCAGGATGTACGTGTGTATATGATGTGGTGTGATTTGTGTATGTGTGTAGCCCAAACTGGGGGGCTTTTGGCTCGCTCGCAGGACTTACCCTCCACCCCGACGCAGCACAACACAAGGAGCAGCAGGAGCAGCAGTCCTGTGAAGAGCTTCATGACCAGAGCTCAGGTGTCTTTAGAGAGCTGGGAAAATCTCGTTGCCCGCTTGGCTTCTCGGTAGCCGCTTTTTCCGGAGCGCTCGGGCAGTCGTCAGGTTTGGAGCGAGTTGCAGGTCCCTTGTGCTCCTGCGCCCTGGTCAGTTTCAGCTCCTGAGTATCTGCTCCGTGAGCTCTCGCTTGCTCTCAGTTCTCCAGATCTCGGATCTCCTCCTCTTTTAAAACAGTTCCCGCTGCCCTCACAACGAACTCATTAATATGCAAAACAACTCTGACTCACTGCAATTTCTCAACATAGTTGGGGAGGGGGGTGAAGAGGAGGGAGGAGACCTTCGCAGTCCCGTCTGATCACACACACTGTTTGGGTCCAGAACACAAACAGACCCCGAATCGTATCATTTCTCAATCACCTTCTTCCTTTTTTGGGGGAGGAGGGCGGCGCTGGGGGGAGAGGGAGATCACAGCCTGGGGATGGAGGCTTAACTTTGCCGTTCTTTGGACATGTGTCAAAGTGAGTGCTGAACTGGGGCTTCTTACGCTGTCCGTGCTGGAGGCTGTTTATACATAATCACTTCTTCACAAGACTCCGAAGTGGGTCTGTCTGTGAGGGTTCCAGGGGTCAATGTACTGAGCTGGGCTGCTTTCCACAATGGGAAGCTTGAAGGGGGGACAAATGTAGCCTGTCCTGGTGGTGTGAGCAATCCAAGCCTGACCCGGGGAAGAGGTGAGGTTTCACCTGTTGGGAAATGACTGGGACTTTAAAAATACTGAACTCCAGTTGACCCAGGCTATGAGTCAAGTGCTTAGTCAATCTAGGGGTGAATGAGGGAATGATCCCTCAAAATAGAGATTTGGCTACAGGCTGTAAAGAGTGGAAAGCTAGCGTGGTACAGCGGGAAGGAACAGTTATGGACCTGGTCTCAGGAGCTGCCTTCAAATCCTCTCTCTGCCTCTTTCTACCTGTGTGATATATTAAGCAAGTCACTTCATTTCTCTGTGTCTTAGTACCTCATCTATGAAAGGGAAAGTTTAGACTTAGTGACCCTTAAGGTCTCTTCCAGCAGTAAACAAGCTTGTGCTTGACTTTTTTTTTTTTTAAATCGACGATTGACTTTCTGGCCAATTTACTTTTCTGTAGAGAAAACTCCTTTAATTATCAGTGGGTTTTAAATTTGTTTTCTTGGATTTAGTAGTTCAGTTGCATGTTCCATGAATTTGAGGGTTCTGAGAACACCTCCTTTGCCTTTTTCCTCTCTCCCGGAGGAGTGGTGATCTTGGACTACTTTGTTGGAAGAAGGGACCCAGGAGCTGAATGCAATTTAGTCCTGTGGAGAGGGGGTGAGAGAGGAGAATTTGGGCCCCTGAAGGCTCAGAGACAGACAAGTGGAAGTCTAGAAGAATTGACCGTTATTGTTGCTCCCTCTAAACCTGAGGCACTACGCTCATCTCTCCCCAGGCGGTCTAAGCAGGAGCATGTAATAAAAGTATTAAGACTAGGTACTAGCTTAGGCAGAGGGTATTCAAGACTACTTGCTGACTAGATTCTTGAGGAAAAAGCTCATTGAGTTTGCTGCATGAAATTGTAGGATCATAGATTTAAATTTCAAAAAGGGACCTTGGAGGCCATCTGGTTCAATTCCATCATTTTACAATTTAGCTAAAGGAATTAACCGACTTGTACAGATAACATAAGTTAGTGAGTAGCAAAGCAGAGATTGAAACCAAAGTCCTTTGGTTCCAAATCTAGCACTGTATCCACTGAAATTGGAAGGGACATATAGAACATTAATGCTGCAAAGGACCTTTGAGCTTATTTAGGCCAATATCCCCATTTTACAGAGGAGGAAACTGACTCACAAAGAGGGGAAAGAGCTTGCCAAAAGTTGCACAGCAAATTAGGTTCAGAGCCAGGATTAGAAACAAGGCTTCAGCTCCCAGCCAGGTGTGCTGCTATTCCCTGCACCCCTGCTGGGGAGAGGCATCTCAAAAAGCAGGAGTGAGCTGGAGTATGGGTTTGGTTATTATGATGAGCCTGAGATGATTAACATTTTTTATCAGTGACTTGGATAAAGTCAAGTTTATGGAGGGTTCTATGAATCTGTTAGTGATAGCCACATATATTAGATGTCAGTGTCTGGATCGTATAAAATTTTAAAAAGCTAGAATGGTAGATTAAATCTAATAAAATACAATTTATCAATATTAAATGAAAGGTCTATATCAGGGAGCAAAATAAAAATATCTTTTTTTTTTTTTTAAAGACCAGGTGAGAAGGCAGCTAAGTGGTGAAGTGGATGGAGCTCTGGCCTTGGAGTCAGGAGGACCTGAGTTCAAATCTGGCCTCAGACACTTGACAGTTACTAGCTGTGTGACCCTGGGTAAGTCACTTAACCGCTATTGACTCATCAAAAAGCAAAAAAAAAAAAAGACAAGGTGGGTGGGCATGACTACAAAGACTTATGGTCTTATGGTGCAAACTTGTTGAGTCATTATTACAATATAATTAGGAGATAGTAAGGTATAGTAGGAAGGAAACAAACATTTATTATGTTCCTATTATGTCCCCAGCACTATGCTAAGCACTTTACAAATATTCTTTTGAGGTAGGTGCTATCATTATCCCTATTTTACAGTTGAGGAAACTGAGTCAGGCAACTTAAATGAAACAGCTCAGTGTCTGAGGTCTTTCTGACTCCAGGTATAGGGCTCCACACACTTCACTACCTGGCTGCCTCTCAAAAGAATGGAAATAATTCCAAATATTCTTCCTGAACCTGATCTGGTGGGATGTAAGTTTTAATCCTACCTATGCTACTTATTAGTAGTGTGGTCTTAGGCAAGTCAGTTACCCTCTCTGGACCTCAGTTTCCTCATTTGTAAAGTGATGGGGTTGGACTAAATGACCACACTAGCTCTTAGTCTAGGATCCTCTAGTAGCACTTTCTTTCCAATAACCCTGTGAAGTTGATAGTGCAGATATTTTTATCTTCATTTTACAGAAGAGGAAATAGAAGTTCTGGGAAGTTAAATGACTTACCCCTACTGGAACAACTACAAAGTGCTGAAGGATTTAAATCAAGCTTCCCTGATTCTGTGCCTCCTGTTCTATCTACTGTGCAGCACAGCCTCTCTCTAGGAATCAGAATCGTTAATGCCATCTAAGCTGCATTAAGTGGGGCATAGGTGATCAGCACATTGGAGGAAATAATTCTGCTAGAATTAGGAGGGATCAGGAAGGCTTCTTGTAAAAGGTGGGATTTTAGCTGGACTTGAAGGAAGTCAGGTAAGCCAGGAGATGGAGACAAGAGAGGGAGAGCATTTTATGTATGTATTTATTTTATGTATGACAGTAAAAATGCTCAGAGACAGAACATCTTCTCAGAGGAACAGTAAGGAAGATAGTGTCATTTTATATAATCAAAATTATTCATTTTATTTTATGCGATCCTCTGAATTGCTTGTTCAGTCATAAACTCTTTCCATATCTATATATCTGAAAGGTAATTCCTTCCTTGCTCCTATAATTTATTTACTATGTGGCCTTTTGTATCTAGGTCATGTATCATTTGATCATGGTATCTAGAGTGAGGTATTGGTTTATACCTGATTTTTTCCAGACTGCTTGCTTTTCAGTTTTTCTAGTTGTTTTTGTCAAATAGTGAGTTTTCCTTTGCATTAACTTAATCTCAGTCAATCTCTCTCTCTCTCTCTCTCTCTCTCCTTTCTCACTTCTCCCATCCTCCGCTTCCAACAATGCCACATTGTTTTAATGATTACATTTCGAGTACATTTTAGTACAGTTTGAGATCTGGTACTGATAGACCCTCTTCCTTCCCACCTTTTTACAGTATTACCCTTGAGATTCTCAACCTTTTGTTCTTCCATATGAATTTCATTATTATTTTTTCTAGATCTATGAAATATTCCATTGGTAATGTTATGGCACTGAATAAGTAAATTTATTTATGTGGCATTGTCATTTTATTTTTATTATCTTGGCTCTATCTACCCATGGGCGATGAATATTTCTCCAATTATTTGGGTCTGTTTTTATTTCTGCAGAGTGTTTTCTATTTGGATTTATATATTTCCTGAGTGTGTCATGGTAAGTGGAGTCTCAAATATTTTGTTGTTATTTTGAATGGATTTTTTCTATCCTTTCCTGCTGTGTTTTGTTAGTAATATAAAACAATGCTGATTATTTATTTTATGTCTTTGAAGTTCGATGAATTTATTGTTTCAATTATTTTTTAATTGACTCTCTAGGGTTTTCTAAGTATGTCATGTCATCAGCCAAAAGTAATAATATTGTTTATCTGTGCATCAGTTTCTTTTTCTTGTCTTATTGCCTCAGCTAACATTTCTAGCACTATATCAAATAGTAGTGTTGACAATGGGAAGGGAAGGGGGTAAGCATATCTGTTTATCTATCTATCTATCTGTCTCACCTACTATGTGCCAAGCATTGTACTAAGTGCTTTTTACAAATATCTCATTTGATCCATACAACAACCCTATGGGAGGTAGGTGCTATTATTACCCTCATTTTACAGTTGAGAAAGATGAAGCAAAGAGAGGTTAAAATGACTTACCTAAGGCCACACAATAAGTGTCTGAGACTGATTTTAACTCAAGTCTTCCTGATTTCAGGATCCATTGTGTCAGCTGCCTCTAAGGCAGGACAATGGGCAAGTGCTTTATTTCTGATTTTGTTAAAAGGACTCTATTTTATTCCCATTATGTATAGTTTTGGCTGTTGGTTTTAGTTGCATACTAATTTACCACATTTATTCCTGTCTTTAGTGTTTTTTTTTAAACAGAAATGGGTGTTGTATTTCATCAAAAGCTTTTTCTGCATCTATTGATGTAATAATAGGAACTCTGTTGTTTTTTTATTAATATGGATGCTGCATTCCTGATATAAAACCAGCAGGCTCATAGTGATATATCTTCGTGATATACATATATATATTTTGGCAATTGGGGTTAAGTGACTTGCCCAGGGTCACACAGCTAGTAAGTGTCAGGTGTTTGGTCTGAGGCCAGATTTGGACTTCGGTCCTCCTAACTTCAGGGCCGGTGCTCTATCCATTGTGCCACCTAGCTGCCCCATCTTCGTGATATATTACTGTAACCTTTTTGCTAATATTATATCTAATTTTTTACATCACTATTTATTAGAGATATTTGTGTTTAATTTCCTCTCTTTGTTTTGTATTTCCTATATTTAGATATGAAGACTATTTTTGTGTCATAGAAGGAATTTGGTAAGTTTCTTTCATTTGTTATTTTTGTGACTTTTTTGTTAATATCTGAATTAATTTTTCTTTGAATTTTGATAGAATTCAGTTGTGATTCCATCTGGTTCTGGATTGTTTTTTCCTTTGCAAATTTATTTATGGGTTTTTAGATTTATTTTTCTGAAACTGGGTTTATGAGTTATCTATTTCTTATTCTTTTAATTTGAGTATTTTATATTTGTATAAACATTAATTTTATTCAAGTTGTTGGTTTTATTGGCATATAGTTGAACAAAATAGTTTCAAATAAAGGCCCTTATTTCTTCATTTATTGTGAATTATTTTTTCATTTTTTTGATCCTGGTAATTTGATTTTCCTTTCTCTTAAAAAAATCAAATCATCTAATGTGTTATCTATTTTGTTGTTTTGTTTTTAAAGGCCTCAGCTCCTAGTTTTATTCATTAGTTCTTTTTTTTTTGCTTTTAATTTTGTTAATTTTTCCTTTGAGTTTTAGGATTTTTATTTTGGTATTTAATTTGAGTTTTTACTTGTTTGTTTTCTAGGTTTTTTTTTTATTACTTGTTAAGCTTGTTAAACTCATCTTTCTTTTCTAAATGAAAGTGTTTAGAGAAATAAAATTTCCCTTAAAGACCCCTTTGACTGTATCTCACAAATTTTGGTATGTTATCCTTATTGCTATTATTATCTTTAATGAAATTATCTATAGTTATTGTATTTCATTCTCCCATCTACCAATTCTTTAGGATTAAGTTATTTAGTTCACAGTCATTTTTTAAATCTTTTTTCAATAGCCCTTTAGAAAAGAGAATTTTTATCACATCGTGGCCAGTAAAGAATGTATTTAATATTATAGCTTTTTTTTTGCATTTGTTTGTAAAGTTTTTATGCCCAAGTACATGATCAATTTTTGTAAAGGTGTCATTTACAGCTGAAATATGCATACTTTATTCTTTTCCTATTCATTAATCATTAGAGACTTAGCATATCTAATTTACCTAAGATTCTCTCCAGGTCCTTAACTTCTTTATTGTTTATTTTTGTTTAGATATGTCTAAATTTGAAAGGATTATACTGAAGTCCCACATTATTGTAGTTTTACTATTTATTTCTTCCTTTAACTCAATTTTTCTCTCAAGTATTTAGAAGCTATACCATTTAGTGTATATATGTGAAGTATTGATATTAATTTATTGTCTATGGCATGTTTCAACAAAATGCTTCTTTTTTAAAAAAATTAACTCTATTACTCTTGCCATATATGATATTATGATTCCTTTTTTGAGTTCAGCTGAAGCTTACTGCTGCTAAGTGGGGAAGTGGATGGAGTACTGGGCCTAAAGTCAGGAAGACATATCTTCTTGAGTTCAAATCTGGCCACTGACACTTATTAACTGTTTGGCCTGGGCAAGTAACTTAACCCTGTCTGCATCAGTTTCCTCATCTGTAAAATGAGCTGGAGAAGGAAATGACAAACCACTACAACCAAGAAAACTTCAAATGGGGTCAGGAAGAGTTGGAAATGACTGAAAAATGACTGAACAACAACAACAAAGACCCTTAATAGATTTTGCTCCAGCCTTTTATTTTAACTCTATATGAGTCTCTATATTTCAAGAGTGTTTTTTGTAGACAACATATTCTATTTTCTAATACATTCTTTGGTCTTCTATTTTAAGGTTGGATAAATTTCATTCACATTATCATTTATGATCATCAATTCTGTAATTCCCTCTAGCCTTACTCTCATTCTTTTTCCTCTCTTCTCTAACCCCTCTTAATCATGGCTCTTTCCCTTTATTTCTTACCTTGTATGTTCATTTTTATTGATCTCTTTATCTGAGTTTAGGGTTTGTTTTGTTTATGACTAATCCCTTCCTGGACCTACTCCCCTTTTCCCTACTCTTGCTCCCTCCTTTTGATTTGAATATATTTCTATACCACACCTTTCTGTGTGTTTGTGTGAGTGTATGCTTTGTCTAATTCAAATGAAAGTGTGGTTCAAGCTAAGTTTGCTTCCCCTATCCCTTCCTCATTTGATTCCATTTGGGTATACTGATTAAGTGTGACAATAAATTCCCTTGTCCTTCCTCCCTTTGTCTTCTCTAGTGTATCTTCCTCTCCCCTCCCTTTCTGTCCTTCTTTTAGGATCATTGAAACATAAGAAAACCATTCCAAGGCCTTTGTCTTGTTTGATTCCTATGAAATTAAAGTTTTGAGGGACATATGTCATTCCCTTCCCTTTAAAAGGCAAATGTTTCATCCTGATAAAGTTCTTCCTAATTACTCACTTTATTTATTTATCTTTTCATATTTATCCCCTCTCCCATTTTGTATTTTAAGGTTTCTACTTAGTCCTTTTCTTTTCATCAGGATTTCTTGGAAGTCTTCTATTTCATCATAAATCCATTTTTGCTTCTGGAATATTAGATTCAGTTTCACTGTGTAAGTTATTCTTGATTGTAAGCCTATATAATTTGTCTTTTGGAATATTGTATTCCATGTTCTTCATTTCTTTAGAGTGGTAGCTTATAAATCTTGTGTGATCCTGACTGTGGTTCATTGGTATTTTATTTCTTTCTTTTTGGTTGCTTACCAAATTCTTTTTTCTTTGACCTGGAAATTCTAGATTTTCAGCTATGACATTCCTGGGAGTTCCAGGAAGTGATCAGTAGATTCTTAGTATTTTCGTGTTTCCCTCTTGTTCTAATATGGCCAGGCAATTTTCTTTTTTCTGATTCCTTTTAATATCATTTTCAGTTTTAGAGCTACCGGAGGTTGTTGTTGTTGTTTGTCCTTCATTCTTGAAGAAGACCATGACATCAGGGAGGTGATGCCATTACATGAAAATGAATTGGATTTAAGTGAAGAAGTGCTGTGCAAAGTCACCAGTCTCACTTTCTCTTCAGGAGCCATCTGGGTCCAGTGGCAAGATATGGATCAGGACTACTGGAGAAGGCCTTGGATATACTGGGGGATCTTGGCCTTTTTAAGCTGAAGTCTTTAATGGGTCTCAATTTGGTTGAGGCAACACCTATTCAGTGATTAAAGGTAGGTAAGAAATGAGGCAGAGCATGGTCTCTTTACCTAGTTAAGAAAAAGAAAAAAAAATCATTGGGGAGGGGAAGACCCTTAGGACTTCTGGCCAAAACAGAAATAATTGTTATTTACATTCACTCTGAGTCAATCAGGGCCCAAACAATGACCAAGTGGAGCTTGACCTGAGACCTACTGTTGGCCAAGAGGGACCATCTCCAGTTATCTTGATCTATATCTTCCTACTGGACCCAGATGTCTCTCTCTGGAGGAGAAAGTGAGGCTGGTGACTCTGCACAGCCCTCCCTCACTTAAATTCAATTCACTTGCATGCCAAGGGATCACCTTCTTGATGTCATGGTTATTTTTGAGAACCAAGGGTAAATAACAGCAACAACCTCTGCTGGTCAATCAACGAGAGCCAGAGTGATTTGGGTACCCCTACAACCTTTAAGGAAGATGTAGCCAGTCTTGCCCTTTCAGTGTGGGTGAGAGTTGGGATAAATATCCTCCAGAATCTCTATATTCTACATTTGTAATAAAGAGAAGGGATCACAGATAAAGTTTGAAGACCTTGTGTGAACTTAGGTCTCAAAGCAAGTTTGTTACAGAACTCAGAATCAACCCCACGTTGCATCCTGGTTTCCAAGGATAGTTTAGCTAAGGATTCTATGATATACTGGAGGCTCTCAGGCAGATGATGATGACTCTTCTCTGTATTTCATGAGATCAGAACGAGAGAAAATGACTTTTTTTTTTAGGCAATTGGGGTTAAGTGATTTGCCCAGGGTCACACAGCTAGTAAGTGTCAAGTGTTTGGTCTGAGGCCAGATTTGAACTCAGGTTCTCCTGACTTCAGGGCTAGTGCTCTATCCACTGTGCCATCTAGTTGCCCCTAGAAAATGACTTTTAAATCATAATCCAGTTACTTATTAAGTACTTGTTATATGTGGGACCCTGTTCTAGGCACTGTAAGATGCCAGAAGGTATGATCTCTGTCCTTAAGAAGCTTATAGTATAGTAGGGGAGATGAAATTTATATGCTGGGAAAGATAATTCAATATGTCGCTATAAATTGCATTCTAGAGCTGTTGGCTGTATGGCCTGTAGGATTTGAGAAAGGTGTTCCCAGAATGCTTTCTGGAGAAGACAGGGATGGAGCTGGGCCTTGAAGGCTAGATAGAATGTAGAAAGGCAGAGCAAGATGCGGAAGTTCTTTTCCCATCTATTCTGTTTCTGAGACTCCTTGGAGGCAGCCCCTTGATATTACTCTGGAAACCTAACATTCTGAAACTCTAATTCTGAGTAGATGTTACTAGTACTAGTAGCTGCATTTTTTACAAGAATACCTAGGATAGGCAGTCAATGTGTTAACTCATAGTAATTACTTTCTAATGATGGTATTTTAAACCCTGAGCCAGGATTGGTGTGGGGGGGGGAGACTGAGGACTTACTGAGGTGACTCTAATCTTACTATGTAGGAAATTCCTTCACATAAAGTGCCTACCCAAGGAAGCCAAATTTTCAATTAACAAGCCCTATTGAGGAGTCATTTTCACTATTCAATGAGGAAAGGTTAGGTGGACCAAGTGGACCAAGTGTTGGTTTTGGAGTGAGCAAGACTTGATTCTGAATAATGCCTCAGATACTCATTAGCTGTGAGACCCTGGGCAAGTTACTTGGCTCTTCTCAGCCTCAGTTTCCTCATCTGTAAAATGGGAAAGATAATAATAGTACCCATGTCACAGAATTGTTGTGGGAATCAAACTATATATATGTATATAATACACATTTTTTTCCCTAAAGGAGGAGATTCTTTTGAAACTATTTTTTTATAGCTCATTCTACCTACCAGAATAAACCAATCAAAATTAGATATGAAGGAAAGTTTTTCCAACATCAGAATCTACAACACCCTGACTCAGTGACCAGCCATTGTTTCTCAGAATAACCAAATCCTCAGTGGTGAATGATTTAAAGCTGTAAAAGAATAGTTATAAACAGCTCCCCAGAGTTGGGGAACAGTGTCCAGGCTTTAAGTACATAATGAAATAATATCAAAAGCAAGGAGGAGCTATAGGAACAATAAATCCATGAATTGCGAAATGTATCCATTGTGAAAACTGTACTGAAGGGAAAACCAGATGTTGATGCTGAGCTTTCCTAGAAGGTAGAGTGACAGAGTGAGATGAGAAACACAAAAGAAGGGATGCTTAAAAATACTCCGAATGCCAAAGGTCAGAAATCCCATTGCACTTACTTAACTCCTTTCTCAGAGAATAGCATAGTTGGTGGGAAGGTCACAGGACTGGGAAGCAGGAAGCCTGGGTTCTGATTGTGTCTCCACTACTAACTCACTCTGACCTTGAACATGTCCTGCTCTTTAGGCCTTAGTTTCTCCACTTGTAAGATGAAGAAGTTGGGCTAGATCTCAGGCTCATGTTTTTGGAGATGGAAGGGACCTTAGGGGTCACTTAATGGAATCCCATTATTTTATAGATGAGGAAATTGAGCTCCAGAGGTAAAGTGACTTGCTTAAGATCACAGACATAGTAAATGTGGCTGGATATAAACCAAGGTACTATGATCCATAAGGGGCCTTCCAGCTATTAAAAAAATGAAAATGCCTTGCATCTCAAGGAAGCCCTCTTGTTTGGATCCAAAGACGTAGCTAGGCAGCTTGATGAAAAGATACTTCATCAGTAAGAAATGCCTCTTTTTATGGTCAGGCAAATGAGCTCTGAGATCTGGCTTTAGAGTTCGCTGTTCTCTGAAAAGGGAGAGGGGAAGGAGGATGTAGGATGTTTGGTTTTGACTTCACTACCTAGGAATGGCCCAATACCCCCCAATTTTCTCTGTTTGCAGGTTTGGGCAAGATTATTGTCATCGCTGCCCTCCATATAAACCAAACCTTTCAGCAACTCTGTCTTTGTCTACCTTGTCTCTGGTCAGTCAGAATGAGGCCCTTTTCTTTCATATGTCTATGGCTTTCATCTAGAGGGCAGTCTGGTGCAGTGGAAAGAGGATGTCATTTGGAATTTGACTCTCTGCTCTGAAACTTACTGGCTGTTAATTTATAATGCTAGGATTCAGAATTAAGAAAACTTAGAAGTTGTTTAGACAATTTCCTCCTCTGTAAAATGGATGTACTTGTTACACTTACCTTATGAATTTGTAAAGATAAAATGAGATAGTTTACACACTTATTACATGTATATAGTTAGTTATATATAACTGCATATATATATACACATACATATATACATTTATACATACATATATTTGAATTGAAGTTGAGAACAATCCAAAGGGCAATGTAGAGGACCACAGTGGGAGTGAAAAGGCTGCAAAATATAAAATAAAAGCATTACAAATGGTGTGAGGAATGTCATTAGAAAAAATGTATTATGGAAAAGAAATATGGGTCAGTCACATAGAAAGAGCTAGAGACAACTGACAGATAGCCTGTGTGCTCCACTGGCACTTCAGCAATATGAAGAGAATAAAAAGGAAGACTGTGGGGATGTTGGATAACCCTCTGTGGTGACTTGTGGGAGGACACCCATAAGAGTTGAGTAATGGGTGGGTTGGAATTTGGATTGTTGAAGAAGGGATCTTTTGGAGTACTGGAGTCTCCATACTTTGTATATGTATATGCATATGCATATGTATATGTATATGTATATGTATATGCATATGTATATGTATATGTATATGTATATGTATATGTATACATACATAAAGTATAATATGATGTATATAGAAAAAGACAAATATTCATACTTCACATATGTATATGTAAATATATGTACACATACTATATAGTACAATATATATAGCATATAGAAAATACACAAACATGTCAATCTTAAAGCGCTATATAAATGTCAGACCCTATTAGTCCACACCCTCATTTTACAGATGACAAAACTGAGGCTCAAACTTGCCAATAGTAAAACAGGACATAAGTGGCTGAGCTGAGATTTGAACCCAGATCCTTTACATTCTGTTTTCCCCTCTCTAACGTGTTGCAAGGGGAACATCTTAGATGACATCTGAGGTCCCTTTCAGTGCTGATACTCTTTGGATCTGTGATTTTCTGGTAAGTAGAGTCCTATGGGTTCTTTTAGGAGAGCCTTGCTGTGAGGTCAATTTAGGAATAGTTCCATCTCCATTTGGAGGAAAGGAAAACGAATAAGGAAGATACAGAAAGAGGCTGGCTAAAGTCTTTTTTCAGTTCCAACATTCTGTGACTTTGAGAGTCTGGATCCAGAAGAGCCAAGGAGCCTATTAAGTGCTAGCACCTCACTTTAGAATTTGCTCTGGGCTTGGGCACTTTTAAGGTGCACTGATGACTGAGGAGTAGACCAGGTGCCACTAAGAAGGGGAGCTATCTTGGAGTTTCTTGCAAAACTGCCTATTATTATTTTTATTTTATTAAGGCACCTGGTTTCTTAATCCTCAGCCCTTCTCAAAGGATCAGGTTAGCTAAGCAAAATGGGGGATGGCTGAGACCCCTTCAGGGAAAGAAACATAAAACTCAAGTTTTTCTGGGTTTTGTGTCAGCCAAACTCTCCTAACAATGAGAGCTGTCCAAAAGTTGACTGGCCTACTTCTCTAGGTATGGAGTCTTCTTTCTCATCTGTTGAACCTGGGTCTTGCCCCACGAAGTTTGTTAGTGCTTTGGAAAGCCCTGTGTTGGAAATGCAATAGGCCATGAAAAAGTCATGAAAAAGGATTAAGTACATTTTAAAGACATAAATCTTTTTCTCTTGGAAAAGACCAGCTTTTTCCTTTTCTGAAATAGTTCCCAATGACAAGAGCCCCTGAATGAATAACTTTTTCAAATACAAATATGATGTCAATTCCTGGGGAGTCAACCTATACCCAGGGCCTTGCAGAAACATCTGGGATCTTTCATATCTTGGTAGTGGGTATTTCTCTAACCAATGCACTCTAAAACTACACTAGACTTTTAGAGTTAGGCTTCATGAGTTGTTCTGCCCCTCAAACTCATCACCTGGTGGCTGTCCTTGCATATAGCAAATAGTAGATGCATATTATTAAAATAATAAGAGGAATAGGGACTGGACCTGCAATTTCATTGGTACAAGGAATTGCCAGGTGAGGAAATTCTTTTTAGTGATACGGGTCAGCACTTTCTCTGCAACTTAAGACTCTTAAGTCTTAGAGACTCTGTTTCCTATAACACTAAGTCACTTACTAGGATCACACAGCCAGTATATCTTGGAGACAGGACTTGAACTCATGTCTTCCTAGCTTGGAAGCTGGCTCTCTGTCCACTGTGCCAATAACAACAACAACAACAGTAATTTTGGATTGGGACCTATGATTTCACAAGTGTAGGAAACTTCCTTCATTGATGCAGATTTAGCAACTCATCTACAATTTTTAGGTGTTTTTTCCCTGAGGACACTGGGAGGTTAAGTTACTTCCCCATGGTCATAGCTATTGTGTGTCAGTGGTAAGATTTGGGCACAGGGCTTCTTAACTCAGAGGCTGGTTCTGTAGCCACTATGCCACATGCTGTGCTCATACGTATCATGTAGAAGTTAATTTTAGTTTGATTGAATTTGAGTCTGATTCCATCACTGTTGTGAACTCTCATTTTGGAAACTTTCTCCACTAATGTAGGTCAAATTGTAATTTATATTCTTAGAATATTGTCTGATGGCACTAAGAGATTAAATGACTTGCCCACAATCATACTGCTAGTATGTGTCAGATTTAGAATTTGAACTTTGACTTTCCTACCTTCAATATCTGTCCTTGATAAAAACAATAACTGTTTTTTTGGTTTAGAAAACACTTCACATAGGTGATTTGGTCCTCATAACAACACAGGAATAGAATATAGGGACAAAAGCGGGAGAAAACATAAGCCCTTCACTCAAGGGGCTCACTGTCTGGTTGATCTCATAATTTAATTACATTCAATAGACTTTTATTAAGTCCATGCTGCTAAGTGCTTGGGGATATAGGGACAAAAATGGAAAATAGTTCTTGCCCTCAAGGAGCTTATATTTTACTGGGGGATCCAATATGCAAACAGGTGAGTAATTTGAGGAGAGAGCACTACTAATTAGGAGAATAAGGAAAGGCTTTTTATAGTAGGATTTGCTTAAGCTAAACCACTAAGGAGGTGAAAGATTCAGATGATTAGGGAGAGTATTCCAGGCATGGAGTACAGCCTTTGTAAAAGCATGGAGGAAGGAAATAGAAAGGCAAATTCAGTGACTAGCAAGTAGGCTGAAACAAAGAATGTGTGAAGATAAGTGCCAATTATCCAATCAACAAATATTTAAAGTGCCTACTATGTGCCTATGTTATGCATTGGGGATACAAAGAAAAGAGAGAAGCAATCCTTGCCCTCAAGGAACTTACATTCTATGGAGGGAGAAAAGATATAAATATAGATATATACAAAATGTGTGGCAGTTACATGTCTCAGGGGATAGAGTGCCAGGCCCAGAGTCAGGAAGATTCATCTTCCCAAGTGCAGATCTGGTCTCAGACACGAAGTGACCCTAGGCAAGTCTCTTAATCCTGTTTGTCTCAGTTTTATCATCTGGAAAATGGGCTGGAGAAGGAAATGGCAAATCACTCCAGTATTTTTGCCAAGAAAACCCCAAACTGGGTCACGAACAGTCAGGCATGACCAAAATGACTGAATTAACAACAACAGAATATACAAAATAGAAACAAAATAGATATAAGGTAATAGGGTGGAGATAGAGATTTATTGGCATATGGGGGATCAAGAAAGGAGAGTAGTGTTTGTGCTGAGTCTTGAGGAATTGGAGGATTCTAAGAGAAAGAAAGGTGAGAAAGGATTATGTTTCAGGCATGGGGGGTGGAGTTAATATCCAGAGCCGGGAAGTGTAGTGTTGTGTAGATACAAAAGTAAGTCCAGTATAACTGGACTATAGAATTCATGAAAGAGAGCTCTTTGTAACAAAGCTGGAAAGTTGGGGACAGCTTCTAAAGAGTTCTGAACGTCAAACAGGAACTTATTTTCAATCCTAGTGGTAGTAGAGAGCCACAGGAATTTACTGAGCACGGGAGTGATATTGTCAGACTTATGTTTTAGGAAACTCATTCTGACAACAGTGAGGAGGATGGATTGGAATGGGTTGACACTTGAGGCAAGGAGACTGTTGGGGCTAGGCCAGACTCAGGCCAGTCCAGAGTTATGCTGAAACCAAATCCAGCTGGCTTCTGAGAGCCAGCGTAAGCATCTACATCTTGGAAATCAGCAAACACTACAAATCAGGACTTCATTCTTTAATTTTGTTGATTGTCTAGATCTAAGAAAGAAGTAGATAGTTATTCAGATTAAACCTGAAATTGTATCCTGTGTGCATTTCCTCCCTGCCCACCCCATATAGCTGGTTAAACGTTTACCAGCACACTCCTGGGCCAGTTTTCTGGTAGTATGTGCTTAACATTGGAACAAAATGAGACATTCATAGGTCATTCAACAGCTAACAAAAGGAGATTCACTTAGCCATTGCATGAGAAGGATATGAATAAGGATAGGCATGGGAAACCCCTTTGAACTGATTCAATTGAGCAAGGCTCCAATAGAGATCCGCCAACCCAAGTGTCTGACAGCCCCTCCAGTTTCTCATGGCTGCTTTGTACTTAGGTGATAAGGGAGTGACTATAACAGTCTGACCCCTTAGTCCCCTGAGCCGCACAAATCTAGAAGAACATCTCAGTACCTTTTAAGGAAAAGCTGGCCTAATCTGTATAGGAGGAATGGAATTAAGCTATTATTCCTATTACAGAAAACCAATTTGGAGAGTTGTAATAATCCAGGCAAGAGGTGATAAAGGCCTGAACTGGAGTGGTGCCTTCATGACTGGATGCAAGTGATGTCAAAGTAGAAATGGAAGGATTTGACAATGGAATTATGTACTTGGGGTGACAGTGAAAAATTAAAGAAGACAACAAAGTCACCAACCTTGATTTGAGTTCAAACCATGCTAAATTTGAAATGACTATGAATATTTAGTTCAAGTAGGGTGAAATAGTCTGAAAAGGCAGCCAGATTATGACTTTAAATGTCAGTCTGAGGAATCTTATGGGTAATAGAGAACCACAAAGGATTCTTGAGCAGGTGAGTGACATGATCAGCTCTGTGGCCTAGGAAAATTATTTTGATACTATTTTATTTTTTCCAATTACATGTAAAGACAATTTTTAAGCATCCATTAAAAAAAATTTGTGTTCCAAATTTCCTCTCTCGCCTCTTTCCTAAGATGGTAAGCGATTTGATATAGATTATATATGTGCAATCATGTAAAACATATTTCCATATTAGTCATGTTGTGAAAGAAGAAACAGAACAAAATAAAAAATGAAAAAATAAAGTGATAATAGTATGCTTCAATCTGCATTCAGACTCCATCAGTTCTTTCTCTGGATATGGATAACATTTTCTATCATGAGTCTTTTGGAATTGTCTTGGATTATTGTATTGCTGAGAAGACCTAAGTCGATGATAGTTGATCATTAAATAATGTTGCTGTTACTGTGTACAATGTTCTCCTGGTTCTGCTCACTTCACTTTGTATCAGTTCATGTAAGTCTTTCCAGGTTATTCTGAAATCTGTCTTCTTGTCATTTTTTTTTAATAGCACAACAGTATTCCATTACATCCATATGCCACAACTTGTTTAACCATTTCCCAATTGATGGGCATCCCCTCAATTTCCAATTCTTTGCCACCACAAAAAGAGCTGCTATAGATATTTTTGTATAAGTAGGTCCTTTTCCCTTTATTATAATCTCTTTGGGATATAGACTTAGTAGTGGTATTGTTGGATCAAATGGTATGCATAGTTTGATTGCCCTTTGGACATAGTTCCAAATTGTTGTCCAGAATAGTTGGATCAGTTCACAACTCCACCAACAATGCATTAGTGTCTCAATTTTCCCACATCTTATCCAACATTTATCATTTTAGGAAGATTATTTTAGCAGTTTTGTGGAGGATATATTGACTTAAGGGCGAGACTGGAAGCAGGAAAGTCAATTAGGGCTATATTTAATTGTCCAGGTGAGAGGTGATAAGGGTCTCAACTAGGTTGGTGGCTGCATGAGTTTGGAGGAAGGAGCAGAAATGACATGTTTTGGAGGAAGAATTGTTAAAACTTGCTAACTGATTGGATAGTCAAAAGGGCTTAGGTGAGAGTGAAGACTTAAGAATGACTTTAAGTTTACTTCTAAGGTCCGATCACCTCAGTGATTAGAAGATAATTTCTACCCACAAGAGATAATGGTAAAATTTGGAGGAAAGATTGACTGAAGGGGGATAATAATGAGTTCTCTTTTAGATATATTACTTGAGATGCTAATGAGACATCCAGGGGGAGATATCCAGTAGGAATTGGTGATGTGGGACTAGATTGCAAGAAAAAGAGTAGGACTGGTTAAATATATTTTTACATAGAAATGTCCACTGAATTCATAGGAACTTATTAAATCACTGAGAGAAGCTGCAGAGAGAGAAGAAGGTTTAGGAGAGAACCTTGGGGGACACATGCCTAAGGGGTAGTACATTTAAAGACACTGAGAAGGAACAATCACACAGGTAAGGAGGAGAAAACTGTGGTAGGAAAGAATTATTCAGGAGAAGAACATGATCAACAGTGTCAAAATAGATAAGTCATCTGGAGATGACTAGGTTGTGTAGGGGCGCATATGAACAGAATGAAGAGCAGAAACAAGACCTGTCCTCAAGGGCCTCTGGTCTAATGGGTATGACAAGACTTATATAGTTAAAGGGATTACATTCTGAACTCATATTGGTCTTATCAGCCACAGTCGGACACACTGGAGCTTGTGCCTAGCATAGTGATGTCATTTTGGTCCTCTTTTAGAATGAAGGACCACAACCAACAGTCTACCAACCAGCCAGTTAAAATGACTCGAGAACAATTGAACTTGAAATTATGTTATCCTATGGGTGAATTCTGGGTGTAAAAGGCTTCAGGGCAAAGGTAGGTCTTGAAGGATGGTTAGGATTTAGAGACAAAGAGAACCAAGAAGAGCTGTGTGTGTGTGTGTGTGTGTGTGTGTGTGTGTGTGATTGGAAACAGTATAAAAAAGGGTTGGGGAGTCTGAAATGAGCCATGAGTGTTGAGGGAACAGTGCTTCAAGGAGGGTAATGAGGATGCCCATCCTCTTTATTGGAAAAGTGCTGTTCAGTGAAAGTATTTTACTCACAGTGGCTTAGTGGTGTCAGTCTTCTGATGCAATTTAGATGAATCTACAGCAAGGTATGTGCCAGGTTTTATGCTAGCTTCTTGGTATCCATCTGTTCTGGTTAACTGTGGAATGAAAAGTTCTTGAACATAGGAAAGAAATTCGAAAAATCACCCAACTGGTGGAGGAGGGTTCTTGGGGAGCACCCTGAAATTTATTTCATAAAGCTGTAAGATCATAGACATGGAGCTAGGATAGATATGGAGCTTCTTCTTGTTCATATCTTCATTTTACAAATGAGGAAACTGAGGTCCAGAGCTGTGAAGTGATTTGTTCAAAGTGATATACATAATAAAAGAGTTAGGATTTAAACCAAGATCAGTTCAACTCAATCAACAGATACTAAACATCTACCATATATAAGGCAGCATAGTATAATGGATAATATAGAAAAGTAGAGTAAGGAAGACCTGTGGGTTCAAGTTCCACCTGTGACACATAGTGGTTAGGTGATTCCCAGGTAAGTCATTTAACTTCTCAGTGCTCCTAATATGTAGAATGTTTAGTGATCTGCTTTAGTGGTGGTGGTGGTGATGGTGGAAGGTTTCCATGTGGGAGTTCCCTACAGCAATGAAGTAGATAAGATCCAAAAAAAGTTTAGTACTGAGGATATGGTGATATGGACTCTGCTTTCAAGAAACTTACAATCTAATGTCATGGGGCAGGGGAGTGGGAGAGGAAAAATGCAGAAATAAAAATGGTACAAGGGAGAGAATGATATTGTAAGTGAAGATCTAGGGGGCAAAGTGGCAAGAGGCATTTGAGAAGTGAGAGAAAACACTTTCAATTGCAGATTGGGGAGGGAAAGGCTTCATGGTAGAGGTAGCAGCTGAGTTTGGCTTTGAAGGAAGGCACTTCAGCAACTTGGGAGGCATCAGTTCCAGGGAAAAGAGGATGAAATTAGAAAAATCTCAGAGCTGGGAGAGGGCAGAGTGAAAGTGAGGTAAGGAGAAGAGTTCAATGTATAAAGGAGATGAAGGGGAGTAGTATGAGATGAGGCGGATACGTAAGTTGGAGCCTAAGTGTGTGGGTCTTGAATTCCAGCAGCAGGAGTTTATACTTTACTTAGTGAAAAAAAGGGAAGCCACTAAAGGTTTTCAGGTAGATGAGTCATAATTTGAGTGAATTAGGAAGATGAACTTGGGTAGGAATGTGGAGGCTGGATTATATAAGGGATGAGACTGGAATCAGGAAGATGGGTCAGAAGCCAGTTATAATAGTGTAGTCAAGAAATCCTGCCCCATCTCCACCCCCTTGGGAGCTATCTTTTCCTATCCTGAGCCTATTGTTAAGTGATGATACTTAAAAAAAATAACTCCCTTACCCCCGCCCCACTTTGATAGCAAAGAGAACAGTTAAGCAAAACCATGTCTGACAGAGTATTCAGTTGGCCACTGCCTCTCTATTGGGAGGAGTGAATAGATGAATAAAAAACAATAACCATGTCTTTGATTAAACTAAGCACTGTGCTAAGTGCTGGTGATAACAAATAAAAGAAAGCTAGATTCCCTGTTCTCAAGGAGCTCACACTCTAATGGGGGAAACAACATCTATAAGAGGTTTTAGCTGCAAGTCAGATGGAAAAGTCCCATGATCCTTAGGATACAGTGGCAAAGCAAATAGTACTGAATATTATTTAATGTCATTTTAACTGACAGAGTCGTATCCATTTCTAATGTTGAGCCATTTGCCAGTGCCAAAGACTTTGGTGGTGAGAACTTTTTTTCTGTGTCTTCCCAGAAATATTTCTCAATGCCAGTCCTCTGAAATCAGGATTGGTCATTCTGTTAATCTGAATTCTGGCTTTTAAAAATGTTATTTTCCTTTACATTATTATGATCCTGTGTTTTATTCACTCTGAATCACTTCTTACAAGTTTCCCAATGTTTCTCTGTGTTATTCATATTCATTATATTTTATGAAACAATAATATTCCATTACATTCATATACCACAGTTTATTCAGCTATTCTTCAATTGATGGACATCCATTTTGTTTCCAGTTTTTTTCCTACCACAAAAAGTGTTGTTATGAATATTTTGGTATCTATGTAATGGATATCCATAGATCATAGAAATATTTCTCAATCTCTCTCTCTCTCTCTCTCTCATAGAAAGCCATAATTTATGTCAAAGAATAAAGTATTTTTTAAAAACTTCAATGAAACCAGCCAATTTTTCAGTTGGATCTGCCTTGTACATTCAGTGTTTCACAAACATTGTAGGAGGCAGGCTTGACCCACACCTGTCTGATACCTCAGATTTGGGATATAAAAGAAACGAGATACTCATAGAACATCTGACAGTTAATAAAAGGATTACTTAGTCATAGCAGGGGAAGAACATTCAGAACAGGGAAAGGACATTCCAGGAAGATAATGGCCTTCACTCAACTGAACACAGGCTGCTTTTCTCTCTGTTGCCCATGGTGGTCAGATTTGCTCATCAGATTTGAAGGAGCAGCTGGAACTCCTCATGTCTTGGCTTTTTTTTTTTTTTTTTTGTGCTCAGGCTATCAGGAAACTATGTCAATGGTCTAAGCCATTAGCCACTTAGGTCTCAAGGACAGTTTCAATATCTTTTGAGGAAAAGAATAAACCTAGCCTAAATACATGACAGGTTACCCTGGTATAGGTTCCTCCTACCATATCCATAGTTCCTACCTCTGTGAAGAAGGTAATGGAGGTATATTTTTTTCATCTTCTCTACAGTGACAAACTTGTTCATTGCAAAAGGTTTTTTTTTGCTGTTGCTGTGGTTGGTGATAATGGTGTTCATTTACACCAATGAATTCGTTGGGTTGGAGTCATTTCATTTTCCTGGTTCTGTGTACTTTACCTTGTATCAGTTTATATATGTTGTGCCTTGCTTCTCTGTATTAATTGTAGTTATTATTTCTTTCATCACTGTAATATTCCATCACATTCATTATTTTTGCTTTCAGAGTGCTAGCCTGTCTTTTTTTTTCTTTTCACATGAAGGACATGGTTCTTTAGAAACTTAAGATTACAGGATGATAGGTTTGGGCTGGAAAGGAACCTAGAGGCCATTTGGTCCAACACTTTCATTTTACAGATGAAGAAATTGAAGCCCAGAGAGGTGAAGTGATTTGCAAATAGGTGCTGATACTTGAATGGGTCTGAAATCTCCTGTCCTGTGCTCTCCATAATTCCCTGTTTTTCTCTGAGGATGTTTAGGATCTCCGATGTTGCACTCTGCTTCAACCCTAATTCTATTATCTATCTATGTATCTATCTATCTATCTGGCAATTGAGGTTAAGTGGTTTGCCCAAGTTTACACAGCTAATAAGTGCCAAGTGTTTGGTTTGAGGTCATATTTGAACTCAGGTCCTCCTGACTTCAGGACTGGTGCTCTATCCACTGAGCCACCTCGCTGCCCCTTTAATTCTATTGCTCACAGACTCATATCAGAGCCAGAAAGGACTAGAGACTTCAACATCCAATTTTCTCATTTTACAGAAACTGAGAGGAGAAACTGAGGTCCAGAGAGTAATTTGCACAAGATTACACAGGGAGTGATTAGAAGAACCCAGACCAGAGCAAATTCTCTTGAATCCCAGACCTGACCTCTTCCTACTACACCACACTGCCTTTCTTCATCTGTTGGGTTAGACTCCATGATCTCTGAGGACTCTTCTGGCTGTAAGACTGACTGTGTAACTGTAACACAACACAATTATGCGGAATGAATATGGAGGTGAATCATGGAGGCCTAGATCTAAGAATGTGTTGAAGTCAGCTGAAACAGTCTCATGAGAGCCAAATGTTAAATTTTTAGTGTGAGCATTTGTATTTTGGAAATTGGCAAGTGTCTCATGTATATTTCCCCTCCTCCTTCAGAGTTAAACATTTATCAGCAATCCCCTCCTTAGAACTTTAGCAACTTGCCGATTAACACCAGTAAAGCCTTTTCTCTGCTCTGTGCCTTAGTTTTCTCATTTGTAATATGTATATATAAATGTATATGTTTATTTGTAATAATATATTTTAATTCATACGTATTACACAAAAATTACTTCACTGATGTGGATTCACAACTCATTTGTAATCTATAATCTTAGAGATTTATCTGAGATAGCTAGAGATTAAGTAACTTGCCCTCAGTCACACAGCCAGTATTGATCAGAGACAGGACTTGAATAAGGTTGTCCTGACTTCTGGGAAGACCAGATATTCCTTTAAGAAATGTTGCCTCTCTCATGTTTAATTGAGGTGCTTTGTTGTGTATAAACTATATTGGATTGCTTACCATCTCAGGGAGGCAGAGGGGAGGGAGAGGAGCGACAGAATTTGGAACTCAAAACTTTAAAAAATTGTTTTAATATGTAATTGGGGAAAAATAAAATTTTATATTAAAAGTGAAAAAAAAGAAGAGGAAAAAATAGAGGTGCTTTGTAAAGAGTTGTTGAAGAAAATATTTGAAACTCCTGTTATTCAGACAGTTTTGGACACCTTTACTCTTGGTGATTAAAAGTACAAGGGGAACTAATTTCCAAGGATTTTTTCCTCTTTGCATATAATGAGGAAGACTAATTTTTATTTACATTTCCTTTGGAAAAAACAATGACTTCAATCAAGGAAACTCTTGGTGAAATCACCACTTAGAGAGAAAAATGTCTGGTTATTTCATGAAAACTGAAACATCATTGTCTTAGCTTTGATTAAAATTCAACATGCAAAGAATAGGAAAATAAGAAGCATGGGGGACATACTTCTAATAGTAACACACATCTTTCAATAGCACTTAAATTTTTTACTAAGCTTTTTCCTTACGCTTGCCTAGGGTTAGCCTAGACTAATGACCTTGCTCTTCTCTCTGAAGAGGGAGTTTGATAGGTCAGCTATTATCACCCCATTTAGAGAGATGATACCCAGAGAGTTGACTTATCCATACACAAGGCTTGAAAGCAGTATTGCTGAAGATCTCAAACCCAAATCTTTTGGTCCCAAATCACAGCCTCTAAAAGATGGGTAGTCCCCACTCACAGGCATAGGTGAATGAATTGGATGACATTATTAGTGAAGGAATTAGGGAGAGGTGTGAAACCCAAACAACAGACTGGCCAGTCATGACCTCAGTATTGGGAACATTCACATTTACTTTAGATCTCTTGAGGCAGTATGGTACTATGGAAAGAATGCTGGATTTTGAAGTGAAAGACCTGGGTTTTCAGTTTTGGCTCTAGTATGTGGAACCTTGAGGAGATCACAAGTTAAATGACTTCAATTTCCTTGTCTGTAAAAAGAGGAAGTTGTGCTAAATGAACAGATAGTGTATTAGATAGAGAGCTAGACTTGGAGTCAGGAAGTATCTGAATTCAAATTCTGCCTTAGAGACTTATTAGCTGTTGCCCTTGGCTGGGGAAGTCATTGCATCACTGTAAACTCCAGTTTTCTCATCCATAAAAAGAGGTAGTTGGACTCGATTGCCTTTAAGGTACTCTTTAGTTACAAATCTATGATCCCATGATTGTTCCCTGTCCCCTTCTTTAAAATTCTTTATTTGGGGCATAATATCCAGACTATGATGTAAAAGCGAAAGCATCCAAATTTATTTTTAAAAAATGAAATGGTCTCTAACTTGATGGAGTCAAGTGAG
Organism: Vombatus ursinus; assembly: GCF_900497805.2. Lineage (NCBI taxonomy): Eukaryota > Metazoa > Chordata > Mammalia > Diprotodontia > Vombatidae > Vombatus > Vombatus ursinus. The sequence continues at coordinate 22,401,656 of NW_020947062.1, forward strand.
GTTACCTGTCTTGACCTCAGTGAAACATAGATGAACCATCTCTTGATCTTCCCAACCTGTCCCCTCACCCCCACTCTCTATTGTTGTGGGGAAGTGTCAAAAACATGTCAATGATGTAGCCTGCTTATTAAAGAGACTCTCAAGTTTGTATGAGATCTTCTTTTAGAGACAGAAGTCTCTTGGTTATCAATGGCATAGTGAAGAGACTGACATTGGAGAGAAAGTGATCATAAAGTCAAATACTGGGCCTCAGGGATGATGGGAAGATTCAGGTCTCCTTGAAATCATCTTGAAATCTAAGTCAGGAGGAGGAGAGAGAGAACTGCAACTGACCCTTGCACATAAATAAGGCAGTTTGAAAAGGAGAGAGATAGTTATTTACACGTGAGAACTTGCAAGTTATGCTTTTAAGCCCCATTGGATCTAGAGGTATTTTTAGTTGGACTAAAAAAGATTTTAAAATATGCTTCCACACTCTCTTCTGGGTCTTTAAAAATTTTATGGATATCAGTTTTCATTCTTTGGATGAGCATCTGTTATCCCTCATTGTTCCTACATGACTAGCCTTTTCTCTTCAAATATGCCTTTTATAACTTTTCTCATGCAACAATATGCATGCATAGAGATGACCTACATATATCCATGGTTTTTAGATAGTCCTCATCTTGAGGATACTCCCTGCAAGTCCCATCCATTGGTCTTGCTGAATCATGGTTAAGGTAAAGTTTAAGAGACATTGTTTATTTGAAAAAGACTTGGGGAATCCGGTGGAGCAAATTGTTGTTGCCAAAGACGATTAAGTCAATCCGCTTATGGACAAGTCAAAAGAGAAAGCATTTACTGACTTCTATTTAATAGTATTTTATTTTTCCAATTACATGTAAAGATAATTTTCAATATTCATTTTTTAAAAGATTTTGAGTTCCAAATTTTTCTCCCTCCCCCTTCTCAAGATGGCGAGCAATCTGGTATAGGTTATACATGTAACATCATGTAAAACATATTTCCACATTATTCATGTTATAAAAGGAGAAATAGAACAAAAGGAAAAAAAAACCCACAACCCCCATGCCCCCAAAGTGAAAATAGTGTGCTTCGATCTACATTCAGACTCCATAGTTCTTCCTTTGGATGTGGATAGCATTTTCCGTCATGAGTCTTTTGGAGGTGTCTTGGATCATTGCATTGAGAAGAGCTAAGTCAAACATAGTTGATCAGCATACAATGTTACTGTTACTGTGTATAATGTTCTGGTTTGAGCAAGCATTGATTAAGCATTTACTTTGTTAAGTGAAAGGAATACAAAAAAAGTCAAAAAGGTAGCTCTTCTCCTCAAGGAGCTTGCATGCTAATGGGAGAACCAAAACACAACTATGTAGGTATAAGATACATAATGAGTGAATGGGAGCCACTTTGGTAGAGGAAGGTTAAGTAGCAGCTAGGGGATGGGGACTGTAGAAAGGTCTCATGAAGTAGATAGGATTTGAACTGGGTCGCATAAAAGAAGTCAAGGAATTCAGAAGTTAGAAGTGACGGAGTAGGTCATTGCAAGCATGCAGGGCAACTAGTGCAAAGACATGGAGTCAGGAGATTGCGTTGTGTTTAAGAAACTTCAGGTAGGTTAGTGTTTCTGAGGTGTAGAGTATGTCAAGAAAAATAAGTTATAAGAAGACTAGAAAGGTAGAGAGGAGCCAGGTAACAGAGACCAGTTGGAAGGTTATTGCAATAGTCCAGGAAAATGTGATGAGAGTCTAAGTTATGGTTATGGTTATGTAAGTAGAGAGAAGAGTGATTATAAAAGAGATATTGTGAAGGTAGAAGCAACAAGACTTAACAACGGATTGAATCTTTGGGAAGTGAATTCAAGGGAATAAGTGAGGATAACATTCAGACTTTGAGCCTGGGGGATTAGGATGATTCTGGGGCTCTTGACAATAATAGGGAAGTTGGGAAGAGAGGAGGATCTGGGGGGTGGGGAAAAGATAATGAGTTCAGTTTTGAACTTGATGAGTTCAAAATGATTATGGGATATCTACTTCAAGGTGTCCAAAAGAGGTCAGGGAATAAATTAGAGCTGGATAAGTAGATATGAGGGATAATTGAATCCCTGGGAGCTGATGAAATCACCTAGCAAAATAATATAGAGGAAGAAGAGAAGGCTATAACAGAGCCTTGGGGACTTTCATGGTTAATGGGTGTGACATGGATCAATGATTGGCAAAGAAGACTGAGAAGGAGCAGTCAGATGGGTAGGAGAAACAAAATAGTGTTATGAAAGCCCAGAGAGTAGAGAGTGCCAGAAGGACAGGGCAGTCAACAGCATCGAATGTGTATGAAACAGTATTGGTGGTCAAGGAGGATTATAATTTCAAAAACACCATTAGATTTGTCTGTTTTTTTGTTTTTTTTTTAGGCAATTGGGGTTAAGTGACTTGCTCAGGGTCACACAGCTAGTAAGTATCAAGTATCTGAGGTCAGATTTGGACTCAGTTCCTCCTGACTCCAAGGCCGGCGCTCTACCCACTGCGCCACCTAGCTGCCCCAACACCATTAGATTTGACAATTAAAAGATCAGTGGTAACTTTTAGAGGGAATTTTCAGTTTAATGAGGGGGGCCAGAAGCCAGATTACAGTGAGTTCAGAAGACAGTGAAAGGAGAGGAAGTAAATTAACTATGCTAAGTTAATCAAGCATTTTAACTTCAAAGAAGGACCAAGGTCTTCTGACTTCAATCTCTCAACAGACCAAGTGGGCTCAGAGTTAATACCATGACCATTTTTTTTCACATGCCCTCAACTTCTCTCCAGATCAAATCCTGACTCTAGAAATATCTGACAGTCTCATGGAAGGCCATCACTAGAAAAAATTAGAATTCCTTTGTGATTATTTATAATTTGTTACCAATTATTATATTTTTTGATAGTGGGGAGATACTGTAGTTTCATGTGACAAATTTTAAAAAGAATGTGTTGTGTGAACATTCTCTGTTTAAATTCCATCACTAGTGCCTGTGGGGCACTATTTTCTAGAATATTTTATTTAAAAGATACAAGTGATAATTGTTTATACTTGCCTGGTAACCATAGCAATGAAATCCCCCAGAATAAAGTATGATGATAATTAAATACAACTGTAATTTGCAACGGGTAAATATAAAGGTAAAATACCTCATTTCATGAGATGTGAGGCACTACAGTGAGCACATTTAGGGGCAGGGAAACAAAGAGGAGTGAAAGGTTCTAAGCAAGAAAAATCTCCCCTCTCTTTTCTTCTCCTACTCATTCCTTTATCTCCCAATTAATATTGCCTTCAAATTAACTCATTTTGCTCCTCTGTATAGTGTAGGCTGACTAGATGATTTCTATGGGTAATTCTAGCTCTAAATTCTAAGAGCATCCTATAATACCTCAATGGCACAATGTTGTTGTTAATGTTGTTGATGTTTTAATTCTACAGGACAGTAATTTCTTCCTTTGTTCTTTTATTACCCAGATATCTTGAATTTAGAGTCACTTTACAGTAGTCCAATCCCCTACCTGACTTCTTTATTTGTGACTAAGACAAATTGTTAATCAAGCTCAATAGAGAGAAATATCTCTCTCATCTTTCTTGGGCTTCAAATGCCACTGAAATTCATTTGTTCTGCCCATTATAATCTGTAAGAGAGCAAAGCATGAAGCATGAGCAGTTGTGTTTTGTTTCTGAGACCATCACACCATTCATCCCAGGCCTTAGGCCTTCTCTTGTCTTATTCTTCCCCAAGTTTTGGTCACTAACAACCTGAAGAGATAGCCTTACAAATATTGAGTTAAAAATAAATGCTTTTCCACAATCTCCTAAAAGGAATGAGTATGAGGGTTAAAGAAAAATCTTGACAGCAGAAACAAAGGGCAGTGAGAGAGAAATAATGTCCACAGACATATGGAGCTGAAGGGACAGTGGACAAAATAATATTGGTATTATTGTTGTAGTTGTTAATGTTGAAACCTTCCTCAAAAACCAGCCACTCATCCATTCCATTAAGGTGAAGGGAAGTAAAGGTAAATGCCAACCAGGATGATGTATAACAGGGACTTTATATGCCTCCCAAACCATTCAAATGGTATAACAGGTGCTCTGAAATGCTAGTGAATTGAGCTCACAGATGACACTGATTGGATTAGCACTCTGATCAGTATATGGCAACTACTCCTAAGTGCCAAAGAAAAGGTAGGAAGGAATAGGATTGTATGCCAGTCTTACTTGAAACCATCGTGATGATCAGTTTGGCTGGAGGATGGTAGGACAAATGATGCTCTTTCATTTTCTGGTACCATAAGAAGGTGGGATACATCAGAACAGATTAGAAACTCTAATATTTCAGCTGCTGAAAATGCTTCAGTGCAGAGGGCAATGAAGACATGAATACTTTCATTATAAGCCACCATTATGACAAAATTAGGAACAGATTTCAACAGTTATAGGTAAGGACTTTATACTATTTTTGATCAACAGTTCCGTCAGCTCCAAATCACACAATAAAATATTGCTGACCAATGCAAGGCAAGCCTAAAACACACACACACACACACACACACACACACACACACACACACACACACTCACATTCAATTCATAAGCCTAGATTAGACAAAAGAAGAGATGAAATCAAGGAGCTACTAAAGTTTTGAAGAACAAAAAGTTGGAGAACCTGATGTCACTGAATAACAGCACTTAATGCAAACTTCAAAAATTGTATCTGATAGGAAAATGAATGACAAAAATATTTGATGTTTCAAATGATTTTGAAAAAAAATCAACAGACTTGGATAGAATTTTGAAAATCTCTTTGATTTTAATGGCATGAATTCAACTAGCAGACCAGATAAAATATAATAGAGTAATTAGAATAATTGAAATAGAGTAATTAAAAAAGCCTGGCATCTTCAATACAACATGAATGAATGCATTCTTTCATAAGAAACTGTAAAAACATTTCAGGACCTGCACTCAGCAGTGAATTTGGCAGCTATTGCTATGGAAAGAACCATTGGAAGAAAGATGAAGCAGAGCCTGGCAGAAGCAGCATGAGAGAATTATGGAAAATCTGAAGAAAGGAAGTAAAAGATTACATCGGTATTAGCTGGTATGCACAATTGGAAACTTAAATTCTACATTGTTCAATTAAAAATGACAAAAACAGAAATATCAGATATAAGAAATTTGAGACTTGATTACTCATCAATTGAAAGCAAAATTCAAGTGGTTAAAGCAATACAAGGAGTCAAAGCAGCTCAAAGATCAAAATAAACAATTCAACATCAACTGAAAACTTGCCTACAGAATGTTAAGAAGTAAGGAACTAAGTCTAGAGTGAATGCTTGAAGAAGAAAGATGTGGAAATTTTCTTGTCATTTCTATAGTCCTAAGAAATCCAACACAATGAAAAGTTGGATTAAATGAGAAGCAGAAAGCTTTGGTCTACTAATATAGTGAACAATAGAATGATTTTGCCAAAGGAGATGACTAAAACTCTAGCTTCTCTACAAAGCAAGAAAGTAATGGGACAGGATAAGGTACACAGTTATTGGCTCAGATGATTCACAGTGGCATATAAATTACTAGTTAGGCATTTCCCCAGCTTCCTCTAAGACATAAGCTTGATCTCCCACCTCTCCCCCTTTTTTTTTGGCTAGGCAATGGGGTTAAGTGACTTGCCCAGAGTCACACAGATAGTAAGTGCCAAGTGTCTGAGGCCAGCTTTGAACTCAGGTCCTCCTGATTCCAGGGCCAGTGCTCTACTTCGCCACCTAGATGCCCCAGATCTCCCCTTTCTTAACAGAAGACATCGTATATTTAATATCAAAAGATTAAAATTCCTGTGACCCATTGTAGATCAGTTAGCTTCTAGGTGATACAATGGATAGAATTGTAGGTCTGGAGTCAGAAAACCTGAGTTCAAATCCAGCCTCAAACACTTACTAGCTGTGTCCTTGGACAAGTCACTTTGCATCTGTTTGCCTCAGTTTCATTAATTTGTAAATGGGGATAATAATAGCACCTACTTTCCAGGGCTGTTGTAAAGAACAAATGAAATAATATTTTTAAAAGCACTTAGCATGGTGCCTGGCACATAGTAAACACTATTTAACGCTGATGATGTCCCTTATTCAAAGATTGACAGCGTGCATCATTAAAAAAAAAATCTATTGTTTAATTGTTTTCAGTCCTGTTCGACTCTTCATGACCCCATTTGGGGTTTTCTTGGCAAAGATACTAGAGTGGTTTGCCATTTCCTTCATCAGCTCATTTTACAGATGGTACCCTCTTAAATTCCCATTCTTTTCCAAGTCAAAAAAAGCTACTGATATTTTTGTATATCCTTAGAATTTGTTTTGTTTAGGATTAATTCTTCCCTTAACCTTACCTCTCTCTAATTCCCTCTCCCCTCTTCTTGCCTTTCCTTCCTGTCTCCTTGTTGAGTGAAATGTATTTCTATATCCAACTGTGGGTGCATATTTTCTTGCTTTTGACCAGGTCAAGTGAGAATAAGGTTCAAGTGTCAGCCACTCTTCCCACCTGCTTCTCCTTGTACACCCTGATTATGTAAGATAATTTTTTTTTTTTTGCTTTTTGGTGAGGCAATCAGGGTTAAGTGACTTGCCCAGGGCCACACAGCTAGTAATTGTCAAGTGTCTAAAGCTGGATTTGAACTCAGGTCCTACTGACTCCAAGGCCTGAACTCTATCCACTGCTCCACCTAGTTGCCCATAAGACACTCCATTGTATTCCCCTCTCTTTCCATTCTTAAGATCATTAGTACAGAACCACTCCCAAGCCTTGTATAATTGGACTCGCCCTATGAATCCTGGCGATGATGGGATTCAGAGGGGACCCATTTCATGTCCCCATCTTTCAGTGTTAGCAGTTTATCCTTGTTTAGTCCTTTATTGCTGTTAATTTATGTTACCTTTTTCACGTATTACTGTTTCTCTTCACTCCTGTGTTTTTGCTTCAAAGTCTCTCCACAGCTCTGATCTTTTCATAAAGACTGTTTGGAAGCTCTCTGTTTCATTAAAGATCCATTTTCTCTCTGTTATATACAGTTTTTTGGGAGTAAGTTATTCTTCACATCCTTTACCTTCTGGAATAACATATTCCAAGTTCTATGTTTCTTCATCGTGGTGACTGCTACATCATGTGTTTTCCTTGGTGCTTGAATTCTTTCTTTCTGTCTGTTTTCAGTACTTTTCCTTTGCCCTGTAAGTTCTGGATTCTGGCTATTCTATTCCTGGAAGTTTTCATTCTGAGGTCTCTTTCATATCTACTTTCACCTTGTCCTTTGGTCCTAAGAGATCTAAGTCATTTTCATTTAAGATTTATAAAAATAGAATGTCTAGGCTCTTTCTGTTCATGGAATTCAATGATTATTAAATTTTTTTTCTCCACAATTTGTTTTTTAGGTCATTTACTTTGGCCTTTATATATATGTAAAACATATATATATATATACATATATATATATATAGATATGTATTTCCCCCCAGCCTTTTGACTTTGCTTTAATATTTCTTATTGCTTCATGGAATCACTAGCTTTTATTTGGTCCACTCTAATTTTCAGGGAGTTTGTTGCTTGGGCAATGTCAAGCTTTTAGTTCTCTTTCCAAATTTTTCTTCCATTGCTCTCATTTCTTTTCCATTTTTTTATCTTATGCACTTTATTCCCTTTATAAAAAAAACTCTTTTCTTTTAAACTTTAGTTTTATCTCTTCTAGAAATTCTAATTAAGTTTGTTATAGACTTGTGTTTTCCTCTGAGGCTTTGTTTACAGATGTGTTGGAATTATTCTCTTTTTCTGTATTTGTGTCCTGAGCATCCCTGCCACCATAATAACTTATTAAGGTGGAGTTCTTTTTTGGTTTGCCCATTCTTTACTTCCCGGCTTAAGACTTGATGGTAGGGTTGGACTTTGCCCTGTTCTGGAGAGGAGAGGTCTGGGCTGGTATTTTTGCTGCTTTCTTGGTGGTATTGAATGTTATGTTATTCCAGGATCTCAGGGACAGGCTAGGGACTTGCAAGCTTTCAGTATTCCTAAAGTACTCTGATCCAGGGCAAAATTTCATTGCAGCCCCCTGGTTTGTTGCTGATCTGGGTTTGTGTTTGTGTTTGTGTAAAAGTAGACTGAAGCTGGATTCTATCCCTATTAGCTGGTGGGAAAGCTCTCTTGGTTCAGTGGCAGAATTTTAATCTCTTCTTTGGTCTGGGATTTCTTCCTTGGATATTCCTTTGCAGACTGGGCTAGATGCTGGAAGGGAGATTGCTCTTCTGTTGAGGCCTGGGACATACCACTGCTGCTCTTGGCTTCTGAACTCTCTCCTCAGCCCAGGGCCTCCCTACTTGGGAATACTACCCCCCCCCCCCCGCAGGTTCCCTTCTGGGTCTGTGACCTGGAACTGGGTAGTGGACAGGAAAGCTGTCAATTCTCATCTTGACTCTATTGCAGTGAAATGATACGGGTCTGGTGGTCCCTGCATAGGTCTGAGTCCTCCTCTTGCCCTGATGCACAGTCTCTCACTGGGTACTAGAGTGGTTTGCATGTAGAGTGTGCCTGGCCTTATACATCCTCAGTGTTCATAGATGTCCCCGTCTGTCTCCCTATGCTGACTTGGGTGGGGCAAATGGCTCTGGATTTCCTCATAAGTATTTTGTCTGGTTCATTTTACAGATTTATTGGATGAGTTTGTGGAGGGGAATTTTGCACTGTTTCCCATCATTCTGCCATCTTAGCTCTGCCATTAGTTGTTGGGTTTATTGAACTCTAGGGTATTGTGGTCATTTGCTTCTGTACATTGCATGTTCTACTGATCAATCTTTCTATTTTTTTAACCAGTACCAAATTATTTTTAGAGTTATTGCTTAGCAATATAGCTTGAGATCTGGTACTACGAAGCTACACATAATAGAGAGTTGTTTTCTGCTATGTCTATGCTAAGGGATTGATATTGGAACCATAGTATTTACATTATTCATGGAAAACTTTTTTTTGCTTTAGAACTCTGATCCCTCTATAGACTCATACTCCTGTCAGTCAGATGTGAGGCACTGGGGAAATAGGGCAGAGAAAGGTAAGTATGTGAAGATCCTAGAAGTGTTAACATTCGTTGCATGACAGCTTCGCAGTTAGCCAATTCATATACCAGACCAGTCTTATGTCCATGTTGATGCTACTCCCATAGGGGCTATGCCCTGATGAAGATTGTTATGTACTTTTAAGAAACTTTGAGGGATTTTGTGAATGAAAATGACCTTGAGAAAATAAGTCTCATCTTGTCTGCTCTCTGTCATAACATATCTCTTCCCGAATAATTTGTATTTCTACATAATCTTGTTCCCCATTGGCCAACACCTTCTCTCCCTTCTCCTCCGGCCCTGGGGCTCAATATATCACTGGTAATTTATGCTTTGTTTGAGTAGTCAGGGATACCTTTTTTTGGCATTGATACAGCTTCTCATGCTGACAGCTGTGACTTTGGGTGGGGTTTTTGATCGATTAAAAGTAGGTTAAAATAACAAGACAGACCAGCTACCTCCAAGGCTCACATACCTCCATGAATCACAGCTCTGAGGCAAAGTTGTAATTAGTTGAGATGTTTCCAAAAGAGTTCTCTCACAGAAAGAACATTGTAGAGAATAGATAGTCCTTAGTTTTAATTTTTTTTTTTCTGGAGGTTAATGGGCCAAGGGAGTGGCTTGCTGAGAATGGGATATTGGCCCAACAGGGGAAGATGGTAATTCACTAAGGACATTTTAACCTTCAAGCCCCAAATGTTGTATTCAATAGTGAGGGGAAGTAGCTTCAGTTTGATTTAAAATTGGCTTGCCGCAGATTGGTTTTGTAACCTTGGTGTAGCAGGGACAAAGTTGGGGTCCCTATTGTCAGGGAGCTTATAGTCTAGAATCATTGAATGTTCATCTGGAAAGGTCAATATAGAAAGGCAGTGTGACATTGGGGATAGAAAGGTGGGAGTCAAGAGAATTTGGGTTCAAGTTTGGTGTGTGTGTGTGTGTGTGTGTGTGTGTGTGTGTATGTGATCCTTGGAAAGTCACTCTTTCAATGCTCCAGGAAAATCTTTAGGCCTATGCCAATGAAATCACAGTTCTGCTCTTTCTGCTTCCTCCCTAACCTCTTCCTAATAGAGGCTAGAGTCAGAATGGGTTAGGAGAAAGAATACTGGATTTGAAGAGATCTAGATCTGAATCCAGATTCCATCAGTTATTGGGTGTGTGTGTGATTGCCACTCACTTCCTTGGTAATCTTGGACAAGTCATTTTGTATCTCTAGGTCTCAGTTTCTTCATCTGTAAAATAATGGGGTTGGATTAGATCACATCTAATCAATCAATCAATCAATCAATCAATGGCATTTATTAAGTGCTTACCATGTGTCAGAGACTGGGAATACAATGACAAAAACTAAACAATCCCTATCTTCACAGAGTTTACATTCTACTGAGGGAGATCACTCTCACATGCATACACATATGTATGCATGTATGTTCAAAGAAGACTTTCTTAGTCTTCACAGCTAATAGTGACTCCTCTTAAAATAACTTTCATTTAATTTTGTATATATACATATATACACACACATAGATACACATTATATATATAAACATGTATTTTTATATATAGGTATACATCTATACCTATATACTTATTAATTTTATGTATATCTCTGCATATATACTTGTGTATAAGTATATATCAGAGAAGGAAATGGCAAACCAGTCTAGTACATTTGCCAAGAAAACCCCATATGGGGTCATGATGAGCTGGTTATGACCAAAAACAACTGAACAACCACAGACTTAATTATGCATGCATAATATCCTTAAATATATGTTCATATATACATATCTACATGTGTATAATATCTAAGAATATATGTATATATAAGTACATATTCATATATACTCATGTGTATAGATATGAGTAGTTATGCATATCTACATATGCATATTTGTTTAAAATCATTTTAATAATGCAAGGTACTACAATATTAAATAACATCATAATTTTAGAGGGAGTCACTAGTGGCTCTGGGGATTAAGAAAGCTTTCTTGTGGGAGGCTTGCTTGAGCTGATCCTTGAAGGAAATGAGGAATTCTTTGGAAATTAGGGATTCATAGGTAAAGATAAATGTGTGATATGATGAACATTGGAAATACAAATATGAAAAATTATGATCTCTGTCCTCAAGGAGCTTAACATCTATTAAGAGGAATATACAATGAACACAAAAAACATAATGCACAGTAAAATGTGACTAAAATATCATGTTACAATCTCTTATAAAATAGGTCAAATAGAACCGAATAAAGAATCATAGTAAGTAAAGAATCATAGTTTAAAAGTTTCTTCCCTTTCTAAATCTGTGACTGCATGACAAGGGACACGTCATGACACCTCTTTGAGCATTTACCATATGAGGAAATTGAAACTTCTTATAGAAGACTGTATTTACTTTTAGGAGTCAAAATTTTAGAATGTCTTAGAAAAGCTGGAGAGCATCCAGAGGATAGTAATGAGGATGGCAAAGGGCCTTGAATCCATGCCATATAAGGATAGGTCAAAAGAATAGATTTAGCTTGGAGGAAAGAAGACTCAGGCAACATGATAGGTGTACTTGAGTATTTGAAGGGCTGTCATGTAGAAAGCGGATTAGGCTTGTTTTGTTTGGCCCTGGTAGGATTGAAAACAAGAAACAACGGTGGAAGTTATAAAGAGGTTAATTTAGTATTAAAATTTTATTTGTTTATTTAATTTTTAATTTATGGAATAAAACAAGCATTTCCATAACATAGTAAAATAAAATAATTTAGTCTTGATGTCAGGAAGAAACCTCCTAGTAATTAGAGCTATCCAAGAGTGAAGGGACTTTCTGGGGAGGCAGTGGGTTCTTCCTTTCATCATGGGTAGTATAGCACCTGTGGAATGATCTTAGCATTTGTCTGAAGACATAGTCACTTTTTTTAGCTAGCTCTATGTTCCATGTGTCCAGACTATGTAGAAGGTCCATCTTCTTTCTATTGTGCACTGCCTTTGGCTTTCTTCTACCTCACACAGGAGAAGGGAAGATGCCCCCTGAATCCTTCTGGCATGAATCTTTTCTGTGACTATCTGCCATTCTCCAGAAAAAACTTTCTTGAGCCTTGTTGGCCAGTACCAATCTTTCCCACAAACCTTACTTGGCCTTTGTTTTATGCCTAGTACACATATTGCATAACATTTCATATTATAATTTTCTATGTAGGTGACTTCGCCTTATTAACTGGAAGCTCTATGAGGACAATACTTTTGTTTTATGGAAACTTTGCATCTCTTCTAGTACCTAACAAAGTGCTCTGTGCATGATAGACACTTAATAAAAGTTTGTTATTATTACTATTATATTCCCAAACTGTGTACGTCTAGGCAGGTACTCAACTGCACCAGACACTTATAAAAGGTTTGTTCCCATCACTGTGTTTGCTCTCCTTGATTGACTTGGTCATCTCAGGAGCTATTTGTCTTAGTCATTAAACTACATTTCCTGTTTTCAGTTACTCCCTTTTCAGAATATTTGCCCATATTTATCTTTGTATGCCCACTGCTTAACCCAGTACGTCACCCATAGAGCGGTGTGCAAATTACTCAGGACAATAATTAAATTACTGACATACAATAAACCTTATAATTTTTCATACCTTTAAACAACTTTTGATATTGCAGCAGTTCCTTCTTTCGCTGCAATCATTTTTGTATGATTTGGCATTGAGCTCACAAGATTTTTGACATCTTCTTTAATTCTTTTTGATACTACACTTTTATTAAATTAAATATTAAGCATGCCTTTGATGAATCGTCCATTTTCCCAAGTGTAGCCTTGATTATGAGACACTAGGGTTTAAAACATGTGAGATCCTAGGCCATTAAAGGAGGATTATCTCAATATCTTGAATACATTTATTAACCTTTTGTGACATAGAGTATATCCTACAAGGTTGTGTTGCAGTATTCCATCTCCATGTGGGAATTCTAACATTTTGGAACAATCCTGTTTGTAACTACATCAAAATAGGAAGATTTCTGAGCCTACTGGAAGTGAAAAATCCCCCAAACTTTTTTTAGATGAATATTTGACTTTGAAGAAGTCCAGATCTTACAAACTCATTTGGACCTTTTTTTTTGTTATAATTTCTAATGAAAAAGTGAGTTTCATCCGTAAAAATGACTCCTAGTTTCATGACTCTTGTCTTTGTACTGTCTTGTCCATGATAGGAATTTTTCTTCATTGTAATGGTTAGCATTTTTTTTTTTTGCTGATCTCTTTATTGTTCCTTCAACTTCTAGAAGGAAGCCTACATAGCATTGTAAAGGCATTAATACCAATCTCTCCACCTACCCAGGTACCTCTGAAGAACTTTGCTTATTTTTCTGAGGATTGATTAGATTGTTTTGTTAATTTTGGACTTTGTTTTTAATTTTTGATCACACTTTCCTTTTCAGTTTGGTACAATTGATCCTATTTCATTGTGGGGTTGAATAGTCATTGAAATGCTTGACTTACCTATACCAACAACTACTACAAGTCATGGAGAATTTATTAAGTGCTTACTGTATGCCAAATAGAGTGCTAAATGCTAAGAATACAAAAGGAGTTCACATTCTAATGGGGGTAGGAAGCATACAAACAACTTTGTACAAACAAGATATGTTCAAGATAAACTGGAGATAATCACAGAAAAGACATTCATATTAAGAAACTGAGAAAGATTTCTTGCAGAAGGTAAGATTTTATCTGAGAGCTGAGGGAAGCCATAGAAGCCAGGAGGAAGAGATAAGAAGGGAGAGAATTCCAGAGAAGGGAGAGAATTCCAGGCATGGGGGACAGCCAATGAAAATGCACGGAATTGGGAGATGTAGTATTGTGTGCAAGGAATAACGATGAAACTAGTGCCACTGAACTATCAGCTACAGTATCTCTAACAGTCACTGAAGTGTGCTGTTTAAGAGTTACAATGTTTGCCTACTATCTTTGGAGTAATATCTATTCTTAAAACCACAGAATTAAAAACACAAACAACAGAGAAATTAAATATGTGTGCATAGTACAAAATCTAGTGCCCTACTGATAGAGAATTAAATAAGATGAAAAAAAAAACTCCAAGTGAGTCTGGTTTTATTTCTTCAAAATCTGATGTTCTAAGTTAGTCTAATGTCAGTAGAAGCTTACACATGTGGCCATTGCTGATACAAAATGGAACATATCAAAAATATTGATTGTTCTTAGTGATTTACACATATTTGAAGTAGGACTGTGTGAGAATTGTGAGAATCTGAGAATATGAGTTGTAGGATCATAGATTTAGGGGCATAAGGGAACTTAAAGACCCAAATGACAAAACTCCTTATTTCACAAAGAAATGGAAGCCTCCAACAATGAAATGACTTACCAAGAGTCACACAGGTAGTAAGTGGCAGATCCAGGATTCAAACTGAAAACATCCTCAATAAATATTTGTTAAATGGATTAAAATGGAATATTTTGTTCTCAACCTTGCACATTCTTTAAAAAATGCTGCAAGAAAATCTTACTCTTAAATCTCATAACTCACACAGCTGTAACCTTTAAAGATAGTGCTACAGGTGACTTGAGTTCTTCTCAGAGAGAAATGTGATGCACCCACCAGTTAGTTTCACACCTGAACACAGACATGCACATTATATGGTATCAATAACTCATACACAAACTATATACTTTCTTCTATAGGAATAGAAATAGGGACAGGGCCTGTGATGTCTTTGATATTGGGAACTCCATGATGAGGAAACTCTCTTCAATCCAAATTGGCACCTTCTCTGCAACATAGGGTCTTAGAGAATTTTCTAGAGCACTAAAAGTTTGAATTACTTGCCCATGGCCATGTAGCCAGTATGTGTCAAAGGTAGGACTTGAATCCAGGTCTTCCAGTCTCCAAGGCCTGCTTTCCATAAATGACTCTTTAAATAACTTTCTTAATTTTAGGTTGCAGTTTATGTTCTTTCCAGCTTTCCTCTTTATTGTAATATTATTTAAATATAATATATACTCATACAAATTAAATCAACACAATATATGTAACTATATAGCATTAACATCAATATTAACATAAACATTACTTATAATGTACAATAATATAACATATAATAATAATAAAGAGATCTCAAATTAGGAAAGCGTATGTTGATCAATTAACAATATATTAGTATAATATATTAATGGATTACTATCCTCCACATGCTCCTATTTGTGTATATTATGTTTAAAGCTCAGAAAAAATTATATATTACCATCTGCTTTTCTGCTGCACCCTAAAGATCATCCTTTCCAGCTTACTTGCAGCTAAAACATATATATATACATGTATATATACGTATATATATTTTTTCTTCCCTATTATAATGTAGGCTCCTTGAAAGCAGTGACTGTCATGTTTTTCTATCTATATCCATAGCTTAGCATAGAGCTTACACATGTTAAGTGCTTAATAAAGTTTTTTTCTTCATTCATTCACATACACATGAGACAAACATGCATATATGAAAGGCTGGCAGTTAATGTGCTTAGAGAGCTGGCCTATGAGTTAGAATACGTCTTGGTTGTGTGACCCTTACATAACAAGTCACGTGACATCTCAAGGCCTCCAGGCAGCTCCCTTGACTCTACGTGGCAGATTAGCTGCCAACCTGCATTGAAAGAGATAATGTCCTCATTGGTGGTTCCCTACACTGATGAAATCACAGGTCTGAACCAAATATAGAAATACATATGTGGGTTTTTCTAATAAGGAGGATAGACTTGTACTGGGTCACTAATATCCTCTTACTCATTCTTCTTAATAACCAGTATTCTGTATTCTTGTGATACCTCCTTGGAGAGCAGAGATTCAGCTTGTACAGTGAAAGATCTTTTAATTTTGTCTTTCTCAGTGGAGAAATTAGAGCCTGTACTAACTGGCCCATAGGACATCTATTGCTTTGGACTCCTTAGCATCATGAGCTAAGTGACAGCTCCTCAGCCTGGATAGAGATGTTATTTTGACATATAGATAAACATTGCACCCAAACACCACCATCCCTGAGCCAGACTTGCAGAAATATTTGAAAAAGAGAAACAGAGGCCAGAAATAGAAGAGAAATAAGCAGTGAATACATAATTATAGATATTACGTATATGTTTGTCCTTCATAAATATGGATGTAGACCCATAAATAGATCCTCTCTCCACTGACCATATTCAATTTGCTATAGTTCTGTCCTTGAAAAGTAGAAGAATCACCATCAGCACAGTGCCTTGCACATAGTAAGCACTTAATAAATGATTGTTGATTTGACTTAATGTAACTCCAAAGGGTTTTTTTTTTTTTTGCCTTTCTAGGGCACCTGTGTTCCATAGAGGAAAGAATATTGTACAATGAAACCTTGTTTCAAATTCTTCCTCAGATATTTACTGTGTAATAGTCTAGTCCAATCTCCTCACCTTACAGATGTTAAATGACTTGCTCCATATCACACAGTAAGTGGAAGAGATGAGGGTTTGAGCACATAGCAAACCCTTACTTTGACGTCAAATCCAGCGCCCTTTCCATTGTACTGAACGATTTCCATTATGTCACATTGAAGCAAAGTTTCAATGAAAATCCATTCCTTAGAGTGTCTGCAATATGCTCTAACTACTGCCAATCTATGTGGAGGTTTCTAGAACACTGAAAGGTCAGATGGCTATACAGCCAGTATGTGTCAAAGGAAGGACTCAAATCCAGGTCTTCCAGTCTCTTAGCCCAGCTTTCTACAGATGACTGCAGATTCCCTAATTCTGAGCATGTATAGGTATTCTCTAACTTTTTCTTCTTGGTAGTGAGGAAAAGTTAAACTAGTACTGAATATGCATACAGAAGATGAACTCTCACTCTTTCTCTTTCTTAGAGGTTTTGGTGATGGGAGGAAGAAGAACTGCTATGGGCTTTCTGGCTGCCATGTGGTTGTGAACACTGTTTCTGCTTTCCTTATCTTAGATTATGACCTTATGTGCTTCAAAATCTCAGAAGAATCATCTAAAAAGATTCCCTTAGCAACTGAAACCAGTAGCATCAGTAGCTGAGTTTGGGGGCGGGGGAGCTAAGCCTAAGGAATGGCCTGGCTTGCCTGACTCAGCCCAGCGGTAAATTGGCCTGGCAACAGAAAAACCACGTCCAGGAAGTAAGGGAGTGACTCCTCCACACCCAGAAGTAAACTCAGTGAGAGAAATGTTTTGTAGCAACAACATACAGTTTAGGTCCACTGTCCCCTGGGGCTGAATGGTGTTTAGAGGGGAAAGTATGCTCCCAGTATGGCAGCTTCCCATACTTCAGTTTTTGCAATGCCTTCTCAGTAAACATCCCTTTGTAAAAGCTAATTGATGTTGATCATAATAATAGTTAGTATTTCTATAGTGCTTTAAGGCTTACAAAGCTCTTGACAAATATTATCTTATTTATCCTCATAGCAACTCTGGATGATAGGTCATATTATAAATCACAATTTTACAGATGAGGAAACTGAGAGGTTTAGTGAGTTGCCCAGGATCATGCAGATAGTAAGTTTTTGAGGTCACATTTGAATTCAGATCTTCCCAACTCCAATTCTAGCACTCTTTCCACCGTGTTATCTAGGTGCCTGAGCAACTAACTGGCCAATTGTTACAGAGGAGATGTTAATTGCAAGTGACAGTACTAGAAAATTCCCTAGTCTCTCAAGGTTATTCCTTGAATCCTAAGAGGAGAAGTAGATGAGCTCTGGGGACCTGACTTGCTAATCTGAGTTGGAGTTGAGAGGAGTCCAGAGCTGGTACTATATCCAACAAAGCCAGGCCAGAGTAAGCTATGGTTGCCTGATGTCACTGGGCTGTTTTAGTTACCCTACCACAGACACACTAGCTAACATCATTGATATAGTTTCTCTCAGATTTTCCAGCACTTAAAAAAAAAAGTTGAAGGTGAATGACTTAAGGCAGATTACTGTTTTAATTAGGCTTAATGTCTTCTGCCATTACTGCTGCTCAAACTGATGAGTTTTCACATTCTTTCACTGGGCCCAGGGGCTACCTGGTAATATTGATGTGGCAGGAGGCATTCTTCCCAGAGTGCACTGCTTCTGCCCCAAGTCATGTCACCCCAAATCTCTTTCTTTTCTGGGTCTGTCAGCCCTTGAGAGTGGGGTGTGCAGCTATTGCTTGGGCATGTCTGTGCCAAATAGATGTTAAATTCTCTGGGATAAGAGACATAGGCTCCAAAATTATGGGTTGGAGCAGACTCACTAGGAATTTTATCATGTAAACTTGACAAGCTTTGTTTAGAAAAGCCTCAAGCTACAACGTCTTATTCCTTTCATGGTAGAGGGGGGCTTCCAGAAACTGGGTGTTTCCAGTGCTGTGGTAGCAATGAGGTCCCTGTGAAGAATTGCTTTAGGGGGGTTCTTTTTTCATTTTGAAAAATAAAATAATGTACAAACAACTCTCAGCTTCTCGTGGTTCATACAGTCCTTTTTTTTTTTTTTTGCAATAGAATGGATAATCTAGAAGAACCCCTGGACTACTAATTAGGCGACCTCAGGTTTAGTCTTAGCTTTCCCATGGTGTCCACTGACTTACTGGATCAACTTACGTAAGTCTCTTTCCCTATCTGGTTTTCCATTTTCTTCTCTGTAAAATAAAGGGTTGGACTATCTAATTTCTAAGGTCTCATTTAGCTTTAAACCATTATTCCTTGATTCTTAAGATATCATTTTTTTAAGTTATCTTATGTCCAGATTCAAAATGAAATGTAGTGTGAAAATGATTGTAATTTCTTTTCTA
Source organism: Vombatus ursinus (assembly GCF_900497805.2). NCBI lineage: Eukaryota > Metazoa > Chordata > Mammalia > Diprotodontia > Vombatidae > Vombatus > Vombatus ursinus. The sequence continues at coordinate 22,420,550 of NW_020947062.1, forward strand.
ATCTTTTCCCTGCCTCATCTGCTGGTGGAAAGTCAGTGAAATAGCCAGTAGGAGGCTAGGTGTGTGCATATAGAGGAGAAACTGAGATCCTAGATGAGGTACATTTGTATAATGTGTTTGTATTTTACCTCACCCTGTCTCACAGAATGAGGTGGTCCTTCTCTTTGCCAAAGCAAACACCTCTACCTGCACAAAGATCCCATTCCATCCTGCCTTCTTGAGCACCTTCTCTATCATCCCCAATATCTCACTTATCTTCAGTCTCCCCTGTCTACTGACTTCTTCCTTACTTCCTACAAACATGCCTGTGTCTTTCCTGTCCTCAAAAAATTCTCATTTGATCCATCCATTCCCACTAGCTATCATGCCATATCTCTTTTTTCCTTTTGTGGCTAAACTTCTAGAAAAGTCTGTCCACAATAGATTTTTCTGCTTCCTTTCCTCTTATTCACTTCTTAATTCTTCATAGTTTGGCTTCTGACCTTGCTATGCAACCAAAACTACTCTCTCCAAAGTTACTAATGATGTTTTAATTGCCAAATCTAATGGCCTCTTCTTTTTTTTCAATCCTCATCCATCCTGATCACCTCTTTTCCTTGATGCTATACTGTCTAGGTTTTCATTATACTACTCTTCTGGATTTCCTCCCGACCAATTCTCAGTTTCTTTTGATGAATCTTCCTTTAGGCTTTGCCCACTAATTGTGGGTGTCCCCCAAAGCTCTATTGTGGATTCAATTATTGTCTTTATGTCGATTATTCTCAAATAAGCTTATCCAGCTTTAACCTTTCTACTGACCTCACATCCACTTCTTAATAGACATCTTGAACTAGATGTTGGATAGACATAACTTCAACGTGTCTAAAACTGAACTCATTATCTTTCCCTTCAAACCTTCCCCTCTTCTTAAGTTCTCTATTATTTTTGAGGGTACCGCCATCCTTTTAGTTACCCAGACTCACAACCAAAGTGTCATCCTTGACACTCTCTCTTACTACCCCACTTCCTCCCCAACCAATCTGGATAATAGGCCAAGGCCTGTCTTTTTCACACACCTCCTTCTTTTCTCTGACACTGTTATTACCCTGGTGCAGTCCCTCACCACCTCATGCCCGGACTATAGCAATATCCTGTTGGTTAGTCTACGTGTTCCAAATTTCTGGCCATCCTCTACTCAGCTTTTAAAAGTGATCTTACAGGTCTTACCTGGTCCACCTTACCCCACAAAATCTTGAGTGGCACCCTATCACTTAAAGGTCAAATATAAAATTCTCTGGCATTCAAAGCTCTTTGTAACCCATGACTTTCTTCCTTTCCAGTCTCCAGTCTCCACCCGCACATATTCTGCAAAGCAGTAACAGTAAAAGCCTTACTGTTCCTTGAACAAGACCCTCCATCTCTTGACTCTGGGCATATTTGCTGGCTTTCCCTCATGCATGGTATGTACTCCCTCCTTATCTCTGCCTCCTCATTTCCTTGACTTCCTTCAAATCCCAAATAAAATTTTATCTTCTATAGAAAGCTTTTCCCAAATCCTCCTCAATTCTAGTGTTTTTCTTTTGTTGGTTATCTCTAGTTTATCCTGTGTACAGTCATTTGAATTTGTACATAGTTGTTTGACTCTTCCCAAATGAGTTCCTAGGGCAACGACTGTCTTTTTAAAAAATTATCCCTTGAGTTTTCCATAGTGCCTGGCACATAGTAAGTTTTTAATAAATTTTTATTGACTGACTATGGATAGTTCAAAAATCTGCAGATATTTTTGCCCTTGTAATATTAAATGGTGAGTCAATAATTAAAGGATCTTTGATTTTCTCTTTGTGAGAACACCCTCCAGTGATACAGATTCCAGATGTTTTATAACTTAGCAGATAAGGCAGATAAACTGAGGCTTAGAGACATTGAGTGACTTACCCGCGGTAACACAGTTAATAAGTATCAAGAGTAGTGTTTAAATCTAGTCCCTTCTAATCAGTAGTTGGTATAATGGAAAATGTACTGAACTTTCAATCCCAAATCCTGCCTCTGACTTTACTTTCTATGTGACTTTGGGAAAGTCCCTTCACTTTTCTGATGCTATTTCCTCGTAGACAGATAAAACATTGTATGAAATGCTTCCTGTGTGCCAGGCACTGTGCTAAGCATTGGAAATATAAAGAAAGATAAACAGAAAAAAGATAGTGCATATCCTGAAAGAGCATCCATTCTCATAGGGGAAAACAATAGATAAAGAAGACCTGGAAAGCAGAGTTGAAGAGGAGTTAGAGAGGGAAGAAGGAACCTATATGAAAGTGAGATCACTGGCAAGGGGCTGGAAAAGTCTGGGTGTGAATTAAGTGAGTGTGGGTGGAACCTCTCCTTTCATGGAGGCCCAGGTAGGGAGTCTCCAAACAAGAGCATAGGATCTCAGGGCAGAAGTTTCTCCAGTGTGAGAAGGGAACTGGCAAAGAGATGGGTAGTCCGTGGAGAAGAAGTCCAGGGAGTGAATCCTCTGTAAAATAGGGGGATGTGCTGATATAAGAGATAGGGAGCTGGCTATGGAGTCAGGATGACCCAGGTTCAAGTCCTGCCTCTGACACACACCAGCAATATGACTTGAGGAGATAGGTTAATAGAGTGGAATGAGCACTTGCTTAGGAATGAGAGAACTTGGGTTCAAATCCCTCCTCTGACAATTACTACCTATTGTAACCTTCAGCAAGTAACATGTGCCTCATTTTCCTCATCTATCAAATGAACAACCCAGATCATATGGCCTCTGAGGTCCCTTCCAGATGTAGCGTCTATGGTTTGCTCCAGTAAGACTATAAGTTGTAATACAGTTGATCTGAATAAATGGAGGGAATTTCTGAGATCTCTCTCCAATGATGACATCAAAGGTCTAGGCTCCCTGGAATAATAGGCCTTGTTATTAGGCTTAAATGAAATAACGCACTTTACAGACATTATTATGCTAGATAAATGCAAATTATTATTATTATATTAACACCAAGGCTAGTATCCCAACCAGTCTTCAACATGGCACTTTTGCTATGTGAATAGGTTCCAGACTGGCTCTTATTTCTCAAGGAGAGATGTGCCCTATCTCTCCTTGAGATCCATGAGGCCAGGGACCATGATGCAATGGTATAATTTATTATGGTTCCTTATTTATCTCTGTTTCCCTGACAGCAACTGGCATAGAGTCTTGTGAATAGTAGATACATGACAAACATTTGTTAAATGAATCAATGCATGTTCATGGGATAATAAGATGGATAATGGGATTCATTAGTAGCAGGGCACATTGGAAAAGTAGTATAATCAAAGTCAGAACACTTGAGTTGGAATACTGGTCCAGTCATTTACTCCCTGGGTGAACTTAGGTGAGTTGCTTCACTTCTCTGGGCTCAGTTTCCTCACCTGTAAAATGAAAGGGTTAGACTAGATAATCTCTAAGGTCCTTTCAACTTTAAGTCTATGATCATAGACCTGGAAGAGATCCTAGAGAATAATGACTCCATTATACAGACAGGGAAACAAAGGCTCACAATACTGACATGATTTGCCAATCATCAGGACAGACTTTGGAACATTGCACCATCCTCCCAACAGCTCTAGAGGAGCTGGAACAAAGTTTGGAGATATTTTGTTGGCTAGCAGGTGGTCTTCTTTGGAAAGTTGTGCCATATGTTGTGCTATCCCACAAAAGGTTTGCTGGCTGAAGCATATATTTTAAAAGTCACCTTGTTTTCCAGTTGGTTCAATGATGTAAATACTTTCCTTAATGGAATGTCTCCCTTTCTCTAACCAAGAGGAGACTTTTACAATCTTAAGTCTATCTAATATTCCCATATCCTCCACCTGAGGTTAAACAGAACCTTTATGAAGGGCACCCAAACTAACATTTTTTTTCTTTTGCATCATTTAGAAGATGTGCAAATGATCTATCCATTGTGAGGATTTTGTATTTTTAATTAGGGGTCGAGATAATTGTTTCTTTTAGTGGCATATGGCGAATTAAATTTGATTCCTTAATTAATCTTGCTCTCCTGGTAAGTGAATTCTGCACAAAGAGCAAGCAGGGATGTTTGCAATGGAAAAAACAGCGTAGCCAGCAAGGTGCCTTTATGTTTATGACACTCCCCTTTCTCCTCCCCCAACCTCAGAACAAGCCTACACAGACCATAACATGGAGTAATTCCAGGACCAGAAAGGATTTATTAATGCTATCTGTTGATTGCTTTTATAGTTCATTGGAACAATAAAAAAGATAAAAATTACCAGCCTGGTTCTTGGGAAGGGAAGATTTGAATTTCTGTCTAGTGAAGGCCAAAGCTTCTGGGGAGCAGAAAGCTTCCCAGACTCCCTCTGCCCCACTGTGTATTCTAACAGACTCAGTGGAGCACCTCCCGCCACTGAGCTTCCTAGGCCTGGTAGGCTCAACACTGGGCTCCTGGGTATTCATGCCAGCATCAGCTTCTCTGAGTTTCTTGCTCACCTTTAAAACCCAGAGGTTTTTTTTTTTTTTTTGTCTCTCTTAAAAAAATTGGCATTCCAGGAGCCAAGATAGTGGAATAATCAGTAATCAGTAAATTGCCCTATCTCTCCCATATTCACCTCTAGATAGCCATAAAATAGCTCCCCCAAACAAATCCTGGAACAGCAGAACCAGCAAAAAAAGATGGGGTGAAACAATCTTTTAGAGTGAGAAATTTGGAAGATCACCTGGACAGGTCTGTCTCACTCCAGTAAAAAGGGAGCATGTTCCAGAACAGAAAACACCCCAGCAAGCCAGCAGCAAGCCCCATCTCAACAAACCAGTGAGATCCTGATCCCCAGTGTGGCAGAGCAGGCAAATACCAACACCAGGACGCCCTGGCCCGCATAGCCAGGGGAATGGGCAGACTCCAGCTCAGAGAACTGGTAGGCAAACAGGCATCCTCCTGCTAGACCACCATGTGCTTCAGTGTAGCCCTGGGGAAATGAGAAACACCCCACCTGCCTCAGCACATGCCAGATGCCAGTACCGGGACCCCAGCTCAGCACCAGACAAGCTGCTAGATCCTATGGCCTCTAGCAGCATCAGCCACTCCCCACTCAACCCCCTTAATGCAGTACCAGACATGAGAGTCCTCTGTGGGCCTCAGGGTGAAAATCAGTGCAGCCCCTGGCACAAGAACCCTGAGACAGTGCCCCTTCCACCTCAGAAGCAGAGCTCTAATTTAAAAGAAAGGAAAAAAGCCAAAAAGGATGAACAAAAAACAAAAACAAAAACCAAGAAAAGAATACGACCATTGAAAGTTATTATGGTGACAGAAAAAATCAAGACTCAAACTCAGAAAAGGACAACAATGTCGAAACACTTATGGGCAAAGCCCCAAATGAAAATGGGAAGTGGTCTCAAAAAAGTGGGAAGAGCTTAAAAAGGAGTTTGAAATCATATATGAGAGGTGGAAGAAAAATTAAAAAAAAACAATGAGAGTTTTGTAAGAGAATTATGAAAAAAGAGTCAACAGCTTCGAAAAAAAAACCCAATTGCTTAAAAAGTAGAATTAGCCAAATGGAAAAGGAGTTACAAAAATCCACCGAAGAAAACAACTCTTTAAAAAGTACCATTGACCAAATGGAAAAGGAACTACAAAAGATAACTTAGGGAAATAATTCTTTAAGAGTTAGAATTGGGCAAGCAGAAGCTAATGACTCTATGAGACATCAAGGATCAATCAAACAAATTCAAAAGAATGAAAAAATAGAAGAAAATGTAAAACACCTCATTGGAAAAACAACTGACCTGGAAAATAGATCCAGGAGAGGAAATGTCAGAATCATTGGACTATCTTTTTTTTTTCATTTGAGGAAATTGGTATTAAGTGACTTGTCCAGAGTCACACAGCTAGTGAGTGTTATGTGTCTGAGGCCAGATTTGAACTCAGGTCCTCCTGACTCCAGGGCCAGTGTTCTATCTGCTGCACCACCTAGCTGCCCCAATCATTGGACTATCTGAAAGCCATAATCAAAAGGAGGACCTGGACAGCATCTTTCAAGAAATTATCAAGGAAAACTGCCCTGATGTCCTGGAACCAGAGGGCAAAATAGGCATTGAAAGAATCCACTGATCACCTCAGGAAAGAAATCCCAAAGTAAAAACCACAAGGAACATTATCATCAAATTTCAGAACTATCAGGTTAAGGCAAAAGTACTGTAAGTAGCCAGAAAGAAACAATTCAAATATTGAGGAGTCACAGTCAGGATCACACAAGACTTAGCAGCTACAACTTAAAGGATTGGAGGTCATGAAACATGATATTCCAGAAGGCAAAGGACTACAACTAAGAATCACCCACCCAGCAAAATAAACATAATACTTCAAGGGAAAAATAGTCATTCAATGAAACAGAAGGATTTCAAGCTTTCGTAAGAAGAAGGCCAGAATTGAACAAAAAATTTTGTCTTCAATATCAAACCCAAGAGAAGCCAAAAAAGGCAAAAAGAGGAAAGAAAACATAAGGGATTCAGTGGAGCTGAACTATTTACATTCCTACATGGGAAGATGATATTTGTAATTCTTAAAAATTGTACCACTGCACAGCTAGAAGGAATATACATAGACAGAGGGTATGGGTATAAAGTGAATTTAAGGGCATGCCATAAAAAAGTAATTAAGGGATGAGAAAGACGAGTACACAGGGTGCAGAAGAAAGGGTGAGGTAGAATGGGGTAAATTATTTCACATGAAGAGGCATAAAAAATCTATTACATCGTGGGGAAAGGAAAGATGAGAGGGCGGGTGATAGACATCTCTTGAACCTTACTCTCATCAGTATTGGCTCAAAGAGGGAATAATATACACAATCATTTGAATGTAGAAATCTATCTTACCCAACAGGGAAGCAAGAGAGGAGGAGATCAAGTAAAGGGGAGGGGGACTGACAGAAGAGAGAGCAGATCTGGGGAGGTGGTAGGCAGAAGCAAAACATTGCCAAAGAGGGAAAGGGTGAAAGGAGAGAGAGGACAAATAAGAAAAATAGGATGGAGTAATCATAATGGTGAATGTGGATGGGATGAACTCTCCCATAAAATGAAAATGGATAGCAGAGTGAATCAAAAACCAGAATCCTACAGTATGTTGTTTACAAGAAATACACTTGAAACGGAGAGACAAACACAGAGTAAAGGTAAGGGGCAAGAGAAGAATATATTATTCTTCAGCTGAAGTAAAACAAACAAACAAACAAACAAACAAACAAACAAACAAACAGGGATAGCAATCTTGATCTCAGACAAAGCAAAAGCAAAAATAGGCCTAATTAAAAGAGGTCAGGAAGGAAAATATATCTTGCTAAAAGGTACCATAGACAGTGAAGTAATATCAATATGAAACATATATATGCACCAAGTGGTATAGCATCCAAATTCTTAAAGGAGAATATAAGTAAGTTATATGAATAAATAGACAGCAAAACTATACTAGTGGATGACCTCAGTTGTCCCCTCTCAGAACCTGATAAATCTAATCAAAAAATAAACAAGAAAGAAACTAAGCACATAAGTAGAATATTAGAAAAGTTAGATAAGACAAACCTTTGGAGAAAACTGAATGGAAACAGAAGGAAATATACCTTCATTTCATCAACACATGGCCCCTCCACAAAAACTGACCATATACTAAGGCATAAAAATCTCAAAATCAAATATAGAGAGGCAGAAATATTAAATGTATTCTTTTCAGATCACAATGCAACAAAAATTGCATTAAACAAAGTGCAGTGGATAGTTTAAAAATTAATTGGAAACCAAATAATCTAATCCTAAAGAATAAGTGGATCAAAGAAAAAAATCACAGAAACAATCAATAATTTCATTAAAGAGAATGACAGCAATGAGAAAACATCCCAAAATTTATGGGATGCGGGCAAATCAGTACTTAGGGGAACATTTATTTCTCTAAATTCTTACATGAACAAAATAAAGAGCAGATTAGTGAATTGGATATAAAACTAAAAAAAAAGCTAGAAAAAAAACAAATTAAAAACCCCCAGTTGAGTACCAAATTGGAAATCCTGACAATCAAAGGTGGATTAATAAAATTGAAATAAAAAAAACTATTGAGCTAATAAATAAAACTAGGAGCTAGTTTTATGGGAAAAAAAACCCTAACAAGATAAACCATTGGTTAATTTGATTAGAAAAAAGAAAGAAGAAAACCAGATATCCAGAATCAAAAATGAAAAAGGTGAAATCACCACCAATGAAGAAGAAATTGAAACAATCATTAGGAAATATTTTGCCTAATTATATGTCAGTAAATCTGACAATCTGAGTGTATTCAATGAAATTTTGCAACAATATCAATTACTTAGATGAACATATCAGGAAACAGAATGCCTAAATAAGCCATCTTGGAAAAAGCAATTGAACAAGCCATTACTGAACTCCCTAAGAAAAAAATCCCCAGGGCCAGATGGCTTCACAAGTGAATTCTACCAAACATTTGAAGAACAAGTCATTCCAATACTATACAAACTATTTGGAAAAATAGTTGAAGTAGTCCTACCAAACTCCTTTTATGACACAAATATGGTGCTGATGCCTAAACCAGAAAGAGTTAGAACAGAGAAAGAAAGCTATATATGCATTTTCCCTAATGAATATTGATACCAAAATTTTGAACAAAACACTAGCAAGACAACTATGCCCATATATCACAAAGATTATGTATTATGACCAGGTAGCATTTATATCAGGAATGCAGAGCTGGTTCAATATTAAGAAAATTATCAACGTAATTGACAATAACAAAACCAACAGAAATCATATGATTATTTCAATAGATGCTGAAAAAGCTTTTGACAAAACACAGAACCCATTCCTATTAAAAACACTAGAGAGCATAGGAATAAAGAGAGAGTTCCTTAAATGAGAAGCAGCATTTATCTAAAACCATCAGCAAGCATTATCTGTAATGGGGAGAAGCTAGAAACCTTCCCAGTAAGATCAGGGGTGAAGCAAGGATGCATAGTCAATGAGTAAACAAAATTATCACTCTTTGCAGATGATATGATGATATTCTTAGAGAAACCTAGAGAGTCAACTAAAAAAAAAAACTACTTGAAATAATTAACAACTTTAGCAAAGTTGCAGAATATAACATAAACCAACATTATCAGTATTTCTTTACATGACCAACAAAGCAAGTGATAGAAAGAAATTCCGTTTAAAACAACTAAACAATATAAAATACTTGGGAGTGAGTTTACATGCCAAGACAAACCCAGGGACTATAAGAACACAATTATGAAACATTTTTCACACAAATAAAGTCAGATCTAAACAATTGGAAAAATATCAATTGTTCAAGGGTAGGCCGAGCCAATATAATAAAAATGATACTTCTGCCTAAGTTAATTTGCTTATTCAGTGCCATACCAATCAAACTATCAAAAATATTTTATAGAGCTTGAAAAATAACAACAGAATTCATCTGGAAGAAAAAAGATAAAGATTATTAAGGGAATTAATGAAAAGAATACAAAAGAAAATGATCTAGCAATATTAGATCTCACACTATATTATAAAGCTGTGACATCAAAATTGTCTGGTACTGGCTAAGAAATAGAGTAGTGGATCAGTGGAATAGGTACATAAGACACAGTAATAAATGACTATAGTAACTTAATGTTTGATAAACTCAAAATCTTTGGGATTAGAACTTGTTATTTGACAAAAACTACCGGGAAAACTGGAAAACAATAGGGCACAAACTAGGTATAGACCACCATCTCATATCACATACCAAGATAAGGTCAAAATGAGTACATGATTTAGACATAAAGGGTGACATCACAAGCAAATTAGAAAAGCAAGCAACAGTCTGCCTGATCTATGGAGAAGGGAAGAATTCATTATCAAACGAGATAGAGAGCATTACAAAATGTAAAATAGATAATTTTGATTATATTAGATCAAAAACCTTTGGCAGAAAGAAAACCAATGCAAACAAAATTAGAAGAAAAGCAGAAAGCTGGGAAACAGTCTTTACAGTAAGTGTCTCTGATAAAGGCCTCATTTCTCAAAGCTATAGAGAACTGAGTCAAATTTATAAGAATATAAGCCATTCCTCAAATGACAAATGGCCAAAGGATATGCATAAGCAGTTTTTAGATGAAGAAATCAAAGCTATCTATGAGCATATGAAGTGCTCTAAATCACTTTTTGATTAGAGAAATACAAATTAAAACAACTCTGAGGTACCATCTCATGCCAATCATATTGGCTAATATAACAAAAAAGGAAAATGATAAATGTTGGAGAAAATGTGAGAAAATTGGGACACTAATTCACTGTGGGTGGAGTTGTGAACTGATCCAAACATTGTGGAGAGCAATTTGGAACTATGCCCAAAATGCAATCAAACTGTGCATACCCTTTGATCCAGTAATATAACACTACTAGGTCCAAATTCCAAAGAGATCACAAAAAGGGAAAAGGACCTACATGTTCAAAAATATTTATAGCAGCCCTTTTCTTGACAGCAAAATATTGGAAATTGAGGGATGCCTATCAGTTGGGGAGTGGATGAACAAGCTATGGTATATGAATGTAATGGAATACCATTGTGCAATAAGAAATGATGAACAGGCAGATTTCAGAAAAATCCAGAAAGACTTGTATTAATGATGCAAAGAGAAATGAGCAGAGCCAAGAAAACACAGTACACAGTATCAGCAACATTGTGTGATGATCAATTGTGAATGACTCAGCTCTTCTCAGCAACACAATGGACTCACAAAGGAAAATGCTACTCACATCCAGATAAAGAACTGATGATGATCTGAAATGCAGATTGGAACATACTTTTTTCACTTACTTTATTCTTTTTGTGTGTGTTTTTTTTTCCTTTTCATCTGTTTCTTCTTTCACAACTGTGACTAATATGGAAATATGTTTTACATGGTAGCACATGTATAACCTGTATCAAATTGCCTACCATTTTTGGAAGAGGGGAGGGAGGGAGAAAAATTTGGAACTCAAAATCTTGTAAAAACGAATGCTAAAAATTATCTTGACATCTAATTGGGAAAAAATAAAATGGGGAAAATGGATATATTTTAAAAATAAATAAAAATATAATACAAAAAAATTGGCATTTTGTGTTTTCACATTACCTTCATTCTTCAAATATATTCTTTTCCCCTCCCCTTCGCAGATAGCCATTCCTTGTAACAATGAAGAAAAAAAATGGAGAAGAAAAAGCAACTCATCAAAACAAACCAGTACACCTGCTGAGGCTGATAAGAGGTAAAATACTACACGTCCTCAATCCCCCATTTCAGTTGGGAGGATGTTGAAGCAGGTCATCTTTCTTCTTCAAGAACAGGCTTGATCATCATAATTACAATCAAAGCTTTGGTTTTGATTTTGTTCTTTCCATTTATTGTTTTAGTCATTGTATATATTGTTTTTCTAGATCTGTTTGCTTCACTTTGCATCAGTTCTTACAGGTTTTTAAATTTTTTAAAAAAATTATGAACTTAACAGTCATCAATAAACACACTTTAAAATTGTTTATTTTTGTTTTCTTCTGTATATTTTATTAGATATTTTTGTTCCCCTTTTGCTGCCTCATTCTTCTGTGTCATTTTCCATAGAAAGCTTCTATCTTAAGATTTTCTTCATCAAAAGATCATAGTTTCATAGATGTAGACCTGGAAGAAATCTCTGAGGTCATATTTTCCAATTTCTTCATTTCAAAAATGATGAATCTGAGGCCCAACGAGATTCAATGACTTGTTTAAGGCCACATGTGGTAAGTGGCAAAGCCAGGCTTTGAGCTCAGGTCCTCTGATGACAAAGACAGATCCTTTTCTTCTTCTCCATGCTGTCAGGGATGGGTTTCTTGTGAGATGGTTCTCAGTGGTGTGTGTATGTGTGTTAGTGTTTGTGTCAACTCGCAATATCCTTTCCCCTTCTTCCTTTCTCACAGCTGAAATGGAAATGGGAATGAGCTCAGAATGGAGATTGGATTCTCCCCTAACAAAACATGCCTAAATACAGCTTTGTTTTAAGTAAATATAAAATCCATGTGGAAAGTTTAACTTCTGTACCAACACAATGGAACCTTCCAGTTCCTGAAGTTTTGAGAGGAGTGTGTTTGCATTGCATTGCATTGGGATATATGAGGTGACTATGTTGTGGGGAGAGGCCTCATCGAAAGAACATTGAACTTGGAGTCAAAAATCTAGGTCTTCTCAGGCTTTATTACTTATTACCTATTAGACCTTGAGTTTCTCTCTGTATGCCTCATTTCCCTCATCTGTAAAATGAACTAGATGAATTCTAAGGTTCCTTCCAACTCTAAATACTATAATTCTATATGTGTTTTCAGTTTGACAGGTCTCGATATGGAAGTATTGGCTGACAGATGAGGGAAGGAGGTAATAGAATGTATTAGTCAGGGCACTTGGATCAGAGTGAGTTTAGTGGAATGAGCTGTGCTCTTAAAACTAGTCCTAGGTTTGCCAGGAATTCATCATGTGATCTTGGAAGGCACTTGAACTTTTCTGTACCTCAGTTTACCCATCTTAAAAAAGGGGACAAAATTTGTCCCACCTGTATTATAAGGACATAGTAAGAATTTAATGATAATGTAGCTGTCAAGATAGCTTTAAAACCAATTGGTTGTATTTATTATGTACTTCAAAAAACAAGCTTAGAGTGATTCATGGTTACATTTTCTTTATTCTTTGTATATGAAAAAGTTCATATAACACATGAGTTTGTTAGGTTTATATTAGCAAAAAAAACCTCCAATTAGTTAAAAACAAAACCAAAAACCCCTAATAATTTCTTCCTTAAACTGCTTTGACATTCAGTTGGCTTTTATGGCACTAAATAGTAAAGCTAGATACATTGCAATTAGGCTGGTCTGTTGAAAATGATCAGATTTCCCTTTATGAGCCATAATACTAACCTGTTCTGTGGTATGGTCTTAATAGGTTTATATTAACGGGTACTCCTGTTGCCTCTTCACTACTCCTGCAGGCTTGGCTGTGTCTACAACATGGTATACAGTACTGAAATAGGCTTCAGTGCACAGAAAAGTAAATGGGGGTTGCTATAGTACAGTGTCAATGTTGTTATACATGACAGTGAGAAGAATGAAATTACTTCTTCCATTCCCACCCTTTTCTTCCTTTGCCAGCTAAACAAGTGCGAGAGGAGTCTTTCTGTCATCATCTTGAATATTATATGCCTTTACTTACATCAAGCCAAAGTCTCCCTTCCAAGACAACCTGGCATCTCTTGAATAACTCTAAATATTAGAAAGTGTTGACTCGTAAGACCCAGGGAATGGTTAATAGATTGGAACTATGGAACTGGACAGAACTTGAGGTCACCTAGTCTCATTCCCTCATTTTACAAGTGGGGAAACTGAGAATGAGAAAGGATAAATTATTTACCCAATATGCAAAAACAAGTCAGGGGAATCACTGGGCCTAGAACCCAAGCTTTCTGCTGTCAGTCCAAGGTTATTGTCATTGCACTGTTTTGTGAACCAGCCTTCTGTCCTATTTTTCCCTATGGTTTTTGTGGTCTGTTTCACTTTCTGGACTCTGGGAGTGATGACTAGAGTAATAATAACACAATAAAACAATAGTAATAGCTAACATTTATGTAGAACTTTATGGGTCACAAATTACTTTGAAATCTACCGTCTCATTTCACAAGAATCCTGTGATTTGTCACAGTGTTATTATCCTCATAAAATTGAATCTTAGAGAGGTATAGTGATTTGCCTAGAATCACAAAGCTAGTTTGGTGGCCAAATTTGGACTTAAACTAAGGTCTTAAATTTCTAAATTGCCGGATTTTATTCTAAGATGGTAGGATATTAGGTCTGAAAGGGAGCTTAAAGGTGGTAGTCCAACCCCCTAATTTTACAGATGAGGGAACTGAGGTTCAGAGATGTTAAATGACTTACCCAAGGTCACAAAGCATTTAAATGACTGAGCTGGACCTGAAATCTAGACACTTCATCACCAAATCCAAAACTGTTTCCACTGCATGAGAGAGCAACTTCTTAGACCTCATTTTCCCTGGTGGTGCTATATAGGATTTCGGGTGACGTGAAGGCATGTTTCAGCCCATAGAAATTTTTGGAATCTATTCTGTCATCCAATGTAGTACTGGCCCTCTTGGCTCAAAATTATCATGTTTACCTAAAATTGCTCATCTATGTTTTCTTTTCATAGCTGCTATTTGTATTTGTATTTGTATCTGTGTATTCATCCACAGTCAGGAGGTCATATATGGTCCAGTCACCAAGTAGGGCTGGACACTGACATTATTTCCCGTGATCTACAGCCAGTCTTTGGCCTTTGTAGGAATAACTTTGTGTTCTTTGGTACTAAGTTTTTCATATAATAATTTATTTCCTGTCCTCCCCTGGTAGCATATATCTAAGTAGTAATCAAAAGATACTCTTTTTAGGGACTAGAGGCAGTGCTATATGAAGCTCCTTTGAAGGTACTAGGGCTGTTTGGCTTAGAAAAGAAAAAACTTAGGGAGATATGATTGCTATCTTTAAGTGTTTGAAGGGTGATCATGTGCATGAGGGATTAGTCTTGTTCTGCCTGACCCCAGCGGGCAAAAGGAAGAACAAGGGTAGAAATTACAAAGAGACAGGTTTCAGCTTGATGGTTGATCACCATTAAGCAAGAGTGAACTTCTTGGAGCTTTTGTGGCCCACCATCTACTTAAGCCCCTATTTATACTGAAACCCCTCCCCCATCAAAAAATGCCAAATTTCTGCTGTGTGACATCAATTTCTTTTTTAAAAAGCAAGGTTAAGAAATATGGGGCAAAAATCATGCAGCAAATACTTTTGCCTCTGGTCTCCCAGAATTAGCAGGCCATATGCCTCCAGTCCTGGGTCCTTACACTGTCTTTTCAGGAGAGCATTTTAATCTGGGCAAGAGAAAGAGTACTTGAAGACTTCTTTTTTTTTTAAATAGTATTTTAATTTTTCCAATTACATGTAAAGACAATTTTTAACATTCATTTTAAAAATATTTTGAGTTCCAAATTTTTTCCTTCCCCTCCCTAAAATGGTAAGCAATTTGATATAGGTTATATATGTGCTACTATGTAAACATATTTCTATACGTCATGTGAATGAAGAAACAGAACAAAAGGAAAAAGAAACCGTGAAAAAAAATGCAGAGAGTGAAAATAGTATGCTTCTATCTGCATTCAGACTACATCAATTCTTTCTCTGGATGTAGATAGCATTTTCCATCATTAGTCCTTTGGAATTGTCTTGGATCATTGTATTGCAGAGAAGAGCTAAGTCAATCAGAGTTGATCATCGCACATTGTTGCTGTTACTGTGTACAATGCGCTCTTGATTCTGCTCTCTTCACTTTACATTAGTTCAAGTAAGTCTTTCCAGGTTTTTCTGAAATATGCCTGTTCATCATTTCTTATAGCACAATAGTATGCCATTCCATTCATAAACCACAACTTGTTCAGCCATTCCCTCATTGATGGGCATCTCCTCAACTTCCAATTCTTTGCACCACAAAAAGAGCTGCTATAAATATTTTTGTGTATGTGGGTCCTTTTTTCCATTTTTATGATCTCTTTGGGATACAGATAACAATGGTATTGCTGGATCAAAGGGTGTTCACAATTTGGTTGTCCTTTAGGCATAGTTCCAAATTGTTCTGTTTGGAGACTTCTGACATCAGATTCAGTACTGATACAATTGCACGATGCTGGCCACTGAGGTTCCTTCTAGTTCTAAGAAAGTGATTCTGTGTGCCCATTCAGGCTTTTTGCCCTGCATAAGACTTCCCTGACTTTGAGGGAAGATAATCAGTAGTCATAGAGCAGACATGGGGCGTAGGCTGCCTTGTTAGTCCACTCATGCAATTTTTTGAGTTTCTGATTGTACGCAGAAGCCTGAATTTCTTTGGAGATGTGTCTAAGCCTTTGGTGGCTGTAGGTAAGGGGGACCACTTGGCCTGATTCAGAATGGAAGACAGAATTGTCCTTGCAGAGGACAATTGCAGAGAAGGATCTTTGATAGCAAAATTTGTTCTAAAACTCTATATCTCCTCACATACAGAGACAGACCTATTTTCATAGAGGTTCTTGCTTTTTACATGTGAATGAATGACACACATACATTAATTAATATGGTTCAGCTTCATAGTACTTCGGGACAAATGAAAAATTCTCCAATTTTCCATTCACATGAAGATGTTAGCTTTGTAAACCTTATAAGAACAGTGAAGTTTAGACAAGAATACTGGGATCAGAACACTTGGGTTTGAGACCTGTGGGACCCTGGGAAAGTCACTTAATCTCTCTGAGACTCTCTCTGAGACTCAATTCCTTCATCTATAAAATGAAATTGATGATACTTGTACTCCCCTTATTTTAGGACAGTGACGGTCAAATGAGATAGCATTTGTAAAATGCTTTAAGCTGTCTCTATAGAATCTTTTTTGGGTCTTGACCTGGGGTTTCATTAGTTCGGGGAACTTTTGGTATGGAAATTCCCTCTTAAAATGTAATAGCAACTCATTTTTCTATAGCACTTTCAAGTTTACAAAGTATTATGCATTTCAAGTGATAACTCTACAATTTGGATTGCTGCTCTTATCAGTGTGAACACTCACATTCAGCATAGGCTGTAATTAATGGCTTCTTATCTGAGATGATTCTTCTCTACCTCTTTCCATAAACCTTTCATAGTAGTTTACCCTATGCATAGGGTGTCTTCCTCTGGCTCTTTTAATGTCTCTTAGATACAAATGCAACACTTGGCTGTCTGTTAGTCCTCATATGACTGGCTTGTCTTTTTTCTGGTCCTACTCTTCCTCTTCTTAGATGACGGCAATTGTATAATTCAATATTTCAAAGATCTTCAGTTTTGCTAATGTGGATGTTCCCTCCACTCATGCAGATTGCAACCCCTTCATGTCTTAGTGTATGGTTTTTCTGAGTTGTTGTGATGAAAACATTCACCACCTAGTCATGTGTCTCTAGGTAGCTAGGCTGGATCTCAGATGACAATCTTGGAGCCAGACTCAAAGCCTTTCCATTTTGGTAGGACCCTGAAAAAGTTTGTGCCACTTTAGTATGGCCTTCAAGATGTTGACTCCATGCCACGGTAAGCCATTAGAGAAGGACTTCGGGGGTGTGTGTACAAGGAACTTAAATTATAATAATAAAAGAAAGCATTTTATAAATATCTCATTTGATCCTAAGAACCCTGAGAGGTAGATACTATTATTAGCTCTATTTTACAGATAAGAAAACTTAGGCAGACAAAAGTTAAGTGACTTGCTCAGGGTCAAACAGCTAGTAAGTTACTAATACCAGATTTGAACTCAGGTCTTCCTGGCTCTAGGTACAGAACTCTACTCTACTGAGCTACTTAAATTATACAATTATAATAATATAACATTATATTAATTACATCTAATTATATCAAAATTACTGATTATAGTAATTTTAAACATAGTTATATCAGCTCACCAATCATTTATGAATCTTTTTTTTTTCCTGTTCTTGACTTATTTCATTGGTGTAGGGAACTTCTGGTATGGAAATTCCCTCCATTGATGCAAATTGGCAATTTGTCTGTTATTTTTAGCCTTGGTGATATGCCTGAGGTTCTGATGGGTTAAATGACCTGGTCATTTAATCATTACCCATGGTCCCTTGTGTAATATAATGCCAGGACTTGAACCTAGCTCTTCCTGACTCCGAGGCTGGGCCCATGTTCCCCCTACTTTACAGTCTTCCCTTTATGGGTCCTAACAAAAATATAAATAACAACCTCCATCACCACATTCATAATAAAATAGAAGCTGGAAGTTAGACCTGAAGCTCCTTGGGCACCACAACTCTCTTGTCTCTCATTCTATTCAACTGTTAAGGACCCACGGTTCCTTAGGAGTAAATCAGAAGTTGGGGCCTTTCCTCTCTGTCAGGAAGGCCCAGAGGAGGCATATGGTGCTGGAGGAGAGAGGTGGGATAGGACCGGCCCACAGGGGCTGGGGAGGGAGGAAAGAGGAGGGAGCTCACATGGAAAGCTTTATCATGGTTACAATTTTTCTGAGTTTTTCCTTTTCCTAGGAGGGAAAGACAGAGAAGTGGAGGCTATGGGGTAGGGTGGTAGGGATTTCCCTCTTCCATCTTCTACCCCATATTTAGCTGTTCAGTATCTAATTTTTTTTTAGCTTTGAAACAGAAGGCAGAGTTCAGAAATGTCTTTTTCACCATATCTCCTCTCCTCCTTCTTCCCCTAACCAAGAGTAGGAAACTCTGTCTTCTTGGTTAGTTTATGCAACAAAGTTTATCTTGGATCTAGCAGGTGACAAGATCACTCTCTCTGACAGACCAGTTCTCCAGGCCTCTGCTCTGTTTTCTTCATCAGTGCTGAGGGCAGGGATTGGATGCTGGCAGCCCTTTACTCAAGAATTGGATTAATTGACTGAATCTGAGTTGGCCTCCTTGGTGGCCTAGGGATTGCTATAGTGTGTTCAAACAGTTTGTGGGAAAGCAGAGGAAAGAGTCTCTTCTTTGTTGCCAGCAAGAATTGCTTCCCTGCCTCAACAGGGAGAAATTACCTACACTTAGCACCAGAGTATCGGGGCTGAAAGAGACCTTCCTGATCATTTAGACTAGCCCCATTACTTAATAGATAAGGCCCAGAGAGAAGGGACTTGCCTAAGGTCACATAACAAATTCAGGCAAGAGCTCAGAACAAAAAAAAAACTGTTAAAAATAATAAATATGAAGGTGAGTTTGCTCAGTAATTTTGAATCTTTCCAAGAAGGAAGTTTCTTGTTCCACTAATCATTTTTATCTTATGCCCAGACCACAAAAAAAGCAGAAGATGAAACCTTAGAGGGTGTCCTCTCTACGTCTTTAAAACAGAAGAAATAAAGAGGAAAAAAAGCAGAAAAAATTTTAATCCAAAGTGGATTTTAGCCTCCTCCCTTTCCTTCTTCTCTCCCTTCTCCCTTTTAGGATAACCAATGTTTGACTGTAGGTTCTAATGAACTTAGCTCTTCTACTTCTTCTTTTTCTTCTTCTTCTTCTTTTTCTTCTTCTTCTTCTTCTTCTTCTTCTTCTTCTTCTTCTTCTTCATCCTCTTCTTTTCTTCTTCTTCTTCTTCTTCTTCTTCTTCTTCTTCTTCTTTCCTTTCCATACTTCATCCTATGCAATTTTTTCCAAGTCCTTTCGTAAACCTTCTACAGAAAACTGTTTTATTGTATGTCTACATATTTTCTCTTTTTATGTATATGATAGAATAATTTTACTGCTATCATATATACATAACATTTTACTTATATTTATTAAATTTCATTATTTATCATATTTAAATAGATAATCACAGTGGAAAACATTCTCTATATATTGTATCTCCTTATTAAAGTCTGAGTTCCTGGAGAATAAGGATCATTTTTTTTCTATTTGTGGTTCTAATGCTTAGCATGGTGTTTTGCACATAGTAAGCATTAATAAATGATTTTTCTTCATTCATTCAGTCCTCTGGCCCTCTTGCTTTATTTATTTATTGTACCATGCAGCAATAAAACTGTTCTTTTATTACCCCTCACTCTTACTGTCCACATCCTTTTCTGGTCATTTTTGCCCCAGATTATATCTTTTACATCAATTTTTATGTAAGTCATTCCTCTAATATGCTGCAGCCTAGTAATGGACACCAAGCATCTCTATTTCCCTACATTCCCTACAGAGCCTACAATTTTAATTCTTTTGAGATATGGGGTGTCACATTTTGTATCCATTTAGCATCAGTAAAGGAATAAAGGTACTAAAAAGATGGACTTTTGGGTCCAGTAGGAACTTAGGATCATTGAAAGCACTGCAGACTTTTCTCAGTTCAGCACAGCCTTCTCTCTTCCTTCATACAATGCTGGGCTAAGCTCATTGAGCTCATCAGAAGTGCTTATCTACAATATGTTTATTGATCGACTAAATCAGGAGATTATCCATTCAACTGGATGGCATGATTTGGTTTTTTCCCAATGTGTGGTTTAGGCCTAACTTTGGTGACATGCCATCCATCTCACTGAGGAGGCCCTAATGTGTTCCCATGCTCAAAGCAAATAGCAAAATGCCATAAAAATGGAAATAAGTCATTGGTATGAGCTCATTTTGTTTATATTTTCCTCTTTCTTCTAAAAGCAGAATTCTGACACATACAAATCCAATTATTTAAGGTTTTGGTTGGGTGCATTCCAGTTAATTGAGGTTTTCCTGTACAATGAATAAGTACTGCCAGCAACTCCTCTTGATTTGACTCCCAGTATCTGTCCTGTAAATTCTGAGCACTCATTTTGAGATGATTAAGAAAAGTTAGTGGGAAAAAGTAAGTTTTGTTTTGTTGGGATGGGATGAAGGGCAAGTGGATTTCAAGCTGTCCCAGTACCCTTTCTTGTCTCTGGGGAATGGGGAACTCCCTAATAGAGCTGTGATGACGATTAAAAGAAATAATGCATGTAAAATACTTCATAGACCTTAAGGAACTATGTAAGAACTTGTTTTTCTTATTTTTGTTATTTCCAATGTGGTTTTAACCTTACCTCTCTTCCTTCTCCCTCATGTATCACATGCTCCAGTCAAACTAGATTCCTCACCATATCTAGCTATTGAGAAATTCCTCCTATCCTTCATGGAACAGTTGAAATTCTTCCTCTGTCTGGAAGCCTTCCCTATTTCCTCTAGAGCACCAGAAGAAAACTCTTCCTTCCCATTATTGCATCATCTAGTTTGTATCTTTTTATATACTTATCACATTTTACTTTTTGTTATTGTTATTTTTATTGTTGTTATTTGATATGTATCTTGTTTCTCTTAATAGATGGCAAGCTCTTTGAAGGCAGGGATCTTGTCTCCATTCTTTTTTTATTTCCAATAAAGCTTTGCACATAAGTGATTTAGTGAATGGATGAATGATGTGAATATGTGAAACCAAGAACCAGTGAGTTTTAAATTGTGTGGTGGTGCCTCAGAGCCATAGGGGTTCCAGAAAGAAAATGAGGCTGCTATAGTCAGAAAAGTCTTTGTGAAAGTGAGAGTGGCTTGGAGTAAGTCTTAGAAGATGGGCAAAGTTTGGAGAGATAGAAAAGTAGAAGGCATTTCAGATGGAGAGAACGAATGAAAATATATGCATGAAGTGTTTATTATGTGCCAAACACTATACTAAGTACTGGGGTTATATTTTACAGATGAGGAAGCTGAGGCTTAGAAAGGTTAAGTAACTCATCCAGAGTCACCTGGATAAGTATGGGGCACAACCCTAATTTAACATAGCTCATAGGATTTTAGGATTTTTAGACCTTGGGTTGGAAGGGGACTTAGAGAGCATCTAGTCAACCTCCTCCCCTTGTAGAGATGAAGAAACTGATTACCAGAGTGTTTAAGTGATTTGCCTAGGACCACATAGTTAATAGACAGCAGAGACGTCATTTGAATCTAGGTCTTATGAGCCATATTCTATAAAGTTTATTCCAACTTAAATATTCCACAAATTTATCAGGGTGATGATGATGTTCTGATCGCTTTCATCTGAGGGTGAGCCAGGTAGGAGAAAGGAAAGAAAGCCCCACTTTGGCTGCTTGCTAGTATGTAGAGTGAATAGAGAGCTGGCTCTAGTCAGAAGACCTGGGTTGGAGTACTGCCTCTGACACAAACAGGCTGTGTGATCCTGGGGAAGTCACTTAATGTCTCAGGGCTCTAGGTAGTTCTCTGAGCCTGCAAGTTGCGAAGAAGGTGATGACCTGTGTTGGTAGAGAGAGTTTCCTTACCCAGAGTTCCCCATACCAGTGAAGGTGTTGATTCAGGCTCTATTCCTGGTTTGTTGTGTGAAACCTTTTTTCTTCTTTATTATAATGGATGGGGGAGAGGGGTGAGAAAAATAGGTAATGTAAAACAAAATATATTGATAAAAATAGATATTTTAAAAAAAGGGGGTTGATCTTTCCTGGTTCTAACTTTTTTTTTTCTCCAGCATTTTGTCTGGATCTCTCTTTTGCAATGATCTCATCCTCCTTCATTATATGTGCACATGTTTTCCTCACTGTTATGCCATAAGCACCTTGAGGGCAAGGACTATATAATTTATAAATTTTATTTTTTCAGTGCTGAACATAGGGCTTTGCATATAGGAGGTGCTTAACTCATTTAAAAAAATTGAATTGCATTTTCACTGAACCAAGTCATTGGATATGAGTCTCAGTGTGTGTGATTACTCAGATTAGAGGGGAGGGTGAGGGGTCAGGCTGGGTAGGTTGGTTGGTCTGGTAGGGCCAGATTGTAGAGAGCACTGAAAGCTAGTCAGAGGCATTGAGATTCCCTTTCCCTGCTTCCTACCTCCACATTAAAGAGTTAAAACTCCTTCTAGACTCTTCCAGGAAAGGACTAAGGCATGGGTAGAACTTTCTTGGGACAAGTTATAATTAGCCTAGAGGACATCATTCCAGTGGTATGGCCAGACATAGGAATACTACATTACTTTGGGAACCAACTTTGACCCTGGGGTTCTAGAAAGATTCCACTCAATAATCCCACTTATTTCTGGATTGTGTTGTAAGCGAAACACTTTATCTGTTGATAGAATCCCCCATTCCCATTTAACTTTCAACCTAGGGTATGATTCCTCTCCTGGTGTGCCTAACCACATTTTTCACGGCATGACCCAGGGGACTCTAATGTCGACTAATCTCAGAGGAACTTGATGAGAAGTTTTGAGGAAAGATTACCCCTAATTAGCTTAAACCATTGCCATAAAAGTTTAGTGGTCAGAGCTCTGGGCCATTGCTAGCTTTCTCAACTATCTACAAACACACATCAGCAACCATAATGTCTTATAACTATGGCTCAAGACCACTAACTAAAACCAGAGAAAAGTTCAGATTTCAAATGGATTTTCTGGTCTCTGTTGACCTTGTGGAAAATAAATTCCATTAAACAGGATTTATAATATGTCCTCCACTACTGGGGGTTGGGGGACACTGTTTTGAAGCAAAGAAGATATAGTCCCTGCTGATAGAGAACTTCTCAGGAGACAATAGTTTTCAGAGAATTCTAAAGCAGGACTATGCTGTAATATGATATAGTGGAAAGAACTGTGGTTTTAAAGTTTAAAGACCTGCATTTGAATCCTGGCTCTACCATTTAACTTTGTGATCTTAGGCAAGTAACCATCTGGGTCTCTGTTTCCTCATCTGTATAATAAGAGGGTTGTACTAAATACCCTGTAAGGTCCGTTCCAGATTAGAGCTCTGATTCTATGACTGGTGTTGAATCCTGGCTTTGCCTATATGACCCTGGGCAAGTTCCTCTTTGAGTCTTAATTTCTTCATCTATAAAATGACTCCCTAAAGTTCCTTCTAATCATGAACTTGATTAAGAAGTATTTTTCTTTGCTGGTTCAATGGTCTGTTTGAGTAAAGTCAGAAGTGTGTTCTACCTCCCAATTAATAATAATAATAACTAGCATTTATATATCATCTACTGGGTGCCAGGCACTATGCAAAGTATTTTTACAAATACTGTATTATTTGATTCTCACAATAACTCTGGGAGGTAGATGCTATTATTAGCTCCATTTTACAGATGAGGAAACCAAGCTAGAGGTTAAGTGACTTACTGAAGTTCGAATAGGTAGTAAGTATCTGAGGCTGGATTTGAACTCAGGTCTTTCTTGACTTCTAGTCCAGTGCTTTATCCACTGCACCATCTAGCTGCCTCTAATTGGTGGGTTGGTTCCGTGTAGAGGGTGTCATTCAGTTGCAACGACAGCGGTCTTTTCTGTGCCCCTTGGTCTTTATTCTTCATTTCAGCATGTCTATACAGTCCAGACAGAGGAAAATCCTTTCTATATTTGTTTTAGACTAGTAAATTATTGGTATTCCTCAAAGGTCATTTGGAAAGAGAATTTTCTTTCCTCTGGTAATGCAGAACAAGAGTTTTAATCAGATTGAAAAGAGAAATTGTAAGGAACTATGTTTTGGGGAGGTTCACAGACTTAGACAGTAATGTCTAGATTTCACTTGGCCAGAGGATGGAATCCATTGCTAAATAAGTGTCGTTTTCTTTTTTTTTTATGAGAAGAGGGAAGGGGTTCTTTGTCCTGCCTTTTTTTTTTTTTTTTTTTTGAGGGAGAGGGGTATGTAGTTCTTGGATTCTGATTTCCAGTTCTGAACAAAGAGGATGAAAATCCCCTCTGGCTTTTTGTTCCTCTTCTCATAAATGAGTTGAAGCTTACCATTAAGTGATTCCCTATGGCAGGATCAGAGCACATAGCTCTCTTTGTTGGAGGCATAGGGGAAAGATGGGAGGATATGGACAATCCAAATAACTTAGTTCTGATCTTCTCCCTTGCCATCTTCCTGAGGTGGGAGTCAGGGAGCAGTAGTGTTGGCAGGAAGGCAAGGAGAAAACTCAACACAGAGAGCAGGGGAAGAAAAAGTCAGCAATTTTAGTGTGTTCACAATTTGGATAATTTAGCAGTCAAACTTAGCAGTTTAAAAGGATCCTCAGGTAGATCCTTTTGTAATTGTATGTATATCCTTCCTTTCTGATTTCTCAGCTATGTAATCAGATGCTCCAAATACATCAATGGACCTCAGATTTCATTGATGTAAGGATGCCTTCCAATGATGCAAAGCACACCCCTTTCATCCCCACCTTTCTTGGATGATTGTTGTCCATGACCTTCCATGAATTTGTCACAGGGAATTCACACAACTCAACATGTTGAGAGCCTTCCCTGATTTCTTGCCCTTCTGAGGATACCGGTAGAACATATGCATACTGTCCTACTTATCCTTCCTTCTGCTACATGGCCAGGTCATTTTTTATTTGTACATTTCATTGATGCCATCCTTTATTCTGACCTAAGTTGGCAGCAATTTTTTTTTTGTGTAGTGGATCAAGCATTGAATTGGGAATCACTTGCCCTGAACAAGAAGTCTCACTCTGCTACTTATTACAGGTGTGATCATGGGCAAATTACTTTGATTTCTCTTGGTCTTAGTTTCTTTATCTGTAAAATAAGGCAGTTAGATTGAACATATTCTCATCTTGTTAATTGTTTCTATAACTTCTCTCACTTCTATTCCCTTCTCTATACTTTCTTGGTCACTATCAGATATAGACCCTCATCACCTCTTACCTAGGCTATTGCAATATCCTCTTCAATGGTCTCTCCAGTCCATCCTCTGCACAGCTGCCAAAGTGATATTCCTAAAGCATGTCACTCCCTTGCTCAGTAAGCTTTAATGGCTCTCTTTTACCCCTTGCATAAAGTACAAACTCCCTTGTTTATCATATTTAGCCTTTCACACCCTGGTTCCCATCTAACTTTCCAAGTTTATAATATAATATTTCTCTTCGTGCATAATATGGTCCAGTAAAACTTTCCCATTTGTTCCTCAAACAATATTCCATCTCCTTTCTTCATGCTTTTTCACAGCAAGCTGTCTCACTATGTCTGAAATGCATTTCCTCCTTACCTCCACCTCTTGTAATCCCCACCTTCCTTCAGATCTCACCAAAAATTCTAGACATGAAGCCTTACCCGTTCCTCTGCCTGCTAGTGCCTTACTCCTAAAATTAACCTGAACTTTTCTATGTTCTGTTTCGCATATGCTTCTACATATGCATGTTGTTTTCTCTGGCATACTATTCTTTTGAGGGCAATGATTACAACATTTTTTGTCTTTGTAGCCCCAACACTTAGCACAGGGTCTAGTTCATAGTAAGCACTTAATAAATGCTTATTGATAGTGTATATGATCTCCAAGGTACTTTCTAGTTCCCATTTCCTATGAAGTTCTTTGGTTAAAGTGACAGTGATCTTTTAAATGTTTTCATTGACCACCATGGATTATTTATGAAATTCATGTCCACACAGTGATAGAGTTTTCAGTGCTAAACATACCATCTTTCCTTACCAACAACAAAAACAACCATAACTAATTTATTTATATAGTATTTTGAGGGTTACAAAGTGCTTTCTTTATAGAAATCCTGTAAGGTCAGTAGTGAAAGTATTATTCACATTTTGCAGATGAAAAAACTAAGATGCAGGGGGGACGGATTTATTTGTCCAGAGTCATAAAGTCAGTGTCAGAATTAAAATTTGGATTCCTATCTCTCCTGACTTCAAGTTCAGTTTTCTTTCCTTATAGCACAGAATCTCAGAGTTGGAACAGACTTCAAAAATCACAACAAACGTTCACAACAAAAACAACAATGTCTTTAATCAGTGGTTATTCAGCCTCCATTTTACAGCCACCTGTGATGAGGAATTTATATTCTCTTGAGATACCCCATGGCATTTTTGAATAACTCTAATTATTAGAAAGTTTTCCCTTACACTGAGTTCAATGTTTCTTTGTTCAACTTTCACCTGCAACTCTCAGTTTTGCCTTCTGGGGTCAAACAGATCAAACCTAATCCCTCTTCTCTGTATCATCCCTTCAAACACTTGAAGGCGATTCTCGATTCTCCTGTTTCCCCCTGAATCTCTTCTTCTTTAGTCTTATAATCCCCAGTTCCTTCAATTAATCCTCATCTGATGTATCAAAATCAAATTTGTCCTTCTCTAGATGTGCAACAGCTGGTCAGTGGTCACATGTGGTGGAAGTCCGAGTCCCCAGAAACCACAAACAAGGCTCTGAACCCAAACTAGTAATTTTTTGGGGGTCTAAGACCCCCCAAAAAAGAGCAAAGATGATTATGTATTCATATAATCACAGGATTTAGGGCTGGAGATCATGGGGTTATTATAGATAATAGATGTAGAGCTGTTAGGGAGCTCAGAGACCATCTAATCTAACCCACTCATTTTGCAAATGAGGAAATTGAGGTCTGGAAAAGAGAGCAGCCCAAGTTATGTTGGTGGTAAGTAGCAGAAATGAGATTTGAACTCATGTTCTCTGCCCTCAAATCCAATGCTTATTCCTCTGTATCATAGAAAAAATATTAGGAAACAATGGGCCTCTTAATTAGTGCATCTGTTTGCCTTTTCTCTCTAAAAACCATTTCATTTTAGGGCAAATTAGTAAAATATTCCGGGTAGCAATGTGAGTCTCATTGTTGAGGTAGATGCTTGAGCGTAAACATTATTTAGGAAAAAAAAAAGCTGCTTTCCTAATATTCCAGCTCACGATAAATGTTTCCTCTATGCTTTTTGGGTAAATATTTACAACTGTATAAACATTGGTTAAATGTCAGAGTTTATTCTCTTCATTATTGTGGCCACATTCTTCCAGACTTCTATGAGTGTTTCTCATAAAGAGAGAGTGCCTTCTTAATGTTGGAATGTTTGGTATTTAGGTCCAAGCTCTGAAATATTAAGGGGAAGAACAATTTTGGGAAGAAGTGGGTAAGTGCAGCTTAAACTCTCTAGTTCCAGTTTGCTTTTAACATTCTACATTGCTTCCCCCCAGAGCCCCTCTATACCATGGGGGCTCCTAGAAAGCTGCCCCAGATTCAAGGTACTTTGTGGGTCAGCATCCACAAAAGATCATAGCTTATAAGCCCTCACCACTGTGTTTACTTTGGCAAAGCCAAATGACAGCTTTGAAATAAAGCAAACGATTTTTAATAAATGTCATCTAGCAAGTTAAATGACAAGAAAAGATTCTCAGTGTACATACAGAATAAACTCCCCTACAGGTTATCCCATCATCAGTGGAGAAGAATACATGCAGAGGACATTGTAGGAGCAGAGAACATGCATGGAGGACATGTGAGGAGAAGGCACACATGTAAGGGGCAGACAATAAGGATGCATTTGGTCAGGTTTTCCCACCAAGCTGAGAGAACTCCAACTTCCAAGATTTCAGAGTCAATAATGTCCTCAGGTGAGGTTGTTACATACATTGCTTTTTGTTGTCTTTGCCCTGCACTATGTGTCATTTTTTTCTCTTTGGGGAGTTGTTTTCTCTTCCCTCCACTAGGCAGTAGATTGATTCTTCTGGGCCAGCATTCCATTGGTTGTCCCTGCTGATCTTGTGATAGCCGAGCTGTTCTCTACCACTACCTGTTGGTCTACTATCACCTCTCAGCCTTCTCAGGGCCATTTGCTGCTTTTTGCTACAATCTGCCGAGGTATAACAGCTAATAAGGTACTCCTCGGCAAGGGATATTATATGGCATAGGGCTATAAACTATCATTTTTAGACAGGCATCGAGCAAAACCCAGCAGAATTTCTACATTAAGATTGTCTACTTTTTTGACTGTTCAAAAAGCCATGATACTGTCTTGAAGTCTAGGGCTCTAACCAACTACTTGACTTAGAGCTAGAAAATTACCTTTAACTTCCATAATATCCCTGAATGTCAGTCTATGTGCCTAAAATCACATTTGAGCCCTCCACTAGACAAAACACTTTAGGAGCTGTTTAGGCCCTGGGGTCATCAGGCTTCCCCAGCTCCCATAATGGATTCTGATCTGCATCTGTGTGAACCTAAGAGAAAGAGCAAAATATCTATATGAAGCCAGCAGGGCAATTTCCTGCCCTTGTCTTACATTCCTGCCTTTATTACACATATTTTGTCAACAACAGAGCCACTGATTTTGTTATCATGGACTTTAGATAATCTCCTTACAACAAGAAGAATGAGCATTTGTTTGTTAAACAAATGGCCAATAATGATGACTGTCCACTACGGGCAGTTTGTTGCAAAGTATGCCAGCTAGCACAGACCTCTATGTACAGCATAATGGAAAGTGCTAGCTACTGAGTCAAGAGACATTGGTTTGAATTTGGGTTCTATGGCTCTGGGCCTCAATTTACTCATCTGTAAACTGGGGATAACAATACCTTTAGAACCT
>NW_020947062.1:22449439-22451210 GCF_900497805.2 Vombatus ursinus
ACTTGGGGATGGATATAATCTCAGGAGCCAGAGACTTCCACCCTTTCCCAAGGAATGCATATGATGTGTGAGCAGCGACTGCCTCTGTGTTGAAATAAAAGATGAACACTATGTCCACTTGGATTCTTTTGCAGGGAGGGATGTCAGAAGTGTCATTGCCAGAGAGGAGAATGAGATTGGAAATATATCATAAACATAATAAGGGATATTTGTGGGATTTCATCTGCATTTCTTTGCCTCCTGGGGTCTGCTGCCTGTGCAGATGAGCACATGTGTGAAGGCTAAGCTCTTTCCCCAGCCCACAGGCTAGGAAGAGGAAGTTGCAGCTGCTAGTGTGTTAATTTTCAAATTAAACTAAGGTCACTTTTCAGTCTTAAACAATTAGGAGAATTATCAAACTGTTGGTTTTGAAGAGAAGAAAAGTTAATATATATGAAGGACTGCCTATGATAACTGTGAAATATTTATCACATAGCCTCTTCAAAGTAGTCCCATATAATAATAATAATAATAATGATAATAATAGTTGTTATTGTTATTAACAAGCCTATCTTAGCCAAGTTATACACATAACCAAAAATCTATTCTGGATTCTATGAATGGAAAAGTAAATAATATTTGAAGGAGTAATGAAGAAGGGAAGTGATCAACTGGGAAAAAAGTCTTTCTATCAAATATTTCTAATAAAGCTCTGATATACAAAGATATACAGAGAAGTAGTAGAAATATAAATGACCAAAAGCCATTCTTCTGTATATAAGTGAACAAAAGATGTGACAGTTTTCAAAAGAAGTTACAGAATGTTAAAAACCACATGCAAGAATGCTTCAAATTGTTAATAAGAGAAATGCAAATAAAAACAACCCTGATGTTTCACCTTGTTGCTACTGCTGTTAAGTTGTTTTAGTCATTTGGGGTTTTCATGGCAAAGGTACTAGAGCAGTTTTCCATTTTCTTCTCCAGCTCATTTTACAGATGAGGAATAGTCAATGTTTTCTTTTTTTTTTAAACCAACACAGAAACAGAATACTTTATATTATAACATCTATATTATAAAATAAATAATTTTGAGGAATTTTACAAATGAATGAAGAATGAAATGAACAGAATCCTGAGTACAATTTATATAACAACAATATGGTAAAAACAAACAATTTTGAAAGCTATGAGAACTATGACTGATACAATAACCATTCGTGATTCCAGAAGAGTGATGGAGAGTCATACTATCTATTATGGAAAAGTGATGGATGTAGGTTGTAGAGAGAGACACATGTATTTTTGTATATAGCTATCGATCTGTTGCATACAATTGTATACAGCCACATTTTGCTTGATTATGCATATTTGTTGCAAGAAATTTTCTTTCTTTTCTCTTTTAAAAAATGAGGTGTGAAGTGTGAGGAGAAAATAGATTTCTGTTAATTAAAAATAATAGAGAGATGGAGGGTTGCTGGAGATGTGAAATGATGCATGAACTTTCGGAAGAGGTCATCAGACCTTTTATGAAATGAGAGAAATCTGTAAATATATGTAATGTAAAAACAAAACATATAACTGAAAGTACAAAAAAAGAAAGGTAGACATACTAATATATTGTTTGTGGAGTTGTAAATTGGTCCAATTATTCTGTTAAGCAATTTAGAGTTATGAAAAGCAAGTGACTATAATGTCTATACTCTTTGACTCAGAGATTCCACTGATCTATCTATCTACCTATCTATCTATCTATCTATCTATCTATCTATCTATCTATCTATCTATCTATCTA